>NC_090996.1:3928750-4257500 GCF_041146395.1 Eulemur rufifrons | reverse complement strand
GCCCCAAAGTTCAAGGCCTGGACTAGAGACCAGCTTGAGTGGCCCACTCTCCTCTGGACCCTCTGAGATAAAAAGAAGGGGGTCAAAGAGAGGGTCTGAGAGATCCAGAGCAACTGCTGCCCCTGCTCAGCTGTGATTATAACCTCTCATTCCTCCCACTTTCACCCTTACCACCGTGACTCCTTGGTCCATCCTTGAAGACTCCACTTTGTCCTTGTTCCATATCAGCACTTCCATGTTGGCAACCTATAAACACTTAAAGGTTGGTCTCACAACTTTTGGAGTCTTGATTTGTCATCCATACAGCCGACTTTCTGTTAAGGCTCACACTTCCAATCCTAACCAGCAACTGAGAATTAGTCTTCAGTGTAATTTTCAGGAAATACCTTTCAAACTCAATGCCATGCGGTCGCTCTCAAAACTTCACTGGGAAGAACAGTGTTTTAGAAGGATTCCAAAAATATGTGCCATCCTTTTTCTCGACATTGGCATCTTCTGAATTGTTCCCTTGAATACTCTTCCCATAAATACATATTAATAGATGTTCCTAGGATAAAAGATTTTGTTTGAAAATTGTTCGGTTAGATAAAATTAAATAAATTTATTTGGAGAGGTGGAGGGTAGGGGGTGGAGGGGGAAAGAGTATACTGTGTTTACCAAACAGGTTTAAGCACAGAAAACCTATTAACATTTCACAGGTCCCTTGGAACATAGTTTGAGAGTAAGCCAAACCAACAGAGAACCAGAAGGTTAGCCTTTACTGCATCTGCTTTGGAACAGCATCAGAAGTTCAGATAGAAACTCTAGCAGCCTTGTGAAACTCATTGCTGGGACTTCTGAATGAATGAGTAGAAAAAATACTATTTAGTACATTGTATATTGTTTTCTTTCTGTAGATCCTTGGGGAAAATAACACTCTGGTTGTAGAGTCAGGCATAATTGAGCTTCTTCTAAAGAGTTGGTTTCTTACCGTGAGGCCCCCATGAACGGTGGTGCACTGATTAGGTTCACCTGCTCCCCGTGGCTGCTGGAGGCCTAGGGCCAGCTTTTCGACCCACCTGTTAAAAATAAGTGGTTAAGTGGTAGACAGACAAACTTCATTCCTGTCTGCACTGTGCACACCTACCTTGTTTATTTTTCCTTCTCTTCTAACAATAATTTTTAAAAATCTTTCCCCTCATTATCTTTTAAAGCTACCTGTAATCCTTTTCGGTCCAGGGCAGGGAATATGTAAGTGGTACACAACATTACCTATTACCAGTCTTAGCTACCTAATTGATAAATTGATACTGACTTGTCTGAGACTATTGGCATTTTGGGCTGATCAACAAAGTTGACATGCAGCTGATGTGCAGCCACACCTGCAGTAAGAGTTAGTTACTTGGTTCCAGGGCATACAGTGATTTTAGCTCTGGAAATTCCCAAGTGTGGCAGTCCTTGTTTTTCAGTTTCCCTAATCATTGAAACGTGAAGCATGAAAACAATTTACAAAGCCATGCTTTCTATTT
Source organism: Eulemur rufifrons (assembly GCF_041146395.1). Classification (NCBI taxonomy): domain Eukaryota; kingdom Metazoa; phylum Chordata; class Mammalia; order Primates; family Lemuridae; genus Eulemur; species Eulemur rufifrons. Next base: position 4,255,992 of record NC_090996.1, on the reverse strand, counting down.
TTTCCCCACTATGGCAAAGTCATAAAACACTTTTGTCTATATATGTTTTGTCCTCAGTAGATTCTTAGTAGGGTATGAAAATAATTTATAGAAGATATCCTAAAAAGTTAGAGCTAAAAGGGACCTTAAAGATCATCTGTTATGGGGATGGTAAATGGGTTTCAGTTTTCATGCTGTCTATAGGCTATTCGGTGGCTACCTGGAGTCTCGTGTTGAGGATTCTGGCCCAGGAAGGCGTACGAGGCTGCATCAGTCGGTGATGTCTGCCACGCGCATGGCACGGGGGAGAGGAGTGTGCACACTGCCCTAGTCTCTCCCACTTCACCAGTGAAATTCCCTGAGACAAAGATGGCACTAGAAATAAGTATCCTTATTCTGAGTCCAGGACTCTTTCTAACCCCATCTTACTGAAGTTATTATTTTCCTTCCATCTATTAATATAGGCTGAGCATGGTAGCTCATGCCTGTAACCCCAGCACTTTGGGAGGCTGAGGCAGGAGGATCACTTGAGTCCAGGAGTTGGATGTTGCAGTGAGCTGTGATCGTGCCACTACACTCCAGCCTGGGCAACAGAGTGAGACCCTGTCTCAAAAAAAAAAAAAGTAAACTTACGCTGCTTCTAGATTTGCCATTGAGTTTATTATAAAATAAACAACAGAACCTAGAATGTATCTTCTTCTGCATCCTTTTTCCCAATTTCTGATACACTTAAGGCCTGTTCCATACTTAGACCTACCCATATTGTCCTTGTCTACACTTAGTGATATTATCATGATTCCATTTCTTAAAATAAATCCTATCTGTTTTGTTGAGACATACCTTCTAGTAAGTTCATTTCCCCCGGGTACTTCCTTGGTAGAGGATGTTGCTAGCCAAAGCCAAACCAACACATTTAAGACTCTTAAGTTATATTCTGTTGTCTTTAAAAAGATAAAATGGAAGAGTTTCTCCATTTTTGCCTAATTTGATTTTCTAAAAAAGAAACATTTTCTAAAATGGAAGGCAACTTTGCTATTCTCTATATGCAATGCTGGAAAAATGTCACTTTAACAAATATTAATCATTTCAAATAATAATCCAGATGAAATTGAGATGAACAGCTTGGCTCTTAAGAGTTTTTTTTTCCCTGAGACAATGGGATTCTTTTCCCTAAGCAATTAATTTGCTATTAAAAAAATTGGTGCTGTCCTGTTTCTTCTTTGCTTTGATTCATCAGAAATCAGGTTAGCCGTCTTGTTCACATATTTACTGATGGAACATTCCATTATATCTTCTTTAAATGTTGCAGACATGAGTTTCAAGCCTACCCTGCCCAGGGATAGGATAGAGTAGATACAATTAATAAATCATTTTTTCAAGCTTTTCTTCCAGTAATTTGTAGACTGCTTTCTCCTGACATGAGTCAAGCTATTTAATGTGATGGAATCCATCTTGTAGGGCTCTCTCCATTCGGGCTAAGTGATTGAATTCACAATTCCTCTGATTTAGTGCCTCGTTTGTCACTTTCTTGAAGAGAGGTTTCTGGACCCATTTAGTTGGGAGATTGGCCGGAGTGAGAACTAAGGGAGAACCTGCCCCTAAGCCACCATTTCTTTCCGCTTCAAACATGATTCATAATCAGCCTGGAAGAAGCAGGAAGATGACAGAGGATGGCCAACTGCTCGGAAGGCAGGCTGCTGTGAAGTTGATTGTGTTAGCAGGATAGACCGAGATGCCTTGGTGATCAGGATGCAAGCCCCCCTGAGAAACATTTTAGCAACTTGAGTATCCACCACAGTGCCTTCGAAAATTACCAGCACTGACTGGGTGGAATCACACTTCTCTAAAATGCATTGAGCCTCAGAGCAAATATCCATCCTTTATCATGCAGTGGCTCAGTGCCAATTAGAGCAGATGTATTAATACTTGACCATTTTACTCTTGCAACCCTGAAACTGTAGAGTTTCAGGGCGTGAAGCCAGTCTGGCTTCACACTGACCTTAAGCTATGCAGATGTGCCCTGTGCAGTCGCTCTGCTGCCTGCTGAATGGGAATGGGCAGATGCACGAGTCCCCACGTCATTGACATTCCAGGAGGGTGCTTCCTGCTCATCACCCCCCCCCCCCCGCCAGGTACCCATTCCTATTAGTTCTTCAGGAAGGAAGGCAGGTCAAAAGGGTGGATGAAGTAGGTCAGAAAGAGGGCAGTCTCGAATAGGAGGGGGGACACAGACTTATTTGCTGGTAGGAATTCTCTCCTATGGAAAAAGGGTTCTGAATTAAGTCTCAGGATACAAGCCCTGCCTCTGAAGATGCTAAGGCCATGAGGGCTACAGCTGCAGGTCTTCTCTGTGCCAACCGTTTGCTCTCTAGCCGAACACATCAGACTCCCTGCAGAACTGCTCGGGTGTACAGGGAGAGTCAGGTTATTTTTAAATTGAAAAATAAATTTTTTCTTGAGAAAATGGGAGCATTACAAGCCTTCGAGGCAAATGGAAGAACAAGTGGATGTTCCAATGTCTAGGTCTAGAACAAGGGGTTTATCTTGTGATTAATAGATATCACAGGATCTGCAGATAAGCTTTAAGGAGTCCAGGAATCCCCTGAGAGTGAATTTAAAGTTTTGTTTATTTGTGTCTTTGCACATTTGCTTCAGAAGAAGGTTCATAGCTTTCATCAGATTTTCAAGTAGAATCTGTAACCAAAAAAAGAAAAAGTTGGGATTCATTGGGCTGTAGCAGAGACTAAGTACGCACAAGTCATCTTTGAAAACGCATCACACGTGCTTTCAGCCTCCCAACCCCTTCTCCCACCTAATCTCAGCTTAGCGGAGCCCCTGGTCCCCAGCGACCCCCACTTTCACTCACCAAGGCCTCAGGGGACCTTTCGCTAGTGTGAAAGTATAAAAGAGACTGTATTATCACTTTTATTCCATCATCATTTAGACTTTTTTTTTATGTGGTATGGTTAACTTTTTTTTAAGTTCTTATATTTTATATTATTCATACAGTGAAAAATGTGTCTATTTTACAATTCTCCATTCTAATTTTTTATCACTTGGTCAAATGTGGGGCCAAAATTGAGCTCTGGCCTGTGTGTATAGCAAGGTTTTTTATCCTCCCTGAATAATGAAATCAGAATTTTAGAACTTGTCTTACACAACCCGCCTTTTTATTTTTTTACCAGAGATGTTAAGTAGCTTTTCACGGCCATACATCTAGTTGGTAGTAGAGGTGATGAGTGATTTTATGTTTTGCTCTTATCAAAGAAAGGAAATTATAAAATTAATGAAATTTTGCGAAGTTGGGGGTTTTCTTTATTGTTATGATGAAAAGAAGGCACGGTGTGGTTCTGTTAAACCTCAGCCCTTTCCAGATCTGCGTTCTTCCCTCCATCCCCTTCCTCTACCTTCCCCCCTACTACACCGCTTTCTTCCATATCAAACTGAGTGTACAGAGCATCCCCGGGTTCCCTGCTAAGCCCTGCAGAGTGGGTTCCCACTGGGCCCTCCAGGCGCGTGCATTCTCAGGCTCGAGTGGCTGCACGGAGCACATACATTTGTTCAGAGCTCTCGCTCTAAATTATCCAGCCTTCCCACCATGTTGCCAAAGAAACAGGAAGGTCAGGGGAAGCCATAGGAAAAATACCGCAGGTATTTCCCCTCTCGGGAAACTTGGGACCTGCCACTTCACAGAGTTCCAGATACAGAAGCATCTTTTCATTTGGCAGAAAGCTGCTGAGTGTGGGTAGAACTGGTGAGTTTTGTTAATGAATTGCTGTTAGCTTCCTTCTTCCTCCTTCTGAGGAGCTTTTAGAAAATGTGCCTGCTTTTGACTTGAGCCTTCTACAGGGCCAGAGAGGTTTCCACAGAGAGCCCCCTTTCTTGCGAATAAGAACTCCTTTCACTTTTGTTCATATTGTCCCACCATGTTGCTGCCTTCAAAAAAAAAAAAAGTGTTGTATATATAACCTAGATTATGTCCCTATAAAGTGAGTTTGTAATGACTCCCTCATGAGCTTAGCAAAAGTATGTCTAGACAATTTTTTTTGGCCTTCCCTCCCAAACTTCTTTGGGTTAAAAATAGGGAAGGATTTGTTTTAATACAGTATAGTTCTGTATCTTTAACCTTTTGTCCACATGCATATTGCCTGTTTAAGTTTTATTTAGAGAAAGTGTGTAACTTATAAACCAGCTCACTCAGACCTTGAGACTGCCCCTGGCCGCCCTTCCTGCTGCCAGTGGATTAGCCAAGTCTTCAGAACTGTTTTCCAGGAAGCCTGGACGGAGGGAAGCACTTAATTATTATCCAAATTTTTCCCTTTAGTTAAGTCTTACAGTAAGATATCCCAGAGATTATATTTTTAGCATCCACTTTAAAGAGACTGGGGAGATTAATTTAAAATTGATAATCGTGCGGCAGCACCACAGCCTAACAAGCTCAAGGTCTGCCTTGTGGAGCTCGCTGCTCTCAGGGGACTCCGGTTCAATTCTCTTTGCTGCCAGTTGAAATCAGAAATCACAACCGCAGTGATTAGCAGTGAATTCCCTGATCTCCCTGCCCTGGGCAGAGGGAGAGAGGCCTGCTTTCCAGATAGCCAGTGGTTAACCCTTTCGTGGGAGGGGTGGGAAGCAGAGGAAGTGATTCCCGGGTGTGAGGTGGGGCTTAGTAATCTAGATCTTCACCAGAATTGCCCAGGTACTTCTGACAGTCATCAGCTTTGGGACCTGCTGGTTTAGGGGGAGGGCTGGTGAGTGATAGAAGAAGGTGCCCCTTTGGCCCATCCAGAGCTGTCCTCTAGCTGCCGTGACTGCTGAAGCCTGCAGTTCAGGCCCCCACGGGCCCCCACGTGCACTTCCACGGCTGCCTAGTGGCTTTGTCCAGTTGGGCAGGCCTTTCTTTGTGGAAGAAGCAGAAAAGCCTGCCCTTCTCCCAGCTTTTTGCTTTTAAAAATGGCCTCTGGCTACCAAGTGGACGATTATGGATAGTATTATAGAGCGGCAGTAAGCAGTGTTAATGAGCTGCAGGATATCAGAAACAAAAACGAAAATATTTTCCCTGTGGGCCAAACAAAATTAATTTTAAAAATTAATGTAAACCACTAATGCTGCAAGTGTCTCCATTAAATTACGGGACTGTGACATGTACAATGCTATATTTTTGCCGTTGAATTTGTTATCTAAGAGGTGTTCATTGTTTGTTACGGTGTGAAAAGCTGTTTTCCTCCAGATAAGCTTGTTCATTAGTAAACTGGATCCCTGCCACCACCCTGTTTCTCCGCGCTGAAGTGATGCCCTGTAGCATAAATGCAGACAGCCGCTCTGCATTTAATATCAGAAATGTAAATCAAAAGCGTCCAGTCTGGTTTTAAATGGCTTCAGTCTTTCCCAGGGTGAAATCTGGAGGAAAAATTCTTCTCTGTGCAGCTTCTGACACCACTGCTTTGGCAGACAGGCCCTGAAAGCAGGCTGATAATTATTAAACAAAGTATCTTGTTTCCCACTGAGGTCTCGGGATCGCTCTGTCATTAGACTGGATTTATTTCTAGGGTTTCATTCACGCTGTGACAGCTTGGGATTTATAAGTTCTGTGTTTTAATTTCAGGCAGAAATGAAACTGGTCAAATGCAATTTGGGAGGGAACAACCCTTGATAAAATGGCTGTGCATCTGAATGCCTAAATACAGAGACAGAATACAGAAGGCATCTTGGGTGGCATGCTGAGACTTCAGCCAAAGCAGACAGCTTACCAGAGCCAGGCTTGGAGGCAGCACACAGACAGGCCTGGAAAGCCATGTGTCATGCAGGCCCAGAGCACCCCTGCAAATGGCAGGTCCCCTGTTGCAGGTTTGTGAACCCTGAAGAAGGGAGAGCAAACAGGAGTCCCGGGTCCTGCCGGCAAAGGCAAGCGAGGTTGCGTGCTGTGGCAGTGATCAAAAACTTCGGTGTTCCCGTGGCTCTGTCATTGTGTCAAATGCTCTGGCACAGAGGCTGCTGCGCTGGGTGTCACCCTGGCCTAGCCTAGCAAAGAGCATGTCAGTTCTCACTGTACCTCCACACCTGCGTTTCAAGGTGTCAAGTAGGCTCAGGCTCTGATCTTTTTTTTTTTTTTTTTTTGTAAGGGAAACCAAAATTACTGACTCCTCTGATACTTTTCGGCTTCTATTTACTTACTTAGCAGGTATCTGACTCAGCACTATTTGAAGTCTGAGGGATGTATGAGTATCCGGTTGGGAGCTAAGAGAAAACCTGATTAGCAAGAAGCTCATTTCCATAGAAACAGGCTAATTAAGCCATTGTGTGAAAAAGCAGTAGAGAGCCCTGACCGGTCAGCTTTTGGGGGTCCTTCAGGGGACAGTCTGGCCCTGATGTGGAGAAAGCTGGACTGACACACAGAAAGGCTGCTCTAGTCCTCTGGGGGTTCTATGGCTTTCTGTGGGGCCACTGGTGTTTTATAATGCTCTGAGCACTTTAGAACACAGGCCTGTGACAGAGCAGCAACTAGGGGGCGGCTAAGCTGTACTCTCCCTCCTCTTCCAAACTCCCCATTTGACTAATGAGGAAACTGAGGCTCTCATTAATGACTTTCTGCTAAAAGAAGCACAAATGAATGGACTCCTTGTGAGAGGCCCATCAGATACTGATGCAGAAGGCTTCCAGTGGGCCATGCTAATCACAAACATTAAAGCAGGAACTCATCTGCCATCACTAAGGTGACCAATGTCCTGATTTGCCTCAGACAGCCCCGATTTGTGCCTGCTGCTGTTCATCATGGATATCTTCACTCTTAAAAGTATCCTAGTTTGAATTCTACGTGATACGGTCACCCTAGCTACCACCCACAATCTAGCCAGTTTGTTCAAGGCAAATAGCATACTATAATGGCCCCAGTGAATTAGAATCTTTTGTTTAAAAGTTGCAGAAGGATACATACCTTCTGTAACAAAACCAAAGGAATAAAGTTTTTTTTAATCTTTATCTTTTTTTTTAATTTTTTTTATTTCAGCATATTATGGGGGTACAAAAGTTTAGGTTATGTATATTGCCCATGCCCCCCCACCTCCCCGAGTCAGAGCTTCAAGCATGTCCATTCCCCAGACAGTGCGCATCGCACTCATTATGTAGGTATACACCCATCCCCTCCCCCACCCATATCTGCCCGACACCCAATTGGTGTTAAAACACATAGAATGATACCACATAATGTTTGTATTTATGTACATATATAACAAAAGTATAAATACCGCACTGTGCATGAATGATAAATACCAGATTTGTCAGGTGATAGTGTTTGCCCCAGGGAGATACCTGAAATGCTGAATGGTGGCTCTATAGGTTTTCCTTACATATATCATTATATTATCCTATATATTTTTTCTGTAGTCTAGAAATATTTAATAATTTAAAAAGACACAAACAGGCTTCCAGGATACTTATGATTATGCCAGCAGGGATCGATTTCATTAAAGTATAAGAATGTATGTCGAGGGGTGCAGGGGGTAATGAAGAGGGGATTATATGTAGGGTCAGGCATCTTAAGCATTGCTATTAGAAATGACGTGAGCGTGAATGAAGCTCTGCATTTTACTTCTGGGAGAGCACTGGGAGCCAGAGGCTCCGGGGGAGGAGTTAGTATGAGCTGGCCCAGGATGCCAGCCCAGTGTACCGATGTTTCTAGGAGTGCTGGAAACTAAGGGTTGCATCCCGAACTCTGGTGTGGGAAAGCCGCTGCACGTTTGCATTATGGGTGGATTTGCTTCCATGGACTCCACTGTTCAGTCACATTCCGTTTCCTAGTTGGCGTTTACTATTTCTGTCCTTGAAGTCAGCACTTATCCATAGATTTTCATACTTCCTCTAGTTCCCTCTCTTTCCAACAGTTGCAATAACTCAGATCCTTTCTCTACCACTTGCAGTAGACAGAGGAAACAGGCACAAAGAGAAGTATTATTTAGTCTTAGGGGAAGCCTTTGGTGAGAAGCCGGTGGCGGGGGAGGGCACGGCAACTCCTTAGCATCTCTTGGAGAACGTTCCGTGGAGCCAAAGCAGCATGATGTTGAAATCTGAGGGTATCCTTCTGGAATAAGCAAATCTTGAGGAAGCTTTATTGCTGCCCAGGAGACTATACTTTTAGGCTTATAGCTTCCCTACAAACACCTTAACTGCATCTAATCCTGACTTCAGTCCTGTCCGGCTCCTAGAAGGCTGTGGTTCTAGACAAAGAAAGTGGACTTAAAGAAACTTTTTTCCATTCTTTTTGCATCTTGATGGTTGATATGTATTTTCAAGTGTATTTTTAGAATCTCTATTTGAGTAAGTATGGGTCTAATTCCAGTCATACCAACTGGGTTTACCCATTCCTGACAATCAAGAATGGGTAAAATGGCCCCAGGATGGGAAGGAAGCATTCTACATGGGAAGGGATTTTTCAAGAGGAAATAAGACAAAAGATGGAATCATGAGGACATAGATAGAGTTTGGACTAAATGCACAATCTACCTATCCTTTATGGTGTTTGTTAGTGCTGCATCACCTGGGCAGGTGGTCCCTGGCAAGTAGGTGATTGCTTTTGAGTATTTTACTTTTGGGTACCTTGTACAGTGATCTGCTTACAGCAAGGGATTATTGTAAGCCTCTTGACAATAACAGCAATAGCTAACCTTTATTGAGCATATACTGTGTCCCAGCACTTTAGTACAGCACTTTATATGGCTTTCTGCCTTTTATCCTCACAGTCACCTTTTGAGCTAGGTATTAGGATGAGCCACATGAAACTGCCACCTTTGTATGTCAAAAACAGTCAGATATCGGCAGTTCTATATAGTTCTGTCGAATAATCTTATTGTATTCGTTTTGCAAATGGAGCATTTCAGACATTGAAACTTGCTCAGGGTCAGCCCGCTAGCAGGTGGCAGAGCAGGAATTTGAACCAGGTAGTCCCCCTCCAGACCCTCACACAGATCTGCTGTACCATGCTGTCACCTCCTTAGGTGGAAGACAAAGGCACATTTTCATGACCTAGGTGTTCAAATAGGTTCTTCAACACCTCAGCCAACTTTGAGATCAAAGATGGCTGTTCAAATGAATCAAATGTTTCCTAGAGTCTTGGGTTACACTTGTGATGCTCTGTTTAAAAGGAATGATATGTAGTGAGTATACCAGAAATCTGGAAGATGGAAAATCTCTCTTTAGGATCTCTGCTCTTCTCTCTAGCAAAGAAAGAAATCGGTGTGGTGCCAGCAGAGGTGTTCTCAGCAGGACCTGGCCCATTAAATGAAAGACTTCCATGCTGAGCCAATCAAGAGAGACCTGGACAAAAATCAGACTCTTTCCTGCCCTGGAAACCCATGCCTCGAATCTGTAATTCATCTGTTAAATCAAGTGTGCAGCCGGTGGTTTAGCACAGAGGGGGACGACAGGGAAGGGAAGAGAGAGGGGCAGGAGCTGCAGCACTTGAATTTCCAGCATCAGAGTCAAGTTCAGAAAAGGAAACAGGGCTGTGATAGCTTCTTGGACCTTATGTTTCCAGCACAGAGAAACCAGCAGGAAAGATTTTTGAAAACTGATGAGCTGGTGGAAGGCATTAGAACAATGGTAGAAGAGGCAGGGGCTGAACAAAACACAGTTCCACTGTTGCCTTTCAACAAGACTGAATAAAGTTTAGGATTTTTTTTATGGGACTTGTAGCCATTTTTAAACTTTCATTTTTCATAATGTCACAGATAATCTTTTTATCTATTATCCACTGGCTCTTTTCTGAGAGGCATTTGCATCAAATAGTGCTGCACAGATCATGACTGTCTCTAGTGGGGAAAGCAGCTTGAAATGAAAGGTTATTCACTCCCTCTGCTTTCGCTGGCTTTGTTCTTGATTCTCACACATTTTTTTTTTACATCTGAATTCAGGTATTTCTGGAGTTTTTCTTTAGAAACCCTTCCATTCTGAGATCTAAGCATATTCAGACTCCAATCTATATATCAGGGGTTACAAAGCTTATGTTCACTGAAAGTGAAGCATCTACTTTGAAACATTTGTTGGACACCCCATGTCCTGCAAAATCCCTTCAGAGCATTTCCTACAGAGGCGGCGACCGTAAAAAGGCGGCCACTCACACAGTGGGCCCCTTCCCCGGCGCTGGCGTCCCGTGGTGGTGGAGCAGCGGCCTTTCAAGCGTGCACTGCTAGACACGAGCGGGGCGACACTCCTTCACCCGCAGGGGAGAATGCGGCTGCGGAGGGAATGTTCCTTCTCCACTCCGCCCACGTGGGGCGTAGACAGGGCTCTCCCAGGGGGCAGAAGCGACCGCGAGAGAGCGAGGTGGAGAACCAAGGAGCAGCCTGGGCTAACAGGGAGAGGAATCAAAAGCTGCCCTTTTGTGTGCAAAACCCCGTGGGAAAAAATGACCTAGAAAGTTGTGGGGATATAACTGGTAATTTCTGCTCGGCGTCTATTATAGTTTCTTAACGTGTCACCCCAAGCTCTAGGGGGACTGAGGGTGGGAGACCAGGGGTTGTTCTCGGCCTCCCGGACGAAGCTGCTCATAAAAGCATCCTCTTCTGCTCTAGCTTCCTTCCCTGCTGCTCGCCACCGAAACGCTCCCACCATTCCCTCACACAAAGCGCGGAAACCTTTCTTTTCCCTCCCAAAAAGGAGTGAGAACAGTCTGCAGAGACAAAGCCTCTGTGGCCAGAGCCATTTATGTGTTCAAACTAGTTCTAAACTGGGTCTCAAACAACCTCACTCAGGTTAATGGCGACCTCACAGAGCAGAGGCCAGGGCGTGGCTTTGCATTTGTATATACAAATAAATGGCTCTAAAATAAGGGAACACTGGCCCCAAAGAAGTACTAACAACCTCTAGCTGGAGGGCAATTTGCAGCATTTGGTGACTGTGTTGGGGGGACCACACTTAGTCCTCACTACGACCTGCAGCGAGGGGATGTGCCTCGCGTCGATTTAAGAAACTGGAAGCAGGAGAGGCTGAAGCGATTTGCCAGTGCAGGAGGCCAGTGACTGAAGGGGCCTCAGAACTTCCATCTGACTCCAAATTCCTTGTTTTTACCGAACCTTGCCTCCCTAGAGGTTGTCAGAACTTCTCTGGGGCATACTGTTCCTTTATTTTAGGAACTTTTTAGAGACACAGTAGTGGTTGAAGCTGCTATGAGGATTTAGTCAGGTAATTTTCTTTTCTCAAGCTGGTCTCTCCAGACCTTTGAGCCAGTCGTCATCATTTTATATTTTTATGACCGAAAAGAAACTTCTGTTAAATCATAAAGACACTAAAAGCCCTGGTGACCCAATACATGAAAGTATTCTCTTCTTGGGCATGGAAATCTCCCAGTGATGTGGCAGGAATGTAGAAATAGTTTCTGAGTTGTCAACAAAACATAACAGATTTCCCAGTTGTAGCAAACATACGTGTCATCGTGAATGGAAAACTCCCAGTGTGCAAAATAATGGCTTCTACCGTAGCGTCTTCCTCATTTACTTAGCTTTTCTGTGAGTTTAAAAACATTTCATCATGTGGATACTTATAACACTTCTAATAAGTAGAATGCCTGCTAAATTATTTTTATTTAACTTGGTTAAAGGAAGTTGTAGGTAATGTTTCCTCATCTAGATGTACAAGTTCTCCTAGATTGGCAACATTAGGTGGCAAAAGATCCCGTAAGGAGGACAGAAAATGTGGGTTCTGGTCCTGGCCTGCCTCTCGCTGTATGTAATTTGAGTAAGGCTCAGGAAGAGAGGCTGCAGATACCTGCCCCTCCCGCCCCCACCCCAGATTGGTAAAAGTTCCAAAGCAAATGAGAAATATTAGGTGCTCTCGAATGTGACCTTGTGCCAATATTCACCAGATGTGGTGTGATAGACCCATTTGTGGTTGCCCATTTCGAAGCTTTTGGTTTGTAGGCCATGCTGCCTGCCTTTGCTGAAGGAAAAAAAGAAAGTTCTGAGAACCTACACTGGCCCACTCCTTCACAGGAAGCTTTGGTTCCTGGCAATACATTTACCCTGTCTTCTTAAAATGCCCCACGCCTGTGTTCATACTCCCCCCACCTGCAGCATACTTTGTAGCCCCACATGATTCAAGGCTCTGCGCGGGTCCCTCTTCTCCCCCCCGGCCTGGCTGCTGAGCACAGAGCCCACGGCCGCTCCGTCTGACACGCACTGCGGTGGGCATGGCTCTCAGCACCACGCGGCCACCAACACGTAGACGCAAACCTCTAGGCTTCCCAGGAGGTTCAAGCAGGGCCCTTAACAGAGGTGGTAGTCTATAAAGGTAATAACAATAAAAATTATGCTGGTTGTAATGGTAATACATGCTCATTTTGAAAATTTAGAAAATTCAACACATAGTAAGAAAAATATTCACATTTGCCATTGGCATATATTTTATATATTTGGTGTTTTTTAGTATGACACACCAAAGAAAGGGTAGAATCTTCTTTTTTCTCTTAACTTTTGTCATGAGCGGTACAGTATCATATTTAGGGCCTTGGGTTCTGGAGCCAAGCCACATAGGTTTGAATCCAGCTCTGCCACTTGCTAGTTGTATGACTTCAAACAAGTAATTTGACATGTTTATAATTCCATTTTCTCATCTGTAAAATAGGGATTATAATAGTACCTACCTTGTAGGGCTATTTTGAGCCATTAACACAAATAAAGCACTTAAAATAATGCCTCCTGGTGTGCAGTAAGCACTCGATAACCCAAGTTGGTAATATTCCTTTTTCTTTTAAACCCCGTTTTAATAAATGAGAACACAGCACTTTAAAAACCAAGGAGCTATGATTCCCTGCTCTGCCCACTGCCTCAGTCACCTGAAGACGGGGGCATCATCCCCCTCTGTTTTCCCCTCCCCTCAGTCCTCAGTCACATGCCCCTTCGGAGAGCAGGCACAGCGGAAGACCTGCGTTTCAGGGCTGTTCAAGGCCAAGGGCCCTGCCTTACCATTTGCATCAAGACAGATCCTAGTCTGGTGATTACGGAATCAGAGACCATTCACTGCATATCTTTTAATTAATGGAGATTATAAAGAGTTAACAAGCCCCATATATTTTCAGTGATGCTTTAATATCTTCCCCAAAACACAAAGTGCTATTTGGATCTGACAACAACCAGGAAAGCAAGTAAGGGACTATTGAGTGGATGGGAAAGCTGAGTCCCCTTGGTTGGGTTGGCCTGCTGGTCCAGTGCCGCCAAGGTGAGTACTCTAGTGCAAGGACTTGCTTCCCTCAAGCTGTCGTGATCTCTCCACAGTAACAACCAGCCACTTGAACAGCCCCCGGATCCCCAGAATGAGTCTATAGAGATAGGAGAGCCCTGGCTTCAGCCCAGGGGCCAGCAGGGCCAACAGAGCATAATAGAACATCATAGAACTTAGAACATTATTCTCCCCAGGGCAAAATAATGTGGACTGCAGAGTCTGGCCGAGGCAGCCCTCGGTTCTGTGCCTGCTAATGTTGAGATGACAGAAGGATGGAGTCTGGCCCGTGATCCTCAAAGTTAGAAGAGAGAAAGAATCCCATGCCCCAGTTCTACCCATCTCCTTTCCGAATCCGCCCCGGAGGGGCTCTGACCGTGGCTGAGCGAGGCAATTCTTGACGCACAGTGCTGGCTTGCCCACTCTCACCCTGGCCTTTGCTCTGTGGCCCTCATTTGACCACAGGAAGTAGCTTTTTAGAGCAGTGGTTCTCAAACTTGAGTGTATGCCAGAATCACCTGGAAGGCCCCTTAAAACACAGATGACTGGGCCCTACCCTAGAGTTTCTGATTCAGTAGGTCTGAGGTCACACCCAAGCATTTGCATTTCTTTCTTTCTTTCTTTCTTTCTTTTTTTTTTTTTTTTTTGAGACACAGCCTCACTCTGTTGCCTTGAGTAGAGTGCCATGGCGTCAGCCTAGCTCACAGCAACTTCAAACTCCTGGGCTTAAGTGATCCTCCTGCCTCAGCCTCCCGAGTAGCTGGGACTACAGGCGTGCGCGACACCCCACTAATTTTTCTGTTTTTAGTAGAGACCGAGTCTTGGGTCTGTCTCTTGCTCAGGCTGGTCTCGAGCTCCTGAGCTCAAGGGATCCTCCCGCCTTGGCCTCCCAGAGTGCTAGGATTGCAGGCATGAGCCATGGCCCCTGCCAAGAATTTGCATTTCTAACAAGTTCTTGGATGATGCTCCTCGACAGAGACTGTAGTTTGAGAACCCATGATTTGGTAGCACTGGTTAGCAGGCTGAGTTCCCAGCTCAGAAAAGTGACAGGACAGGATGGTTCACACACTGAGCTCTGCATATTCAAATTCCAAACACAAGGCAACTGAGGGAAGCCCTTTTTGACTCTGTGCATTCAAGGACCAGGGAGAGGCTTAGCAGCTCTCAGGTCCTCGGCCCAAAGAGCACTCTCTACAGCTTACTGCTGCTCTCTACCCCACCTTGATAGTCTCCTCCATTTCTGTGAGTGAAGGTTGCTAAGGCCAGAACAGACACCATGAGTGCAGTGGGAGGTCAAGGAGCCTGGAGGCGCTGTGGCTGGAACACAGGATGTAGAGCGTGAGTTTGCATGCCCACTTCATCGCTGACTAGCTTAGGGGCTGGGAGGCCTCTGAACAATTCCGAGCCTCAGTTTCTTAATGTACAAGATGCATACATAATGCCCTCTGATTTGCTGACCTTGGGTTGTGGGCTGCACTGGCCTGAATGCATACACTCAGTGTTGCACAGTTCTCAGTGTACTGTGTGCATTCCTGGGACTGTCCCTGGGGCTGGAGCTCTAGGTAAGGAAGGCGGCCCCAGCAGCAGCCCTGGTCCTCTTTAGAAAGACTGGCTGTGCCGACACCTGAGGCCCAGGCCTGGCTTTTTCACCCACTCACCTTCATAAGCCACTTCATCCTTTCCGCGTCAGTTTCCTCCTCTGTAATTGGAGTAAATACTTCATTAAGAACATCTTCTGGCTGTAAATGGCTTGAGCCCATTGTCAACTGGAAGCCTCAAATAGAGAGTGTGACGTCTAAAAACCCGAACAGCAAAGAGCATGTCTTCCAAACCACCCAGTCTGGATGGGTGGGGCGGTCTTGTGGAGCGGCCCTGCCAGCGCCCCTGCTCACTGCAGCCTGCCAGGGGCTGCTTCAGGGCGCCCTACCTGTCCCGGGCCTGGGTGGCGGAGCGGGAGCGGCGCGCTCTGCCTGCGCATTCTGCCGCTGCAGCCGGCGCCGCAGCCAATCCGCTGGTGCACTGCGGGTGACCTCCCCCGGGCCCGGGAATAAATTGTCAAGTTTCCCCACCGCGGGTGTCTTTGCTAGCCGGCGGGCTGCAGTCTTCTGGGCTAATTAGGAAGCCGGTCATGAGGAGCGAAGCGGGCTGGGGAGCTCCGCGGGCCAGGGCGGGGCGGGGACGGGCGACGCGCTGCTCCGGGGCCGAGGTGGCCGTGGGTCGCGGGTAGATCGTTCTCGCCCGGTCGCCGCCCGGCTGCTGTCCCGGAGCCGGCTGCCAGGACTCGCTGAGGCCCGGGTGCGGGGCCGCCGGCAGCAAGTTTCCCGCGGCGCTGCGACCTCGGCGGACTGGGTGCCCGCAGGTGCCCGCGAACCCCCCTTGGAAGGCAGACCCGGCCGGGGGACCGCACGGCTGCCACCCTCCGATCCCTTCGTTCTCTGGTGGCCCAGATGCAGCAAATGCCGAACCTCCCCCCTGCCATGGACGTTCACCCCAAGACCTAAAATGCTCCTTTCCTGGAGACTGAACTTCGTCTTCTGGAAATCTGTAGACCGTGTCAGGTGGTTTTGTGTTTGCGTCCTCTCCAGCGAGGCTTTGGCTTTGGGGCTCTCTGGCTACCTGGATACGCCTTTCCTTCCTGGGTAAGTCTCCGTGGATCGCAGCACCGGTAACCGACCCCGGAGCACATCAGCCTTTAGAGTCCCGAGCCCGGAGTCGCCTGGGGCTGGAGAAGAGGACCCGACTCCTGACCACGTAAGGACTCCCTGATTCCACCTTTCCTGTGATGGAGAGAAATATAATTTCATGGCAGAATTTTCTTTAAGCACATTGTCTGATAGGATTGGCAATTACTAACCAGGAAAATGAGTAGCAATTAGGAGTTCAGTAATAAATGGAAGTCTATTGTCCTAATTGAGTGGAATTACTGACGGGTAATGGCAACACTGAATTCTTTAGTTTAATTAAGAGTTTATGTAATTATAGTGCACTTTTTATTTCTTGGGGGAGCCATGGGGTAGGAATTAAATAACCAGTGTGATGGTTAAGAAACCCATTTAATGGATAAGTAACCAGTGAGTTGAAATAAATGTGGGTGCCTTGCTCAAGGAATGCAAACTTAGATGAATTCCTGATAAAAGGATGTGCCAGCTTGGGCCAAGCAAGATGTTCTTTCAGCTGCTAATTCCTGTCTGAGGAAATCTGAATGCTTTAGAAATTATTAGGTAATCTCTGAAACTGGCACACTGAAATCCGGCTATTTCAAAGACAGCAAATCTCAGCGCTCCCCTACAGTGGTATTAACCCCGATTTGTACTCTCTATAACCGTGTTTTCCGCATTCCCCAAGAATGAAATGAGCGGGTCATTTGAGAGTGTTTTTGCTGTCTGGGGTTTCTGTATCGAAAATCTCGTGATTGAGCTGTTAAGCTGGAAATGTTGATAGCTGAAAGGGTTGGGCAAACTCCTCTGAAGTTGTTCAGCCTCAAAGCAGAGTGAGTGTGTAGGTGTGCAATTTGTTTGGGAACTAATCTGTAATTATAAAGATGTTATTTTCCTCTTTGGTGGTGTTTTGTTTCCTTTACTATTATGTTCTCAAGAAATTGTTCCCCTTGTGGGAAGCAGTGAAACTGGAGAGAAATCCCTGCTCAGAGGATAATTTACTTGTATTTTTGGTGTAGGTCTCTGGGAATCCTTTTAACCCTACATTGGGATGCATGTGTTTATTTCCATAAGAAGCTCCAGCAGGTTTGGAAATAACTAGGTTTTGAGTACACTGGTAGATAATTACCACTTCAAATAATAATATTTATGTCACTGTGTACCTTGACTTATTTTTCTTGCTTACACAAGGTCTAGAATTTCAACAGGATGATCAGGGACTACCTCCTCAAGAGAGCTTACATATCCCAAGTGGGCTCACAGAGCACCATTAAAGTTGCATTTCACTCCGGAAGAGACAGCAAGTGGCAGTGATGGGGCAATGCATTTTTAATACTCCATGGGTTTTAAAGTTTGCAAAGCACTTTGGGAACTTACTCATAAATCCACTTTGTTAATGAGAGAAAGGCAGGTATGGAAAGATGTTTGCTATATGTGTGCCTCCCGTTCTCAGCCCTTCCAGGTGCTTTGCAGGTTCCCAAATACAGGGCATGGAAGTGACTTGATGTTGTGTCAATGCTGCTGTCCAGAGTTTTAGGGACTTACCCACTCTGGTTTTCACTTTCTCCCCCACCCCTGTTTTGTTATTACTACCATGAAAATCTAGCAAAACGGTAGAAAACTCTGTCTTTCCAAGAACCACAGCTTCTCGGCGCAGGCTTACTTTACTGGGTGCCTGCTCCTTTGTCATATGTGTTCTGCCCAGGGCATAGCAGACACCCACTGCTTTTATTTTTCATGAAATTATGCAACAGGCAGATGATTGAACATACAATGTGAATGGAAATTTGAGACTTGTAACATTCAAGAATAACAAATTGCCACGTTTCGTAACTTTTCATAAGAGTTAATTACTAAAGATCACAAGTTCATATTGCCCGTTTTTTCCTAAGCATCCACAGTCTTTCACACACCTGTGAACTGTTAGAATAGATGACCTTAAAAAGAGTTAAGGGTTGCTGTCCTCTCAGAGACACCGCCCTAGGCTACCCCTGAGGTTCAGCCTACACCAAGATTATCTTTCTGACAAGTGGGTGTTTGGTAGGATGGTGTGAAAGTTTCCTTCTGTGATAACATCTTTAAGGTTTGGTTCCAAATTCTCTTTTTTCTTTTTATAACCTGCTATGCGTCTGTCACCTATGTTTTTTATCTAAATCAGCCTGAACAGATAGAAAATCTGAGAGACAAATTATGGGGCTCTCAACAAGTTAGGAACAGATTCAGGTCAAAAACAGATTTCCAAACTCTTAATCAAATGACCCAGCTTGGAAACAAGAGACAAGCTGGGCCACCAGCTCTTAGCATGCACTGTTTGTGTGAGGGCAGAAGCACTGGAAAATATGGCAGCCAGCACCTTGCTTCTTCTCTTTTTTCATCTTCCTTCCCACTCAGTCTTAGGTTCCCTGAATAAACTGTGCAGTGGGTATCAGTCACCACTTGTCTGCTGGTTGCACAATACAGATTACTCACTTCTGCCCAAGTAACTCCCTGAAGCCATCCGGTAACAATAGAGCATAGAACAAAGCAACACTCATGTTGGTCTTGGCCCCTGTCCAAGGGGATTAGCTAGGAAGTACTTGAAAGGCCTATGTTGAACACACTCACCTGTAACCCAGTTCCATGGCCTGGATCTCAAGAACACTG
Organism: Eulemur rufifrons; assembly: GCF_041146395.1. Taxonomy (NCBI): domain Eukaryota; kingdom Metazoa; phylum Chordata; class Mammalia; order Primates; family Lemuridae; genus Eulemur; species Eulemur rufifrons. The sequence continues at coordinate 4,237,510 of NC_090996.1, read as the reverse complement.
CAAAATCAGTACCTTTTTATGACCTATTAAACGTGATGTCTTTCTCCCTTTACACTTGACCTGATGGCTTATGGAGTCTTCCCCTTATGAAATCAGAGGACTACTTCGAGGTCATCTAGGCCCTTGCTACTCCAAGTGTGAACCATGGATCAGCAGCATTGGTGTCACCTCAGAGCTTATTAGAAATACTGAACCTTAGATCCATCCGCTGATTTATAGAATCACAATCTACATTTTAACAAGTTCCCCAGAGTTTTTGTGTACATTATGACAGGTTGAGCAAGCAGAATATTCAAGAAGGAGTGCTCTCAGGATTAATAGCTATGGGAAGGAGGAAGAAGGAGCAGGAATAGGTAGAGGGAAAGATCTGGCTGTAATATAGGCCCCGTGACAGTTGTCACTAAACATATGGGAAGCTGCATAACTAGGCTGGCCTTCAGAGTTGTCCCACACTGGGCAACGATGGCCAGGGCTTTCAACTCCCTACTGCCAGCGCACGAGCAGTTGGGCAGTAAGTTCATTAGACAGCGATCTGGGTATTGCACCACAATATCTACCACTTGCATTGAATTTGGGAGAAGCACTGCTCTAGGCTAGTGGTTCTCAAACTGTGGCTCCAGACCAGCAGGACATGCAGCACAGGGGACTGGTTAGAAGGGACTGAAATTCCTCACCCCGCCCAGACATACTGAATCAGAAACTATAGGGTGGGGCCCAGCACCCTGTGTTTTAACAAGTTCTCTAGGTGACTGCTGCATGCGCAAGTTTGAGAACCACAGCTCCAAGGTAGCCTTTTTGTGTTTGGTTTGTTTTTTAATAGGTTTATTGAAATCTGATTCAGATGCTATCTTGATAATAAAATTCACCATTTTAAAGTGTATAATTCACTAATTTTTTACATATATTCACAAGGTTACACAACCATGACCACTAATTCTAGAACACCTTTGTTACTCCCAAAAGATAACCCATGCCCATTAGCAGTCGCACTCCATATCTGTCCCCCTCCCAAAATCTGGCAACGACTAATCTTCTTTTCCTCTCTAGGAATTTGCCTATTTGTGGTATTTCATGTAAGTGGAATAATGCAATATGTGGCTTTTGTGTCTCGTTTCTTAATATTTTCAACATTCATCTCCAAGTTGTAACATGTAATCAGTACTCTATTTTTTTTAATGGACAAATAATATTCCGTTGTTTGGATATACCATATTTTATTTATTTATTCATCAGTTGATGGACATGGAACCTACTTTTTGGCTTTTATCAATAATGCTGCTATGAACATTTATGTACAAATTTCTGCATGGATATATTTTTCCAGTTCTCTTGGGTAAATACATAGGAGTATAACTGTTGGGTCACATGTTAACTCTGTTTAGCTTTGAAGAACTACCAGACTGTTTTCCAAAGCAACTGCACTATTTATATATCCACCAGAAATATATGAGAATTCCAACTTCTCTGTATCCTCAGCAACACTTGTTATTATCTGTCTCTTTTATCAGCCATTCTAGTGGATGTGAAGTCATATCTCATTGTGGTTTTGATTTGTATTTCCTCAGTGACTAATGATGTTGAACATCTTTTCATGTTTTCATTGACTATTTTTACATCTGCTTTGGAGAAATGTCTATTTAGATCGGTTTGGGGGCAGCCTTTTACTCCTTAGAGAATCCCTCAGGATGCCAGCTCTGTGTCTCGTCCTCTGTAGGTGCTTTAGGATTTAAAAAAGAAAGCCTAGGACGTGGCCTTTACCCCCTGGAAAGTTCTAATTAGATATGGGACAGTCTGAAAAAGAAAGAAGAGGACAGGAGAGGCCACTGTCAAGGGCTGGCAGGAAGAGATTCCCATTCTATTTTAATTCCTGCTACAGAAAGACATTGTGTGAGTGGCAAGGATAGAGTGTGCATTAGGGACGTGACGGGGAGACTGCCAGGGCAGACGAGTGTTGAGAGGACAAGGAAGCGGGGGCAGGGAGTTATGGGGAGACCTTCCACGTAGCACTCTTGTTTTATGGGTTACACACACGTGTAAGAGGGGAACTCAGAAGCTCAGATTTCTTTCAAGATTATGCCCTTTATCAGCCTCATAAAGGTAGAGGAATTTACCTGTTTCCTCATCTGGAAAAAAAATTATTTGCCTCCCCTCTTCAGCAGAGTGGTTGTAAAGATTGGTCATAACACTCTAGAAGCAAATGTTTGAAGAGCGTGATTTACCTGTATCACAGGTAAGAAAAAGGGCTTTGCAAGTGTCCCTAAATAGTGTCTGATTCCCTATCGGCAGATCTCACGGAGGTGGTGCCACATCTCTCTCAACCCCCTAGGGCAGGTGCCTCTCTGAAGGTACCTGAGACCATCAGGTGAATCCTCAGGGCATCGCAGGCAGCTCTCTTTGCGGTTGCAGTACACCTTGAATAGGCACATTGGGGCAAAGAATGTCAAGACAGAGGTGTTTCAAGCAAAACCTTTGCCATGCTCTCACCTAGTGAGGGCTTCTGTGATAACAACACCATTTCCCTTGCCCTTGTGTCATGCCATCTAACTTACCAAGTGCTCTCTCGGCCTTGCAGGGGAGGAAACCAAAGCTCCAAGAAGTGACTTGGCTAGTGTCATGAGTTAGACTGTGGCATGACCAGGACTTGACCCCTGGTCCATCGACACCCGACTCAGTGTCTTCATCGGGCAGTTTTACTTTACAGGTTGCTAAGGATTAATGATGGGATGTTTTGGTTCTTAGTCTATAAGTGGATCCTCTCCCAGGAGGTTCAGGGTCTCTTGATACCGTGTGTTCATGTTTGTCTGGTGTTGCAGCTGTGTGTTTCATTATAGTGCTGTAGTCTAAATGCTGTGAGGTCACCCTGACCCTCACTGAAGGAAAGAGTTTCAGGAGTATGCAGAGAGCATGAAGTATTAGGATATTTCTTGAATGTACTTAAATTTTCACTTTCTTCTAGGATCCCTTCAGTAAGCTTGGTAGTAATTAGAGTGTTTGAGTCACTGTTTGTTGGAACACAACACAAAACTGTGGCATTGCAGAATTCAAAGAGTAGGTCAGGACATATGTGTACTGAATAGTCTACATACTGGATCATGATTTTCTTTCTTCTGTCCCCAGCCAAGCTCTCTAACACGTACCCTGGGTAAGGATGTACCCTAAAAAATCATGTGTCGATCAGGTTGACACCCGTGGGGTCTTATTTTAAATTCACAGGGTGTACTTCCTCAGAAAAAGTGAATCTTCTCATAAAGCAAAAAACTGTGTTGTGGAACAAGTTATTCTACTATAATCATTCATTTCTTTCATAAATAAGGATTTCACATACTTTTTTTTTTTTAAAAAAAGCTAGTTATATCTACATAGACTATTTCTGCATACTTCTTTTTTCATTTGTTTTTTAAAGAACAGGGCTATAAAATCTTTTTTGGCATCATAGACACAGCTTGGAGGTGGCAGGATGGGCAAAAGTGACATTTTACCTTGTTAACACATTGTCCTTTTTTTGTTGTTGTTAATGCCAGGCAGGCAGGAGAGAGATCTGCAAGTTTCTTGGTATTCTTTTGGATAAAAGTTGTACAATGAAAATTTCTTCATCTACACTCTTCTTAGTGTCTTTGTGCCAGATACTGGGTCAGTTTTGGTTGACGATCCTGATTGATGGAACTCTATGCAGAGCCACACCAGAGACTTATTGGCCATATTAACATGCCACGAAAGGTGCTGCAGTCTAGAAAGTGCCCCCGGTGAGGGGCTCCATGGCACCTCTGGGGGCTGGCGCCTGGGCATCTGCGGTGTGCGCTCCTGTAGCCTGCGCTGTGCTCCCCTACTCCCCAGACTTAGAAAGGTCAAGTCAAGGGTTTGGTGACAGGTGCTTCAGAGAGAGTCAAAGCGCTGTCCTTGCGAGAAATTATTTCGCAGTCTTAACCAGCATATTCCAGATACCAAACATGCAAGACCCTGGCCCTACAAATGTTAATTTTCCTGCCAATAAACGAAAAAGAGAAAGAGGGAGAGAGAAAACACTTTATTGTTAGGGAAATGATTTTGCCAATAATTTAAATTGCTGCTTTCTTCTCTTAATGAAGAAATATGCATTTACTGTTACCTAGCCTCCCCCAGTTCCTCCGAAGCAGAGATAATAATTAATATTTATTGAGGACTAGTAGTGAGGTGCATTAGCACTGTAATATTTTCTCCCACCAAAAAAAACCTATGAGATGGACATAGAATGACACTAAATCTTGGCAAGGTGATTTTTTCTGGGTTTGAACCTGAATCTCCCTAGCACAGAGGTTTAAAATGTGCCTGGCACACAGTAGGAACATACTGGTACAAAGTGCAAGGTGTACTTTGTAGAACTCACCAAGTCCCTCAGTAAATATTGGCTGAATAAATGAATGGCTGAACCTCTTGGGGCAATTTTGTTCCTTTGATGGTTGTTTTACGTGGTATTCTTCTCCACAGAATGATACTTATCACTTACCTTTTTATATATGCACAGAATAAAAGCTTTGGTGACTGTTTCTTGGTTTAGCTTTGTGCTCTGCCCCAGGCTGGTGATTGGGCTGTGGGCCAAGAGCGAAGCGTCAGCACCAAGAGCAATGCACGAGTGACTGCATTTGAGCCAGGAAGCACTGGAGGTGTGCCTGGCCCAGCTTCTCTTTTACTTGCTGTGGTGGGATAAAGTCGAAATTCCTCTGGGCTCTTCGTCAACCATTATGAATAGTGGTACCAGCCAAACTTGGGTTCAGTGTGCTTAATCACCAACATGGTGTTGAAAATGGAGATTTGAAAGTAGAGATGTTCATCTTATATGACAGGTGACATTTGCTGCTAGGTCTGGTGCTAAGGATGTGGCTGTTCTCCAGTACAGAGTCATAGCATGTCGGAACTTGCAGGGAATTCGCATCTAGCACAGCCGCTGGCCCTCGCTCTTCTCTGCATTGTACCTACAGGGAAACCGGTTCCCAGAAGGGAGACCTGAACCCCCCAGCTCACAGGACTAGGTGGCCGGCCTCACGCTGGAGGCCGGAGCTCTGACTGTGGTCCCTTTCACCACATGGTGTCTAGCTGCAAGGGAGGCTGGGAATTTAGGTTCTGTCTTCTGAGGAGGAGAAAGAGACTTAAACTGAAAGTTTTCCAAAATATGGAAAATCTGATATAGATGGGCCTACCTAATTGTTACCATTCTTAAAGGCTGAAATAAAAATAAAAGATGTTTTCAGGTTCCCTTGGGATTCTGAGAGGTCTCCAGCTTTGTATACTTTCGATCTTTTCTTCTGGTAATGTTTTAGGGTGGTTCCGTTAAGCAGCAAATGGTCTGCATGATGTCTTTTAAGGCTCCTCCTGCCCTGTGAGTCCTCATTTTCAACACATGGGAAGAATTTAGTATAACATTTTCCATTTATCACTAAGGCTAAACTTACAGACAGTGACATATCCACTTTAAAACGTCATAAAACAGCATTTGCCCTGGCTCTGTGCTCAATTTTACATACCCTGGAAATGCTGGGATGCTGTTGCCTATTCCTGGTTTTCAACACTGGCTAACTACCTATTGCTAAGTGAAATGAATTGAAATAATGATCTGAAAACTGGAATAATATGGCATTCATGTTCACAGGCTGACTGAGGCAGCAGGTACAGGCATAGATGTCTTACATGGAAAAGATGTCTAACAACACAACCATTTTAATCAAGTCATATTTACTACCAGATATTCCTGTTAGTATGCACTATGAGTATCAGTTCACTTCTTTCCTTCCTTCCTTCATTCCTTCCTTCCTTCCTCTTTCTCTCTTGTATGTAAACATAAAACTCCCACTGAAACCTACGTCATATACCATATCTGAAACATTTGTAGTACATAGCAGAAAATTGGAGTTTTTCTGAGGTCATCTTTCTCATAAAATATGTTGAAGTCAAAATAAAATACAGAGATGAATTTCTAAATGTTATGTGTGGGAATCTCAGAATTGCAATTCAGGGCATTTACACAGACTGGAGTAGTCTTTGGTATGTTGAAAGAACAAAGAGAAGGTTGGAGGTTTTATTAGAAAGAGAAATGTTACGTATTGTTTTGACAGAAAGCTCACTGGCACTAGAGAAGCTCTGGAGAGCTGGCCAGCTCTGGTTGGTGAGAGATGGCTGTAGGTAAAACTAGTTTTAGAGTCATAGCAGTCATTTGAGCAGCTTGTAGGTAAAACTGGTCTTAGGGCTATAGCCCTAAGCTGCTGAAACACAGCAGCTCGGCTTGTGGAAAATGCAATTCTTGGAGCCTGTGCTTTGCGCCCTGAGTGCTTTTTCCCTCTAGTCCCCGACTCTGAGTTAGTTGGGTATGACAAGAACAACACAGTCCATATAATCAACTTTCACAAAGGTTATTGGACACTGGATAAGATTATCAGAGGAGATAATGACATCACCTCCAGACCTTTAAAAGTTAGGCTCATCTACTTCTGATAGCTATGAGGGGTTGCACTTGACGCCTATGAGGTTAACTAGATGATTTAGGATTTAGGAGGGTCCCTGCCACTCTAGTAATCTATGATTTTTTTTTCTTTTTTTTTTTTTTTTTGAGATAGGGTCTCGCTCTGTGGCGTGGCTAGATTGCAGGAGCCTGATCATAGCTCACTGCAGCCTAAACTCTCGGACTCTAGCAATCTTCCTGCCTCAGCCTCCCGAGAAGCTGGGACTACAGGCGCACGCCACCACGCCCTCTCTGTTTTTGTAGAGATGATGTCTCACTATGTTGTCCAGGCTGGTCTCAAATTCTTGGCCTCAAGCAGTCCTCCAGCCTCCACCTCCCAAAGTACTAGGCTTACAGGTTTGAGCCATGGTGCCTAGCCTAGTAATTTATGATTCTTACAAGTAAAATTATTTTTGCAGCCCATCAATGATTACATTAGTGACATAACATACTTGGTTCTTCATTTGAAACGTCATTCATACATTCAGTCAACAAACCTTTGCTGAGTGCCTTCTCTGTGCAGGTAATGTGTTGGGACAGTGGGGATACAGTGGTGAAAAATAGACACAGCTTCTCCCTTAAGGAAGCTTAGGTTATAGTGCAGTGTACATAAGCTTTTCAAAATATTCAAGTCCTTTAATACTTTAATAACCCTTTCTTAAACAAGTATATATGTATGTGTGTGTTTGTGTGTGTATATGTATATATAGAGAGAGAGAGGTGGAGCATACTTTACAAACTTTATTATTATTTTAGTAATTGTGAGAAAACCAGGTGTGGAGATCTTTAATAAGCACTGGTGACAAAGAGCCTCAGTTCCCACCTAGGCAAAGTTAGATTTATCCTGTGTACATGGAGGATGTGGAGTGAGGTGGAGTGTTTCTCCTCTTGGTTAGGCCCAGGGGCCCGTCTGTGCTTGGCCTACTTCTTAAAGCAAGGAAGCGCAACTGTCAGTAATCCTCTGCTGGGGGCACAGGAGTTACTAGGATTACAGTTCCCTTAGTAGCTGTGTAGAACTTGCCACATGTAAGAAACCACAGAATGTAGTCATCAAATCTTCAGTGCTGCCAGAAATGCACTCTTTAAAATATGTATGTCTCTGTGTTGGGATGTATGATCCATTGAAGCCTTCGGGCAAAATCCATGACAGAAAGCCTATGTAAAAAATGAACCTGGTAGAGGTGTGTGATACCGAAGACACAGTGCAGTGAGGAAGAAAGCAGTGAGGTCCCAGGTGTTGGAAAAGCCGAGTCTAGACACGACGCAAGACAACTCATACTACAGTTGAGATGAATGGAAGAATCTGGGAACTCTGGGAGATTAAACCATAGGGATGGTGGGTGTTGGGTGACTTCTGCCTATGAGCACGATCCCCACACCGTCCTGGCCGTGTGCAGTTCCCAGTCCAACTCCTCCAGCGACGCAGCAGTGCGGTGTGTGACATACTACCATGCAGTTGAGATGGAGATGAACTTATATGATATTGGCCATATGATTGAGCTTATATGAAGTTGTAGACAATTGTTCTTTTAAAAATCTGTTTCTTTCAACAGATATTTATATTTAGGGGAAAAAATGGGACTATCTAAAGCAAAGCTGTTGTGCATTATACAAACTAAGTTGTAGAGGGTCTGCTGCTATTTGCATTTACTTTAAACCTAAAAGTTAATCTCTTCCAGCAAGGAATTCCACATGTAAAATGTTGGTGGTCAATGTGTTATGTTAAGAAATTTAAAACCTTTATTTCTACAAATGGTTACATACTAAGACTTTTTCAGGAAGACTTGAGCAGGAACACTTGCATCCCACAAGCACAGCACACGAGACTGCCTGTCTGACTGGACTTTTGCCAACTATGTGCGTTTTTTCTTTGTTAGTTAGTCTTTGACAATTTGACAAAAACTAGTGTCCTGTTGTTTTGTCTGGAAGGTTTTAAAATGCTAGTCCCATAGTGTGGAAATGATTCTCTGAGATTACAATGCTTTTTCTAGAAGAACACTTTTCATTTTCTAGTTTCTTACTGGGATGACTTTTTCAAAGCACCCCCCCTCCCCTAGGAAAATTAGAGGTCATCAGGGTACATCGATAGATGGAACACCCCCGTGGAAGGAGGAAGCACTTAGTGCCTCCCTACTGCATACCACAGGTTGTATGTGGAATTGGGAGCCCCTGGTGTGGGTCCCAGTGACGGTATTGGGCCATTCCCTGTGTCATTATCAGTGGGAAAGTGGACATGGTACAGAATGTTAGTTGACTTCTAATATCCATTCTCCCCTTCTTCCTTATTAATAGAACCACTGATTTTCAGTTGGGCCACTGGCCCAATTAGATGGAATAAAGACTATATTTCCCAGCCTCCGCTGCAGCAAGCTGCTGTCATATCACTAAGTTCTGGCCAATGATATTTTTAAATTTAAATGTATTTATTTATTTATTCATTTTCATTGACAGATAAAAAAAATTATATATTTTTATTGTGTACAAAACGATGTTTTGAAATATGTATACATTGTGAAATGGCTAATTTGAGCTAATTAACATATGCATTTCCTCATATACTTATCATTTTTTATGGTGAGAACACAAAGTCTATTCTCTTAGTGATTTTTCACAAATATGATACATTGTTATTAACTATATTCATTATGTTGTACAGTAAATCTCTAAAACATATTCCTTCTATCTAATTGAAATTTTGTATCCTTTGACTAACATCTGCCCACACCTACCCATCCCCTACTAACCACTGTTCTAATCTGTTTCTATGAGTTCAACTTTTTTAGATTTTACATATAAGTGAGATCATGTGGTATTTGTTTTTCTGTGCCTGGCTTACTTCACTTAAAATAATGTCCTCCAAATTTATCCATATTGTCACAAATGACAGGATCTTCTTTTCTAGGACTGAATAGTATTCCATTGTATGTGTATAACATTTTCTATATGTGTGTGTATATATATATATATGTATATATATATGTCTCACATTTTCTTTATTCTTTCATCTGTCATTGGGCCCTTAGTTTGATTCTATATTTTGGCTAATGTGAATAATGATACAGTGAACATGGGTGTGCATATAGCTCTTCAACAAACTGATTTCATTTCCTGTGGATATATACCCTGAAGTGGGATTTCTGGATCATATGGTAGTTCTATTTTTAATTTTTTGAGGAGTCTCCATATTATTTTCCATAATGGCTGTACTAATTTATATTCCCACCAACAGTGTGCAAGGGTTCCCTTTTCTCCACATTCTCACCAACACTTATCTTTCATATTTTTGATAATAGCCATGCTAACAGGTATGAGGTTATATCTCATTGTGGTTTTAATTTGTATTTCCCTGATGATTAGTGCCGTTGAACATTTTCTTAATATATACTTATTGGCCATTTGTATGTCTTCTTTTAAGAAGTGTCTGTTCAAATCCTTTGTCCATTTTTAATTGGATTATTTATTTCCTTGCTATTGACTTGAGTTTCTTATATATTTTGGATATTAACTCCTTATCAGAGTGGTCCCTAACGTTTTTGGCACCAGGGACCAGTTTCATGGAAAACAAGTTTTCCGTGGATTGGAGTGGGGAGGAGATGGTTTCTGGATGACTCAAGCACATTGCATTTATTATGCAGTCAAACCTCGCTGCTAATGATCGTCTGTATTTGCAGCCATTCCCCAGCGCTAGCCTCACAGCCTCAGCTCCACCTCAGATCATCGGGCATTAGGTTCTCATAAGGAGCGCGCAGCCTAGATCCCTCACATGCTTAGTTTATAGCAGGGTTCGTGCTCCTATGAGAATCCAATGCCACCGCTGATCTGACAGGAGGCGGAGCTTATGCAGTGATGCCAGCGATGGGGAGCAGCTGTAAATACAGATGAAGCTTCACTTGCTTGCCCACTACTCACCTCTTGCTGTGCTGCCCAGTTCCTAACAGGTCAGCCCGGGGCTTGGGGACCAAAGCCTTATCAGGTATATGGCTTGCAAATACTTTTCCCAGTCCATAGGTTCTCTTTACTCTCTTGATTATTTTCTTTGCTATGCAGAAGCTTTTTAATTTGATATAATCCCATTTGTCTAATTTTGCTTTTGTTGCCTGTGCTTTTGGGGTCATGTATAAAATATCACTGCCAGTGTCATGAAGCATGTCCTCTATATTTTCTACTAGTAGCTTTACAGTTTCAGGTACTATATTACATTTAAGTCTTTAATCCATTTTGAGTTGATTTTTTTTTATGTGGTGTGAGATAAGGGACTAATTTCATTCTTCTGCATGTGGATATATATACACAGTTTTCCCAACACCAGTTATCAAAGAGATTGTCCTTTCTCCATTAGCCAATAGGTACTAATGAAAGAGTGAAGTGCTACTTGTGGGGTATATCCTTAAAGGGCCGAGGACATGCCCATTGCACCCCTTTCTCCTTCTGCTGTCTAGAACGTGGATATAATGGTTGGACCATGATGTAGCTTTGTGAGTGGAAGACAGTAAAAGCAGAAGCAGCAGCATATCTAGAAAAACCCTGTGTCCCTGGCGTTATAGATGCCGCTCCAGCCCTAGACTGCCTGCCTTGGGACTTTGATGCGGGAACGAGAACTCTTGTTTAAGACACTGTTATTTTAGGTTGTCTGTTACTTGCAGCCGTACCTAATCCTAACTGATATGTGGGGGGAGGGGAGGAGTGGCTGTAAAAGGAGCTATCACTCACCGTCCTGAATTTCTAACATTTGGAAGTCATTTCTGGTATCAAGTCTTTTTTGTTACAATTACACAGTCATGACGGCTAACTGTCTGCACTTAACTGTGGAATGTAGAAAGGTACGAAGCACAGAAGGATAAAAATCTCGCACTCACTCACTAGAATGTGCTTTAACTAGCATTTACCAAAATGCCACTTATAGCCTTGTGCATAATAAAAGAAAGTAATTACTAATTAGTCTGTCATGTGGGCAACCAAACTGTGCTCAAATAGTGACTTCAGTGTTGTGCTGAGAATCACATTCATTAGAGCAATAATATTTTCTACAAATGTTTCTACACCTTAGAAACAGGCTTACTTTCATTATTTCTCTAAATATACGAATAATAAATTGGAAACCCTCTGGAGAGTGTGTGTGTGTGATGTATGTATACACGCATACATGCATTGGTTATTATCTTGAAGTACCAGAAAATACCCACTCCTGACTGTAACAAGGGAAGAGATGGCCCAGGTTAGTTGGCAAAAGATCTTTCTAGTTTTGGGGAAAGGGGAAAAGTACCACAGGCTTATTGTATAAAGGGTACATAATTAAAAAATTCTTATGTTTAAACCATCTCAACATCAGAATTTGTTTGCATTTATTTAATAATTATTTTTTAACTTGATGCAAAATATTGGCAGTCGTCTCCAGGCTTCTATCTTACGGGGAGCCCCTGCGGAGATAGCCATTTGCTGCCTCTGACATCTGGAGCTGTGGTTGCTCAGACCTCTGGCCCAGGAAGTAGTAGGGTCAGCCTTTCCTTAGCAGAATGGGAGTTTGAACATAGAGATCTGCTCTTCTAACGGTCTTAGAGTCGAAGCATTTCACCACTAGGTGTGAACCCTGGAGATGATCTAGTATTACCCTTTGAGCTGAAGAAACTGAGGCCCAGTAAATCCAACAGACCTTCCCGAGGTTACACGGGCCTGGACAGCACAGGGCTGAAACCCAGACCTCATTGTTCTTGCCACCACACGGCGTGACCTTACATTTCAAGGAGACTGCCAAATATCGAGTTTGGCAATGTATCCGCCTTCATTTTTATTCAAGAGGTTAAAAAACAAACAAAATGGTATCATAAACAAATCTGTTCTAAGCAAGTTAGGATTTATTTCTTTTCCCCTGCCCCACCTTTTTTAATCAGAGGGTATATCCCCAAGAACAGGAACTAAAGGAACAGATTGCTTAGCCCCTCGTGACCCTGCCCTGGTGGTGGATCATTAATGGTGTAGAAAATGAGGGCAGTGCTGGGCGGGCAGTCCAGGGTGGGGTGCGTGCCTCTTTAAGAGATTTATGTGGAGGTCTGAGCTAGAGAGACAGCACGGTGGTACATCATCATGCAGGCGACATCAGAGACTTTCTTCTTCGCTTGGGTGCATTATCATAAAAAGTGATTTAGACTGGAGCTGATTGATGCAAATGGCCCTATGTTCTTTCCTATCATTAGCGGCCTCTTTCAGTGGCCAGAGGCAGTGATTAAAGCTGTCATTTGGAGCTGCTCATTAAAGACAAGCCCCAGAATAGCAAGAGGAAAAAAGGTGGAGAGGCGCATATATACATATACGTGCATGTGCGTGCGTGTGTGTGTGTGTGTGTGTGTGTGTATTTTTTGCCTTAAAAGCACATCATCCCTTTCCAGATTGAGCCACTGAAATCAAGGCTGTAGAGACAGTTCCACTGAGAATATAGAATGCTCTTTTGCAAGTAATATTAGATTTTCGGAGTGTCACAGTAGATTCTGATGACAGCTTGCCTACATATTATGAAAGGAGATGAGGAGGGTATTGTGTTAGGTGGGTTTTGTTAGGGATTGACCCTGGTGAGAACTCATTAAGTCTCCCTCCTCCCAGGCTGGGGACTTTAGAGGCGGGCCACGTGAGAGCAGAGGGGAGGGTTGCTGAGGGTGGCTGGCCTTGGTAAGTCCCATTGTGACAGTGTTGACCCCAGGGATGGACAGAAGAAGGACAGCAGGGAGGGGGTTCTTTGCTAAGCACAGAGGAGATAGATGCCTGGATGTCAATCAGAGAGAGGTGGGCGAGAGCAGGCTCTCAGACAGGAGGAGAATGGAACAAAGCACGATCCACAGATGCGAGAAGAGAGATTAATCGGAACAGGATCTCTTTGGCTCCTTGGATTGTTCCGGTGAAAGCGACGTGCCTGGTTCATCACCTTCGTAGTAGAATTGGGCTTTTTGGGCACCTGCCTGTGGATCCGTAAACATGCATCCACGTGCATTTATCCACTGATGTTTAGGTTAGTGTTCAAATGGTGCCTAAAAGTGACCCCCAAAAGGTGCAGCACGTCCAAGATGAAGGCTGGGATAGTGGGTGACCAGCTGAATAGGGAGCCGTGGAAATGAAGCTAATGAGGGAGGCATCCTTGTTTGGGGATAAGCCAGTTTTAAGTCAGAGATGCAACTGGCTGGATAATCCCACGCGTCCTCCCTGGCCAGTGGATGTTTACCGCCAGAATTCCACCAAACTTTGACATAAGCTGGTTGACAGCTCTCCTTAGAAATTCCTCTGAGAGAAAAAATAAATTATCAATTTAATTTCTCAGTCTAATGAACTGGTCTTATACATAAAATTTTAAATTACATTTTTTTTTGTGAAAGTGGGGACCAACATCAGTTATGCAACCACCACTGTCTCCATGACAACAGCCTGGATGTGGCAGCTCGTGTGACTTTGTAGTCACAGGCCCTTGAAATGAAGCAAAGGAAAGTTTTGGTTTCTCTTTTGTAATTTATTGGACTCTGGAGACTCCCATGATTGGGCTAAATGGAGGTGTGGGGGTCACTTTTTGGTGTGGACAGTAGACAATGGGAAAGTGATGAAATTACTCCTTCGTGCTGCAAGGCAGGTATTGGAATATGCTGCAGAGAGAGCTTTCTTGTCAGCTGCTGAGCTGGTTGATGGCTTCGGAGGTGTGGCCTTTGTCCTTCTCGCTGCTGCACCCCCCACCTCCATGCTGGCCTTCTCAGCCTGGGTCTGGTGCATCAGGGCCTATTAGTACTGATGCTGGGCTGTGATGTTCCTCTCCTCAGGGAGCGCGGCAGCCGAACTGAACAAAGTCACTGGTAATCTGTGCTTACAGCCTCCCCCCTGGGGGGAAAGCCCAGCCAGCTGGCACTCTCGTGCTGAGCACATTCACTTCCCCTGGCAGGTCGGCAGCCTGGCAGGGGCCCAGAGACCAGCCGGCTGCAGGGCCAACCTGCACCAGCACCCCCGGCAGCCCAGCTCCAGTTCAGATGCGTTGCTCACTGCCTTCCAGACTGGACACTGGCCGCACTCACAGCTTAGACGGCGTGGCTCTCTGCTTGGGCCTTTTGAGGCAGTCGATGTGGCTCTCCAGAAATAAAAAACACGAGTGCTGGCTGAAGAACAATTGGCTACCTACTTGGGGGTTAATATGGAACCATTTCCCCCCTTGTCTTTCTCTTTTCCCAGACTCTAGGTCAGTGACACAAGGGAAATTTCTTGTGAGTTACATCCTCCGTAGTTGGAAAGGAGTTGGTACACCTGCCTTCGGTGACGAGATGGGGCAGTGGTGGCAGGGATGACAGAGTAGAGTAAGGAGACACCAGGGAGCCTGAATGTGCCCACTCTTGTTAGCAAATGCCCGGAGGGAGCCAGGCGTGGTGGTACGTACCTGTATTCTCAGCTACTCAGGAAGCTGAGGTGGGAGGATTGCTTGAGCCCAGGTGTTCAAGACCAGCCTGGGCAACATAGCAAGACCCCATCTCAAAATAAGAAAATGTCTGGAGGGAAAAAACAAATGGCTGGTCTTTGGATCCCAAACTCGATGGGTTTCCTGCCCAAGCACACCTTTCCAGCACACCCATTGCTGGCCATGATCTTACTTCCCTCCCTTGAACCAGACTCCAGGGGCAAGGGAGTCAGGGTTCTGAGAGGCCCCTCTGAGAATCAGCATCTTCAGTCACTGCCTTGATCATTAATGTTCAGGAAGAGCCCAGAGTTTTCTCCGTTGATCTGCCAGGCCCAGGATACTCCTACCCAGCCTACCAAAAATGTACTCTGCAAACTTTGTGCTTTTTTTTTTAAATTGTATTTTTTAATGTTTCTTACCACATCTAAAACTGCAACCAAGTGGCTTTTTAAGGAGGAAAAGCATTTCTTCTGCTTAGGAGCCATCCACACACCAACACTTATGTGGCCCCTAGTTGGCACAGGTAGAGGCCAACTGTGCTGCTTTCGCCAGGTACACAGGTGTCCTGATGAGAGACTGGGGACAACGCAAAAGGACAGTGTGTCTGTTCAGAAAGTTTTTTCTTACCAGAAGGTATTTAATGGAGGGATTTCACCAGAAAGGCATGAATACGTTGACTTCTGTTCATCTTGTTCACATTTTCCCTGTTCTATTAGCGAGTTCACTGAGCAGTCGAGAGAACAGCAGCAATGGAAACTGCTAACATTAAGCCCGCACATGGTGTGTGCTGAGCCCTGTGCTAAGCTCCTACACAAGGGTCTTATTTCCTCCTGAAGACAGGGCAGGGAAGGAGCATAGTGACCAGCCCTGTGTGGCAGGCGAGGCCACAGGCTCAGAGCCTTCTTAGCATCACATGGCACCACGTAGAGGACCCAGGATCTGAACCCAAGCACTCGCCTAAAGACCCTGTACTCTTACTCCTGACTGTCAAGGTGCCATGTGGCTCTCACAGCTAACCTGGCTGGCGTGGCTGCCTGGTGGCCACCATGTTCCCTGCTGTGTACAGCAGTAGTAATACTGGGTTTATGGCGGGCTTAGCTGATGACTCTAAGCTCCACCGCGTAAGTTCCGTGTCTGTTTTTACATACTGCTGAATCCCCCTGGCCTGATACTGTGCCCTGCACACATATTTGCCAAATGAAAAAGTGAGTGAATGGTCAGGGTTAAAATCACATATTTAAAGTAAGTAAATATGCTTCCCAAACCCAAAGAAATTCTCCTCAAAATACAGTATGAAATGGAATTTTTTTTCTGTTTTTCTTTTTTTTGTGAGGTAGGATCTCGCTCTGTCACCAAAGCTGGAGTGCAGTGGTACAATCATAGCTCACTGCAGCCTCCAACTCCCATGCTCAAGTGATCCTCCTGCCTCAGCCTCCTGAGTAGCTAGGATAACAGGCTAATTTTTTAATTTTTTGTAGAGACAGGGTCTCACTATGTTGTCCAGGCTGGTCTTGAACCTCTAGCTCCAAGTGATCCTCCTGCTTCGGCCTTCCAAAATGCTGGGATTACAGGGATAAGCCACCACGCCCAGCCTAATATATAATTATTTTTTAAGATTGAAGAAACTTGAGCATGTTTTTAGGCCAAGCAGTAGAAATTATTAGAGAGAGAATGATGGGATTATTGATGGAACAAGGTCCCGGAGGAGATCTTAAGAGACAGGGTTAAGAGCAGAGAAGAATTTTCATTAGCAGAAAGAGGGCACTTCATCCTTAGAGACCAGAGGTGAAAAGAGGAAAAGAAAAAAAAAAAAAAAAAAGGATGCAGTAGTCTTGGGCTATGTAGCTTAGGTGTGCTTTCAGCTGCAAGTAATAGAGAGCTTGACTAGCAGAGTCTGAAACAATTAAGGATTTGTTTTTTTCTCACATGATCATAAGGAACCAACAACTAGGTGGCCATTAGCATTGGCTGCTGGCCAATATCTTTGAGACCTTCTTGGCCTTTCCCTCATGGCCACACCTTAGCTGTTGCAACTTGTAGCATCACATCTGCACCCGAGGAAGAGTCCCTGCTATCCTTGCACACACTGGCTTTGCGTGCTGCCTGCTCGCTGGCTGCGGAAGTGATGAGGACTAAGTGACCGTTAGTTACCAGGTGTGTGACATGGTGTGACATGGAGTAGTCGTACCTGACAAGCTCGCCTCTGGTGAGCTTATTTCTCTTGAAAGACGTTGTGAAGGCTTCCTAAGAAACTCAGTGAAGGGAGGTAGGAAGAAAGGGAGAGGAGAAAAAAGTTATTCAACTGTGAGTTACTAGAACTTGAAGTTTGGGGACATTATCATTTTGTGAAATCTACTTTGCTTTCTGTTCTCCCCACTCCCCCAGGAAATTTAACCATTTACACATAACAAAAAGAATTTTCCTCAATATTAGGAAATATCCTAATCTGTCCAATATCTTCATTTAAAATGATTATCTTTCTGCTTCTGATCTCCAGAAAATTTATTTCCTGTAACAACTTAACTTGGAAAATGGGGAAACAAACCAAATGGAAAATAACTCCACGTGAGATTTATGAAGAACCTTCAAAGGAAGCTTTGAGATAAAAAGTTTGTATCTCTTTCTCTCTCTTAGACCAGCCTCTTAGCACTACCAGTGTGCTCATTTGCCAGGCAGCAGTTACGTCCTTGCAGGTTGAGAGAACAAGGCATTAGCGAGTCTAGCAGTGGCTGGGGCTCGTCCTGTGAAACCTTTGGAAAAGCCAAGTGGTTGCCCTGGGCTTTTGCTATCTCTTTGGGCAAGTCACTTTTCCTCTATGGGGGCTGTGAAACGAGGAGGCCTGGCTGATTTCGGAGGACCCTTCAGCTCCTAACATCCTCTCTAACCTTCTGTGATTCCAGCCACCCTCAGGGAAAGCCAAGACAGCCCTGGCCCCTCTCCAGCCGTGTCTCTCTGGAGGATTCAGCCTCTTGGGCTTTACTTAGTTTTCAGTTTATGCCTCCTTTCTCCTCTGACCCTCATTAGCCAAGAGGAAAAACCAATTCCAAAAAGGACTCCTTTTCCCCCCATATCGCACATTCCATTTCCGCAGAGCATGCTGTGCCCTATTAAGAATTAAACTGTGATCACTAACCTCATCTCATTTGTGCCAGGGGCCTTGTTCAAAACCTGCTTCCCCAGCAAAGCAGGGCCAGTGGATTAGGACCCCCCATGCTCGGTGGAGTGGTTCCCATCTCTTTTTAATGCCTTTGGCAAGGGACAGAGACAGGGAAAGAGAAAGAAAGACAAGGACAGAGAGCAAGAAAAGAAAAAAAAGAAAAACACAAAAGAAGAACAAGAGGGAAAGAAAGGCTCTCGAACAGCAGCCCTGCATTTTGTTAGAACATTGGCACTGCATTTATCAGGATTACTGGAGGGAGAGCAGGGTTTGATCCTCTTCTCCACTGGGAGAGGGAAAAGCTTTATTGTACCTTTTTTAACATCTCACAGTTAGATCAGAACAATACTGTGTGTGTGTGTGTGTGTGTGTGTGTGTGTGTGTGTACACACTATACATATGTGCCTAAGGATGGTATTCTACTTGGGACACACCCTGATTTCAAAGCATTGCTGCATCTCTTATAAAGGCCAGATACAGAGAGCCACCAGGCTCTCCCTGGATCTCCCTTTCCAGCAGACCT
The DNA here is from genome assembly GCF_041146395.1 of Eulemur rufifrons. NCBI lineage: Eukaryota > Metazoa > Chordata > Mammalia > Primates > Lemuridae > Eulemur > Eulemur rufifrons. The sequence goes on along the minus strand of NC_090996.1, from coordinate 4,218,948 downwards.
TTTTTTCCCCTTGCCCTGACTTGGATCAGCGGGATTCACTCCTGTCAAACAAATTAGAGCATCTATGAAATGGGGCTATCGACATGTGTGACTTGATCTGTTTTAATAGGGACCCGGTGGGAGTTTCCTCCCTGCCCCACTGAGCTTTGTGTTCTTCATGGAAAGGCAGACAGGGCTCGGGAGGACGCTGCGGGCTTAACCCTTTGCTGACAGCAGGTTGCTTGCCTCCTGCGAGTAGCCGCTTCCTTTTTGTGCCTGGCCATTGTCTCGGGAGTGCGTGCGGCCTGCTACGCTCTTCATGCTTGTTATCTCGCAGGAGACAAGCTCGCCCCAGGAGGAGGAAGAGAGAGCTGCGTTCTGAACCAGATCTTTTGATTTCCTTTCTTCCCTCTTCCCTCTAAAATAATTAGAAGAAGAAGAAGAAAGGTAAAAAAAAAAAAAAAAAAAAAAACCAGCCAAGAGGGGAAAAATATATTGTGTAACCCTGGCATTCTGTTTTTTAAGAGGTGTTGTCCCGGCTGCCATTTGACCTTTATGTGATAATTAGCATTTGAGGGGGGGCAGCTGGTGAGGGAGAGAGCCCGTTGGGAGGAAGGACATGACCCCTCGCAAGTAGAGGAGGAGAAGAGGGACTCTGCCTGTGTCAGGTTTCAGAAATGCTCCTGTCTGGTCCCTTTTTCCCTTCCTCTCTGTCCGTCAGTTTCTAACGGCACAGCCTCCTGGTACCTGCTCAGACTGTGGGCTCCCCCCAGCACCCATGAACACCAGGGAGCTGGGTCCCAGCTGCGGAGCGGGAAGGCAGGAGGGCCTCCGAGGCAAGCGGCAGAGGCTGTGCGCGCAGCACACCGCGGCGCCCTGCTGGCCTCTGCAGCCGCTCGCAGGGTGTGGGGTGCCTCGCAGGGTGTGGGGTGCCTCGCAGGGTGTGGGTGCCCTGACTGCTCTTGGACTGGGAGTGTCTGGGGGAGGAGGGCAGGAACCCGGCCCTTTCTTTGAGCCTTCTTTTTATCCTTCTCTACTTCTTCTTAGCACATAGTACTGGTGTGCCTCAATTTATGGAACAGATACACTCCGGAAAAATTGCATGTAAATGAAATTTTTGACAGGTGGAATCCTGTAGTCCATAGATATACGTTGTTTAGAGTCAGCTGAAATGAAGCTGAAAACGCAGTGATATCCCAGGTACTTCCTGGTGCAGGAACCTAAGCGCACAATTCCTTTCATAGCATAGCACGTGTCCACACCCTAAAATACCTGTTCCCAAAGCCCGGCACCGGAGTCCGCATGCAGTGGGGGTGCATCGGCGCATGCGCACCAGGAGATGCAGAAGGCAAGCAGTCAGCCCGGCGCTTTGGTCTCACGTGCAGCGCGGCCAAGTCCAGGGTCAGAGGTGTGAAACCACTGACCCGACTGCCTCCCGCTGAACTGTCACGAACCTTGACCCGCAGTGCCCTCAGGTTGCTGTCTTGTTTGGATTGGTGATTTCATTAGGCTTTTTCTCCCTTTTCATTTATTTCGTTTAGGCCCCAGGCAGAACTTCCAGGAGCTAGTTGATAGTGCATCTGTCTTTTAATTTTCCTTTAGGGAGAAGAACTCCACTGGGCTCCATTTCTCCTACTTACTGCTTGCTGGCAGCAGCTTCATGTCCTCTTAGCTGTGTTTTGTTTTGTTTTTTGTTACTTGTCCCCTCTGGCATCAGATCAGGGGGCAGGGAGGGAAACTGGGGCATTCTGGAGGAGGATTGCCAGCAGAGTGAGTGCGGGGAAGAGGCATGGCCAGAAGACCAGTCCAGCACCTGGGCAGCAAGAGGAGCATTTCCGCTGTTAATCAGCACCTGAGCTGCGCGCGTGGAGGGCGGTGAGACAGGAGAAGGTGTGGCGGCGGCGGAGTGATTATGGTGCCAAGAGAACGGAGAAAGCACAGCAGCTTATTTAATTTGGAAAGTCAAGGGAGAAGCTCCAGTCTTTCCCTCCCCTTCCCCGATGCTTATGAACAGCACGTGGACGGGCCGGGTGGTTTTGCCCACAGCCGGCTCTGCAGTGAGCTGGGAGTGCGCGGTCCGTCCCTTGTGCGCCTGGTGGGCGCCTTCTCCTGACTTCCAGCTCTGGGTGACTGGCTCTGCCTCTGCCTACTGGGGAGCTCTTCCCTTCCTTCTCCACGTCTCAGCTGATTGTTCTCTGCAAAATCACTACAGCAGGGAGGAGATCTCTTGCCACCTAAACCATTTTTAAACCCCCTTCTCAGTGCTAAGCCCAGGCCTTTCCAAATTATTCCCAGCAACTTTCTCCTCATGTGTAGGTTCCTCTGCATTCACCTGAAGTACAACCCTTTCCTTCATTAAAATTACGAACACTTCAGTTTTGCTTTTTTTGAGACAGGGTCCCACTCTTTCACTCAGGCTAGAGTATAGTGGCGTCATGATAGCTCACAGCAACCTCAAACTCCAGGGCTCAAGTGATCCTGCTGCCTCAGCCTCCCCAGTAGCTGGGACTACAGTTGTACGTCACCATGCCCGGCTACTTTTTAAAAAATGTTTTTGTAGAGACGGGTCTCCCTATTGCCCAGGGCAGTCTCAAATGATCCTCCTGTGTTGGCCTCCCACAGTGCTGGGATTACAGGCGTGAACCACCGCGCCTGGCCTAGTTTTTCTGATTACATTTTCTAAAACTTATGCCAGATTTTTGGGGGGTGGAGGGTGTATTAGGTAAGAAACTGCTCCTTGTGTAGGATATTAGATTGGGAAACCCAGACCTACAAAAAATTTTTGCTGCAATTATTTTTAAACTGTTAATTGTGTCAGAATGGGATCAGAGTGAATGCAAAGGTTAAGGGAGAGGCCCAGCAAACTGTGGCAAACACAGTAGACCGATTCAGAGGTTTGCTGTTTTATAACACTTGGAGCTGAGATGACCGGGCAACTTCATTTCTATGTTGTCTCTCACAAAATTCCCTTTCTTGAAGTTCTTTTAAAAACTAATCTTTGACCTGTATCCCCTCGTTCCTCAGGGGTCTGCCATTGTGCTCTGTTCCTGAATTTTCAGCTCTTCCTGCCTTCTAGACCTGTTTTGGTTGGTGCTCTGGTTGTTCTTTAAGCAGCACATTCTTGCTGAGCAGAACATGGTGTTCAGCCAGCTTCCATGGCTCCCATTATCCACACGGTTACTACCCAGGCCCTTGGTTATGCTGCCCTCCCTCCTAACTCCCAGACTTCCCTGGAGTCAAAACTCCCTTCAGTCAGATCCCCAGGCTTCTAGTCCATAATCCCTTCCTTCACTCTTGCCAAGAATGTTCTTTCGTGATCCAAAATTGTATTTGTTATTAAATATAAGACTTGAAAAGGGTTTGTAATTTTTTTTCTGAAATCAGCTTTAATGAATTATGACAACATTTAACTCACGTTTCTAAACATTTTATGTAATGGTTGTGCTCTTTCGATTTATGGAAAAATGGATCCAGAACTGTTGGCAGCTTCTACACATCTTTCATCAGCCTTCTTCCTTGTGGACTGAGTCAGCTAAGGGCCAGACTTAACCAAGATCATTGGCTATTGATACTCTTGCAAAGGCTGTGTTTTATTACCACTGCAAGAGTTTAGGGTAGGCCAAAATGATATCCAGGCATGTCAGATCTTAATCACAGGTGTTGAAAACAGAGATGTGTTTTTTAATTCTAGACCATTAAAGGTGGGAGTTCATGACCACGTTCTGATGCACTCTCTGTGTGCCCTCCTGCCATAGCAATTAGCAAGAGAGTGGCTACTTGTGTTCTCCATGTGTTTTATGGCCCTGGATTATGTAGGAATTAGGAATGGCTTCAGGAAGCATTTGGTCCTCATAGTTACTCAACACCAGCATGGCCCAACCCCAGATATGTCAAAACTACAACTGTTGTATTTGGCAAACATTCTCCAAAATTACTTTGGTCAATACTAAATAGTTTCATTTAGTAGACCAGTTTATTCAAGTTCCTGGGAGGAGTTTCTGGATTCTGACTTATCCCGAGAGGCACTCACGAGCATCTCTGAGGGCTTATCAAAGCCAGAGCAGGTTACGAGTAATGCCTATTATGAAACTTTGCCAACCAAGGATGACTCCACTCAATTCCAGGGTGCAGCTCTTTAGGGTTGCTCTGTCCAGTACAATAGCCACAAGCCACATGTGGCTATTTAAATTTAAATTATTAAACATTAAATAAAATTTAAACATCAGTCCTCAGTGACACACTAGCCACATTTCAAGAGCACATAGCCACATGTGGCAGTGGCTACCCTGTTAGACAACACAGAACATTTTCATCATCACAGAAAGTTCTGCTGGACAACAGTGCTCTAGGGTCTCAACATACCACTTGTTCAGGGGTCAGTGGATCCAAACCCACTCCATATTGGAAATCTTGGCTTTCCTGAATGTATACAGAGACTTGTCACTGTGTGGAGAAGGGGCAGCCTTCAGTTTGGTAAGAACGCTAGCCAGGCTTCCTACCTTTGTGTCTTATCACAATGTCAGCCATTCTGGATACCCAGAATATGGGGATCAACCTTTCAGCACCATCAGAAATGAGCAGCACCTCAGAGTGCTTCCTTCTGCTGTTTCTGTTAAACTGCTGATCTCCAGCTCTTCCCTGCAATGGCAAAGAAAAGTCACGTTCCCAGAAGAGCAGCCAAGGGAGTTAACCCCATCCCTGGGTAATCTTCACTCTCTCCTTTCATCAAGTTAGGCTACAGGAAACTACACATAAACGGCATTAGCTTATCTTTCTCAATAGAATTATCTTTGATAGATCATACTTAAATGTTTATACCTTGGGCTTATTGATATTTTAAAAAATCAATATGAAGATAACTTGCATGTGCTGTGACAATCATTCATTACTGAAGACGTAGACCATTCATGTAAAGTATTGCATAATACTTCGGATGTGTTGGTCTCTCTGGAAGAACTGTGGGGCTGTCTTCCAACGGGGAATGCAAATGGGATGACTCATTACTTGCATGTTGCCCCATCTGCCCCAAACTCCAGAGTTAAGTTCAATGCTCATTTATATTGACTTTATTAACCCCCCTAGTTACATTTTTGCTTTCTCTTCCTTAACCATGTGCCACGTGTTTGATTTTCTATTTTAGTTTTAATAACCTTATAGTGTGTTTTGGGTTTTTTTGGTTTGTTTGTTTTAGAGAGACAGGGTCTCGCTCTGTGACCCAGGCGGTGGTGTCATCGTAACTTACTGCAGCCTCAAACTCCTGGGCTCAGGTGATCCTCCCACCTCAGCCTTCCAAGTAGCTGGAACTACAAGCACATGCCACCATGCCCGGCTAATTTTTTAAATTTTCTGTAGAGATGAGCTCTCACTATGTTGCCCAGGCTGATGTCAGACTCCTGGCCTCAAGTGATCCTCACATCTCGGCCTCCCAAAGTGCTGGGATTACAGGCTGTATCTTTTTATTTTAATTCTCCTTAAATTTTTTTTCTTAAAGAAGTGAAATATAAACAAATGAATACAAACGTCATTGTCTGATCCTCACACTTGGTATTTCCTGTTTTGAGGTAGTCCCCGTGCAAGCCCCAACCTCTGGGCCTGGCTGAAATGTCAGGATGGCCCAGGGACTTCTGACAATCTCATTTTTCTTTCATACCCTCCTGAGTATCTAGCACACTGCTAAACATATGCTGTTTTGAGTGATGTAGGGGTAGAGAAACCCTGCACCACGCGTGGGAAGACATGACAGAATAAACTTAGGAAGGAGGGTCACCTCTCAAATTTAGTCAGATGACAAAGACAGCACTGGTCTCCCTGTGGTGTAGAGATAGGAAAGAATTTGAATAATTATCATCATTATCATCACCACATTCATTAAACCCCATCTGCGCATGGCACTGTGTAAGTCCCCACAGGTTATTTCTCTGCCAGTGAGAGAGAATTTTTTCTAGCAGGGAGGCTAAGCCCGAGCTCTCCTCAACTCACCAGCTTCCTCTCCAGGCTGTTCCTGACACTCCATTTTGCAGCCAGCAGCCCGGCTCACCGCTGAGGGTGAGCACGTTACCTCCTGTGTTCTTGGGAGAGCTCTGTGGTCCTTGAGCTATAATCATCTTTCACATCCCAGGACCCTAGACTTTCCTTTATGGCCCTAAGCACAGTGGCAATTAAGGACTTCGATGCAAAATGAATTAGAGTCTCTTTTATAACACATTTCATCAAACTAGGGGGTCATCTCTGTCTTCTGCACCCCTGTGTTTCTAGAACCCACCAGCATGTGTTGTATGTAGTTAAGAATCTGATGCACATTTATTGCAATAAATATAAGGAATGAATGGATGAATGTGCAGTGTGACTTTAGAGTTACTAGCTGTTGGAGTCGTTATTAATATTTCCTCCACATGTTCAACATCTTGGGGTTCACAGGATACTCAACAGTCAGCTCTGCCGTGGAGGGGACATCATTACACACAGCACTTAGCACCAGCACTCATATGGCACTTGATGAGCGACAAGCTTGTGAATCTTCTTTTACTATCAATTTATATTGTAGTTTGACCTAAAATATTATAAGCTCCATGAGGATAAGAGCTAAGTCTTACTTCTCTGTATTTCCAGTGAGTTCTTCTTACCAAACGCTCACTGAGCGTTGTTGCCTAAACCAATGAGAAAGTGAGAAAGTGCTGGGCCGTCATTCCCCTCTGTACAAGCATTTAACAACGGGCTCCATTTGTCAGGACTAAATGGCGTGATAAATAATAGACCATGTACAGTATGGCTACAGATAGGTTGGTAACTGTGACCATATCCAATTATGAGTGAAAAGATTCTAAATGATGGCTTTAGATTAATATGGGATTGGCCAAGACATTATTTTTCAACTCTAGAATCATCTGAAGAGCTTTTTAAAAGTACTGGTAGGACTGGATCTCACCACAGAAAGACATAATCCCTGCGGCCAGGCAACGAAACATATTTTTTAAAATTCTTCAGATGTTTTTGATGTATGAACATAGTTGAGAACTACTGACCCAGTCTTCAGGTAGTAATCAGTACCAGCTGATTATTCCATCCTTGCCAGCCTTCAATCACAATTTGCTCTAGTGTGGTGGCTGCCCTGGTTCTAAGAGAGCAGAGCTGGAATTTTATGGTGTAGGACTGGCTCCAGTGCCTGTCATACCCCATGCCATTCTAAGCCGTGTGTCCAGCCTTAGCAGGGACCCCACGTGGCAATGGAAAAAGGGATGCTTTGATCTCAGATTTGCTTACTCCTTCATTAGACGTGTACTTAGCATCTGCTATGTACTCAGTGGAGGAAAAGACAGTTAAGTTCTGTGTTGTATAATCAAGGCTGGGACAAAAGTGATTGGGATGTCATGGCAGCTTCAAAGAAAGGATTCCAATCCCTGCCTGGAGTTCATGTTAGAACTGAGTCTAAAAGTTGTGTGGAGGTTTGCCTGGACACTCTTCTCCCTCATCCTTTGCCTGGCTGACGGAAGAGCATGTGCACAGGTACGAGGTGTGAAAGAAGGTGGCTCACTGGTCTAACTGCAAGTTGTGATGTGCTGAGGCACAGGGCGTGGGTGTGGCAAAGCAGCGCATTGGGGTCCGGTGGGGCAGTGCGGAGAGGGAGCAAGCGTTTTAGGCAGTGGCCGGATCACAAACAACCTGCTTCTGTGCAACGGTGGGACGGATTTTCCGTGAAGCTCTGGAAGCGTAAGCTGCAGGGCGCCTCCCTGCCACGGGCCCCTTCCCAGCCCCTGTAGAGACTCTAACAGTGTCTGCACATAACCACGTAATGGGTTTTGTTGCTCTTTTAATTTGCAAAAATATATTTAAATCTTTATAATGGCTTTTTATTTTGTATTCTTTCCCTTAATGAGGGCCCCCTAAATTATATAAGCTTCTACAAAACCTGGATATGAACCTTAGGGCCCTTCTTATTTTCCTGGTGGTAACAGGAGTTACTGAAGAAGAGAAGTGGTGTGAGTTTTAGCTAGGATTATAATTTCTCATTGAAAATGGGATACTTGGGTGGTGAAAGACTATGTTATTAATAATTATCCCCTCCCTTAAAAAATCTAATAACCGGAAGTTTCCTGGACAAAAAGTAGCATATGAAAACTCTCATTTTACCACACGTGGTCAGTAACCTTGAGAGGCAGTTAGAGGAGGCCAGTTAGGATGCCGTTAAATTCAGATGAGACGATCGGGGTCAGAATTAAGACAGCAGGAGAGAAAACGGAGACAAGGAGGTGGGGTCCTCAGGACGGGATGGCAGGAGGAGAGGAGAAGGAGGCGTCTGGGCACAAATGCCCGATTTCTGACCTGGGCAGCTGGGTGGAGGGTGGCATCTTCCCACGGCCCGGGAGGGATGGCAGGCGTCGGGGCAACAGGGCTCCCGTCGGGTGTAAGGCAGTGCTGTGGGAGCACCGACAGAGGGTGGGATGCGAGGCAGTGCTGTGGGAGCACCGACAGAGGATGGGTGTAAGGCAGTGCTGTGGGAGCACCGACAGAGGGTGGGATGCGAGGCAGTGCTGTGGGAGCACCGACAGAGGGTGGGATGCGAGGCAGTGCTGTGGGAGCACCGACAGAGGGTGGGATGCGAGGCAGTGCTGTGGGAGCACCGACAGAGGATGGGGTGCGAGGCAGTGCTGTGGGAGCACCGACAGAGGATGGGATGCAAGGCAGTGCTGTGGGAGCACCGACAGAGGATGGGGTGCGAGGCAGTGCTGTGGGAGCACCGACAGAGGATGGGGTGCGAGGCAGTGCTGTGGGAGCACCGACAGAGGATGGGGTGCGAGGCAGTGCTGTGGGAGCACCGACAGAGGGTGGGGTGCGAGGCAGTGCTGTGGGAGCACCGACAGAGGGTGGGGTGCGAGGCAGTGCTGTGGGAGCACCGACAGAGGGTGGGGTGCGAGGCAGTGCTGTGGGAGCACCGACAGAGGGTGGGGTGCGAGGCAGTGCTGTGGGAGCACCGACAGAGGGTGGGGTGCGAGGCAGTGCTGTGGGAGCACCGACAGAGGATGGGATGCGAGGCAGTGCTGTGGGAGCACCGACAGAGGGTGGGATGCGAGGCAGTGCTGTGGGAGCACCGACAGAGGGTGGGGTGCGAGGCAGTGCTGTGGGAGCACCGACAGAGGGTGGGGTGCGAGGCAGTGCTGTGGGAGCACCGACAGAGGATGGGATGTGAGGCAGTGCTGTGGGAGCACCGACAGAGGGTGGGGTGCGAGGCAGTGCTGTGGGAGCACCGACAGAGGATGGGATGCGAGGCAGTGCTGTGGGAGCACCGACAGAGGATGGGATGCGAGGCAGTGCTGTGGGAGCACCGACAGAGGATGGGTGTAAGGCAGTGCTGTGGGAGCACCGACAGAGGATGGGATGTGAGGCAGTGCTGTGGGAGCACCGACAGAGGGTGGGATGCGAGGCAGTGCTGTGGGAGCACCGACAGAGGGTGGGATGCGAGGCAGTGCTGTGGGAGCACCGACAGAGGGTGGGATGCGAGGCAGTGCTGTGGGAGCACCGACAGAGGGTGGGGTGCGAGGCAGTGCTGTGGGAGCACCGACAGAGGGTGGGATGCGAGGCAGTGCTGTGGGAGCACCGACAGAGGGTGGGATGCGAGGCAGTGCTGTGGGAGCACCGACAGAGGGTGGGATGCGAGGCAGTGCTGTGGGAGCACCGACAGAGGGTGGGATGCGAGGCAGTGCTGTGGGAGCACCGACAGAGGGTGGGATGCGAGGCAGTGCTGTGGGAGCACCGACAGAGGGTGGGGTGTGAGGCAGTGCTGTGGGAGCACCGACAGAGGGTGGGATGCGAGGCAGTGCTGTGGGAGCACCGACAGAGGGTGGGGTGTGAGGCAGTGCTGTGGGAGCACCGACAGAGGGTGGATGCGAGGCAGTGCTGTGGGAGCACCGACAGAGGGTGGATGCGAGGCAGTGCTGTGGGAGCACCGACAGAGGATGGGATTCTGCGAATGCGGAGGCTCCGATGACAGGCTCAAGTCCACTGTGCGGCAGTCAGGTTTGCTGTGCTGCCACAGTCGTCACCCCTCTGCAGATGCCCCTTTGAGATGGAAACCCCCCGACATAAGAAGAGGTTGGTGGCAGCAGGGATGGCTCAGTGCAGACCAGCCCCTCTGTGTGAAGCGCAGCTGAGAGTTTGCACCGCTCCGGGCACGGCAGCCGGGCAGACTGCAGGGCTGACTCCCTGCCTTCGCTGCCTCACGCAGCGGCCTGAGCGGACGCCAGTGCCCCTGGGGTCATGGCAGCTGGTGGCCGATGGTGCCCCTGACCGGGTGAGTTTCCCCTGGATTTACATCAGCTTCTCTATCTCACCAGCCCCACCTAATTCCAAATCTGCTAAAGTTCTTTTTTTCTTTATTTTTTTAAGCTGTAGGTCTATATTTTGGACCAAAAAAAAAAAGATCTTTTAGCTCCTGATCTCATACTTAAATAAAAATGCTCTCATGTTCTCCTTGATATATTTGCTTATTGGATTTGTTTAATGAAATATGGATTTATACCATAAATATTGGAGTTGGTGTAGTCCATATTTCAATTAATGGATCATTTATATGTCATGCTAACTTTGTAATTACTGAAATGTAGAAATATAGTGGACTGAAATGAATTTCTAGTCTTCTTTGCATTCCTGCCCCCATCCAACCATGTCTGAGCAGCTTGGAGCATAAAAGGGGAAGATTTATATGTGGAGTTTTCAGAGGAAAGGGGCAGGGGGCTCAGAAAAGACAACTTCCTCCACTTGTGCTGGGAGAGATTTGTATTCCACCACGCTTTCAGGGCTCACTCAAACAGCGTTGTGCGGCTGTCCTCAGAGGATCGGGGAGCTGGGGTCTGGCTGGAGGGCCTGGTCGTCAGTCTGCTGACAAACCTTCATCATCATTTCCGTCTCGGTTGTAAAGCACAGCCTATTTCCCTCTTTGCCAAATCTCTGTGCTAAATGGCTCTAAATGTACATAAATACAGATTTCTCACTGAGCCCTGCTGCCAGAATCAACTAGAAACCCTCACCAGACCTACAGGACGGAGGACAAGTGAATTGTATTCTCCGACCCCCGTGAACCAGGCCTGTCACTGTACCTGGCTGCTTCTCAGGCAGTGGGTACCGTCCCGGCCACCCTAGTGAACTTCTCTCCCTCTCGCGCTCTCTCTCTCTCCTGCCTGCCGTTTGCTGACCAGAAAAATCTGGCTGGCTGGCTGGCTGGAGAGGCCCATGCCGTGAGTGAACATCACATACATAATTCTATCAGAATATATCCAAGGGTGGGGAATCATTGTTCTCGGAACTAGCTGAGCTGAAGCCCGAGCAGAAATACTAAAGTCAGTCGTGCCTTTGAGCTGCCTCTAACAGCGCCCTTTGGAGACCCATTTCATACAAAATTTGAAGCCTGTGTTTATTGCCCATTAAAGCAACCTTTATTTTATGGCAAATGTTGCAGTAATTGCCTTTTACGAAGAGCACTTTGTAACACACATGCACAGTTGAAAGAAAACCACTCTGGTATTGTCTATCGGGACTTAATGGCGCAATTAATTTTACTCCATCTGTTCCTGAGACTTTAAAGGAAAATGGATTTTTTTTTTGAGCGCACTTTAATGAAGAAGATAAAGCGGCCCGGCTGGTGTCCCACAGGCTCGGCGCAGTAAGTTCAGATTATTGCTCAGTCTGTCAGAATGGGCTGCTTCCCTCAGCAGCAGCCACAGCCAGCAACCCGCTCTGGCCCCTCGCCGCGCCATTCCTGATGACAAACTGCCAGCCAGCTCCCACAAAAGCACGATTAAAATGTCAGCACAGGATGACGAAGGGGCCAAGAGGGTCCTCGGAGACAAACTGTGTTCAGTATGAGTTAATACTTTACAGCAGGGCTGGGGCCCAGCTTGCTGCTGGCTGCCTCGGAAAGAAGGCGAGGGCAGGGGCCGGCGACGCGGCGGCGTGTGCACATGCGTGTCTGCTCGGCTGTGTGCAGCGGGCACGCTGCTCTGTGTGGGAAGGGGCTTGCTTTGGAGGGAAAGTCTAATGGGGGGTTCAGATTAGGGAATTCAGAGGCCCACGGCGGTTTCTTAGCCATGGGGGAAAGGGTGGTCAGCCTACAATGTTGGATGGAGAGCACCGTGCCGGCAGTGGCCCTAGGGCCACAGGTTCTGTCCTGGATGATCTCGGCACCATTTCAGGGACAAGGGCAGCTATGAACATGCCCAAGCTGCAGAAAATCACTCCTCACAAAGAAATGGTTGTGCAGAGAATACAGTCACGTCCCAAACCTTAGTGCTTGCACAGTTGGCAGGGCCACAGCAAGGGGGTCCGCAGCGAAATAGTGTGAGTCAGTGCTGCCGCTTGGCAGGGTCTCAGCCCTGGGCTGACCCGCTGGGGGCAGGGCACGCGCTGCCTGCTTGGCTTAGTTCTCCTGCAGCCCTGGCTGGGCGACGGACCATGGGGGAGACTGCCTGGGAGGGCGGCTGTGATGAAAAGGACAAGGAGATTTGCATCTCTGGCCTCCTGTGGAGACCCGATCTGCCGTCCTAGTGGGCAGCAGGTGTGAGCGCCTGCCATTGTCCCTAATGGTTATTACAAGTGATAAGCAGGACAAATGTGAGGTCATCTCTCCTGCTGGCAGGTCAGAGGGGGCTAGATTTAGAGCCCCTAGGAGACTAGGAAATTAGATGGTCAGTATCCACAGTGGAGGCTGCAACCAACTCCGGGCTCCAGTGATACTGGCCAGGGGCAGAGGCAGGGTGGGCATGGGTTGCTAGGTCGGTGATCCAAAATGTGTAGTCATACTTGGAAGCAGTCGCGAGCAGCCATTGTCAGGATGGTCGGGAAGCAGTAATTAGTGCAAAGCCCTAATAGAGGAACAGAAGGCAGGAAGGAGGCCCCCGTGCAGGGCAACCAGGGGATTTGGTTTCCTCTTGGTCCATAACCGTGGGTTGAGATTTCAGAGGGCAGCCCTGCTGGTTTCTAATTAAACCCCTTGGCCTTTGCCCATTCATCATGGGATGCAGTGGAGGGTGGACCTCTGGTTTCAGCTCTCTGACCTGTTTGGCCCCTTCCCTGCTCTCTTCCCCAGCCTTGTCCTGGGACTGCTGTCTGCTGGCACACGTGCTGCCCCGTGAGCCACACAGGTCCTTGTTAGTCTGAGTTTCTTACTCCCTCCTGCCTCCCCGTCTCTGGCTTTTTCTCCCCTCCCCACGCCCAGGTCTCCCCCGCCTTGCGCTCCTCTCCATTCCATCCATCAACCCTCCTCTCTCCTAAGAGTGCTCTCGAAATCCTATTGCCTTTTTATGTGTCTCTTGGGTTCTTCCTCATGCCCTCTCCCTGAGCACAGTTTTCCTGTGTTTTTGAGCAACCCGCGGCTTGTGCCATTAATGGAATCATAATAGCCACGGTTGGCTTTTACGGAGCAAAAAGATTTCTACAGGCTACCGAGGACACAAAGTCCCACTGGTGACCTGAAACACCCCTTCTTCAAGCAACCAGTGTTCCCCTCCCCCTGTAGGCCACTTATAAGCTGGACCTTTAAGGTTTCCACCAGCTAGGCCACACATTTGTCCCTCTGTATTCGTATAAAAAGATGTGAGCCAAGAGCAGTAGAGAAAGCCCTATACCTTGAAAAAGAAAAGTCAGTACTAGAGGATAATGGACACGCGCACGGGGCAAGGGCTCCAAGAGCAGCATCCCTCCCTACGGGGTGGACAGCAAGACAGGGACTGTCCAGGGACCTTTGCAGGGCGGGGGCAATGAAACACCCTGCGTGAATGTGCCGGGGAACCTCATATAGAAGAGAGGGATTAGACCAGAATCAGGGTGAGGTCCCACCACTCCTCCCTCTGGCTCTGGAACAGATTGCTGGAAGGTTCTCCATAGCATAGTTAACTCACCCATTCATTCTTTCATCAAATATTCATCGAGCTGCTCTAAAGGCAGCTAAAGAGACAAGGAACAAATGCAACACCTGATTTTGACTGGGCCTGATATCTAAATTTTTTAAAAGCTTATCCTAAAGAATATTTTAGGGACAACTGGCAAAATTTGAATGTGGACTATATATTAGATAACGCATCAGTTGAATTTCTGAGTGTGGTAATGTGCTTATTGTAGGATGTACATGCTTTCCCTAATTTTATGATGGTTTTATAAAAAGAAATGCACACATAGATACACAGACACAAATAAAGCAAATGTGGCAAAGTGGTAATAATTATTGGCATGGGTGCCGGGACTGTGGTAGGTGCTAGACAAATCATTGAGCCAAATAGGCGAAAGGTCCCTTCCCTCTTGGAGCTCACCTGCTCGCAGTGAGGAGAGGCAATAAGCATAATCACCAGGTGCCGTGAACTCCATTGGAAGGGGAGTCGTGAAGGGTGCCATTTGAAATAGGAGGTCAGGGGAAACCCCACTGCAAAAGGAACACACGAGCCAAGGCTTGAAGGTGAGGGACTGAGCCCCGTAGAGCACTCCAGACAGAGGGAAGAGCCGGCACAAGGAACCCGAGGCACTATGTGCCTGCCCGGCCACTGAGTGGGTTGCTTTGACCCAGAACGTTGAGTGTCCCACAAACTCCACTTTCCACAGGTCCCCTTCTTCCCCCAATTGCTGTTTGGTGAGCCCAGCCTTGGTAATGACTTTGTATGCTTGAGGAAGACCTTTGGTTTTAAGCTGCACAGGCAGGACCTGGGGCACCCCTGTGATCTGTAGAGCACGTGCATTTCGGAGCTGTCAGCCTAGCCCCGTCACCTTTGTCAACCATTGTCATTCTGTCCACACACAAGATCTTTCCCGCCCCAGTGTCAACGGGGATGACCATGATGAGGAGAAAGAGCACCAGGCTAGGAATAAGAGCCAAACAGGTTTGGGCCCACATCCGCTGTCCCATCTCATTCAGCTTGGTGACCTGAGCCCACCTTGGCTTTTCTGAGCCTCAGGATTCCGCATCCGTAAAATAGGAGTAAATGCAACTTCCTCCCAAAGAGGTTGGGAGGATGATGAGATAAAAGTATGCAGTGGCAGGCTGGGCACGGTGGTTCACACCCGTAATCCCAGTACTTTGGGAGGCTGAGGCAGGAGATTGCTTGAGAGCAGGAGTTCCAGACCAGCCTGGGCAACATAGCGAGATGCCCTCTCCACAAAAAAAAAAAAATTTGAAAAAAAATAGCCGCATGCAATGGCGCATACCTGTAGTCCCAACTACTTGGGAGGCTGAGGCGGGAGGATCACTTGAGCCCAGAAGTTTGAGGTTGCTGTGAGCTTGATCACACCACTGCACTCCAGTCTGAGCAAAAAAGTAAGACCCTGCCTCAAAAAAAAAATATGCGAAGGCAAATTGTGGGCCGCACATTACAGAAGCCCTGTTTGCTCTCTAGACATTCTTGGTCTCTGGGCAGCTGAGTGTGGTGGCTTAGGGTCAGCAGACTGGGCACCTGGCTGCCGATCTGCTGAGTGACCAAACCCCCTCGAGTGAATCACGGAGCCATACGTCCCTCCCTCCACCGTCTGTAAAGAGTGAGTTAGGTCTTAGTGACCTTTGCAGTCTCATCCAGCTCTCAAAGAGCCTGATTCCAAGATCCAGAGTATTGAGTTCCTCATGATTCCATTTTCTAAAAGAACTAATAGTACTTTGGTGTCCTTCATGCCATGTTACAGGTTGGCTTCTGCTGTGGGCTGGCCAGGCATTGCTCGACAGGGCATCTTGTTTGCGCTCTTCGTGTCTATACCACGAAGCACGAGCCCTTTCCCAGGATGTGACAGTCAGATGTGCTTCTTCCCGTGTCCTCCCAACTTTGTGACTTATCTTCTTGGCTACTAGTGAGGCCCTGTAGACATTATGAAGGCAGAGGGTTTTATAGCAATTAGGCTTCTCTTAGGACATTGTTCCAGCTTTTAGTTGAGATAGGTTAGCTCCTGCATGTCCTCAGGGCCGTGGGAGAGACCAGCCTCTCCCCACAGCCTGTCTCAGGCCTTCCAGGGCATTCATCTGAGGGCTTGAAGGCCTGGCTTCTAAGCTCTTCCTGAGCACATTTGGGAGAAAGATGAAATGGGTTTTGGAAGCTCTTCACTGAGTCATTTCCCTTCCTAGGGTGGCCTGGCCTGGGGCTTTGAATGCAGGGAAAGGGTGGCAGCAGGTCCTATGTGTGTACACATCTCTCTGCATTGGGGGAGGAGGAAGGGGCAGGGTGGTTGGTAGTAGGGGAGAGGGAGATGAGAAGAGTGTTTAACTTGTAGGTTCTCTTGGAGGACTCCTACTGGAAGATATTTCTGAGTCCGCTGGAAAGAGTGATTTGTGTTCTTTTAATATTGGCAGGTTTTAATTTCCCTGCCTAAAATGACTAAGGACTGAAGGGCCTGTACGTGCTTTTAGATGACTCTGGCCCCAAGGTGGACTCTAGGAGAGACTTTCGACGAACAGTTGATGACGTGCCAGGTGGATGGAAGTTGAAGTGCAGAGCACCCAGCACTTTCCAGACAATTAGTCTGGAAATGACATCCAAGAAGCAGAGAGGTACTGGCTGTGCTGCCTCCAACAGTGTGTTTGCCTCTGGAGTGGAACCAGCCCAGCCTCTCTCTGTAGGGATCATGCCAGGGACTTGGCAGCTCTCTGGAAGAAGTGAATTGACCAAGTAGACTGGGATCTCTTATGTCCCAAGTAGTTCTTCAAACTCAGACTTTTAAGGAAGAGACCAAACAACAATTTCTGGCCTAGGCTAGTAGGCAGCACCACTGCAGACAGGGGTGGATGAAGCTGTGTCACAAGGAGGTGGCCCGGGCAGGTGTGAGATGGTAGCTTCACCGCCTTCCACAGACTCTAAGCCAGTGTAGTCCTATACCGGCAGCATCAGCGTCACCTGGGAACTTGTCAGAAATGCACATTCTCGGGCCCCACCCAAGACCTGCTGAATCAAAAACTCTGAGAATGAGGCCCAGCGATCTGTGTTATAACCAGCCTTCCCGGTGATGTCAATGTGCTGGGGGAATCCTAAGCAATACAGTCACGTTGGCCACCACTGGGACAGCTCACATCCACTGACAGAGTAGTTCATTCTGGCAGCCAAGGTGACGTGGACAAGGTGGGTATCAGAGACCTGGGTTTAAGTCCTCTTCTTCCATTTACCTCTTGTGCGACCTTGGAAAAAGCACTGAAGTGTTTTGAGCCAGTTTCCCCATTTACGAAGTGGCAATAATCATACATCACTTTCATGGTTTTTGTGAGGATAAAGTTAAATTGATGCCTACAACAGAACTTTGTCAACCACAGTGTTTCGTACATACGAGGGCGTCATTATGTTCATTGGGCACCTACTGTTTTCCAGGCAGAAGCGACCTCTCTGTGTTATATCAGGTAGCTAATCTTCTTATCCCAGTTCCACGCAAGATAAAACCGAGGCTCAGAGTTTAAATAATTTGGCAGAGTAGGACACCTAACCCAGTTCAGCCTGATTCCATATTGGCCTTGAAGTTTCATTGGGAGTCTGTGTTCTTCACTGTTACGCTTTTTGCAGGTTCTCAACCTGGCTTTGCCATTACCTGTGGGACTTTCAAAACTACAGAGATTCTGAGTCCATTGGTTTGATGTGGGGCTTGGCCACTGTTGTTTCTTTAAAAACTCTCTGGATATTTGTAATGTGTAGATCGGGTTGAAAAACCATTGCACGTTGCATATATACTACCGCCCTTACATTTCAGAATAGATGCTGGAAATTCAGAGTCATATAAGAGCTAAGTAAGTGGCACCGAACTTTGGCAAACCATGGGCACTCAATAAGTGCTTCTTAGATTTGTGAATTGAATTAAGTGTCTTAAAAATAGCACTCACTGCAATTTGAATAATTCAGATAACAGGTGTTCATTTTTAAAAAGTTGAAGAATATAGGAAACTAGAGGAATATAATGTTACCCATAATTCCAGAACTCCTTTTTGTGAGGCCTTAGGAGGGAGGAAGAGGTAGGCGTTGTTCTTCCCACATTAGAGCAAGAAAAGCAGACCCCAAGGAGGCTGAGCGATTTCCCTAAGTGGAAGTATTTTGGGGGTTGGTTTGTAGGGATGGTGGGCAAGGAGATAATAACGTAAAGTTTGTACTTTGGGCTTTTGGGTAGACAGGCAGATTCTGAAACCATTGTGTTGCATCTGCTGATTACTACAAAGGCGTAAATTCAGGCTCTTTGGTAACTCCCAGGGTGACTGAGTGTGAGCCTCCAAGTGCAGTTGCCCTCCCGACTTTCTGTAGAAATTCCCGTGAGCTGAAAAGTGAGTTGGGCCCAGGTTGGCATGCAGGCATTTCCGTTCTTAACGGGGAGTTGAGAGGTAGTTGTGACTTTGGTAACCTGCATTTTTGGGGGGTCTGTAGAACTGAAAATAAAGGCACACAAGTCTCACAAGTGCCCTGAGAGTGCTTTCCTGGACGAAGGGTTTGGGGGAGAACTTCCAGAAAGCCAGACTTTCCTTGCCAAGATTCCCCATCTTCTTCCCCTAATCCAAAGTCATGATAAGCCTTGGTGATCGCCTTCATTTTTAAAAAAACAAAGTATTCCCCCCCACCCCCTGCCCCGAGTCCTGCCGAAACTACAGGACTCTGCAGCTTTTATACGTGTCCCATCATAAAACCGCTTTCCCATGACTTCCCGAACCGTAAACCCCAGCTTGGGTACCAGGGAATGGAGCTTTCAGTTTTTAATGGACTGCAGCTGAAGCAAGTTCAAAAGTGCGAGGATTGTAAACTTCAGAACAACTCTGCAAACGCCGCACACCATGGCAGAATGATTCAAGAGGCCAAACTTTGCCTCATCAAGTCAGAGAATTTTCTGCAAATGAACTTTTCAAGAATTATGCCGTCGTTGGCATTACAGTATTACACACATGCCTGTTCCCGATCACTCACTGGAACTTATTTTGTAGTTAACCTCCATAAAGGACTGTGCGAGCGAGCACAGGCCTGTCACACACACATTATTTAGAAGCCCTTATTATTATTTTATTGCCAGTCCTTGACAGCTGAGGAAAAGCCAAGCGCTTTAATCTTTTTTTCCCTTTAGTTTACAGTGTAAGAGCTGCATGTAAGATGGATTTGATTAATATGTAACAGAGATGCAATTCTCTGTAAAATGTGCTGTACTTTAGCACCCTGGAAAACAAACTGCATCACAATGGCTTAAATCTCAGTCCATTGTATTATATAGACATCATAAATAATAGAGAGCAGGCAGATATTGCTGCAGGCTTCATCTGCATAACACATCTGAGCTCTCTATAATGTGTTCAACTTGTCACTTTTAGTACAGAAGAGAGGCAGTAAAGCTAACAGCTGACTAACACACATCAGCCCTGCTTCTACTTCCAGGGGGGCGAATGCTCATTAAGCCATCTTAGCCCTGACTTTTAAAATCCATAACTCTTACAAATGTAAAAAAGTTGCCACGAAAGATTAAGCGCATAATATATGTCAAAGTATAATTTCTTATGCATCTCCCCCAACCGCCACTCCCTGCTGCCGCCGCCACCGCCACACCAAAATCCTCGTTTCTTTTATAGCCCTTTCACTAGAGGAAAGAAAATAAAAAACCTGTTTTTCAGATAAAACCAAATGAAATATTATTTTCTCAGCATCGATAAGGGACTAGGTAATTGCTTTTGAGTTTGGAGCAAATGAGCTGACCCCAGGAGGATTGAAATCTTTTCTCCTTTCCCTCTAAGACTAGCTCCCAGGAAACAGAGAATCAGTCATCCCCACTTGGACTTTGCGGACAGGCCGCTAGGTCAGTCTTAGCCACCGTAAGCATGCCCCGACATTGACCTGCCTCAGTTTCCCTGTTGGAAACTAGAAGGGAGGAAACCCCTCCATTCCATTTCTGATGGGACTGACAGGCTGAGTTCAGCACTGTTTGTGTGATCACATTTTACAGAGGTTTCAGAGTTCCTGTTGTGCTCTTCTGATGAGCTTTCTTGTGTTTTAGGGAAAATTTTGAAAACATTACAGTATGTCCTTTTCTGTAATGATGGCTGAGCCTTTTTAAGGGATTCAAGCTGTCAGGCAAAGAGGGAAAAAGGCTGTTTATCCCCTAACTCAGAGCAGATTTAATCTCATGGGATGCATTTTGGTGGCTAGGGGAACCTTGTGGTCGCTTTCTTGGGGAGGCTGTGATATATACAATATGTGGATGTGTATGTCTCATGACATTCATCTCTTTAGAAAATATACTTTAAAACATTTTCCTTGGTGATCATAAGAAAAATAAATGGTTGGTGGTGGCCGGATGGTAGGAAAACAGGTTTGGACGAAACAGGAAATTTTTCCTAGCAGTTATAATTCTCTCAAGGGAAAAAGTTAGAGCCTCAACACTTGACTCATTTAAAATAAGTTGAACCAGCCTCTAAAAAATAAACTCACAGAGAATAAAAACAACTCTACATAAAGTTTGGGAACTGACATGCTAAGCTAATAGAAATTGGAAGTCAACACAGAAATCCCAGGATGCACTGAAGTAAAATACTATTTACTTCTCTGATTAGTTCAGAACTAATGGTGTGTGTTTGTGCATGTGTGTGTGTGTGTTTGTGTGTGTGCATGTGCGCGCGCGTAAGAGACAGACCAACTAACTGAGACAGAGGGGCTTTCATTGATACCAGCGGTGCTTGTGGGTGGGGATTGAAAGAAGGCTTGGTTCCCTTGGCTAGGAGTGTGGGCCTAGAACAGTAAAACGCTTTTCCACTGGTCACAATGACAGTTTGTTGCTGGAAAAAGTCATCATTAAACTCTGATGTGGGCTGTAGCACTGCTACCTTGGAATTTTGTTGGTGTCCCCCAGGCAGGCCCCGAAAGCTCAGCTTTTCACAGCTGGAGCCCAAGTTGCTGTCAGTTCTTGCCCATTTTCCTGCAATAACTTCCAGTCCCTTCTCCCAGCTCCTGGGTTTCTGATCTTCCCCCTTACGTGCTTCCCCAAGTGTGGCCACATCATTCCTCACCTCCCAGGCCTACCATTCAAAGTCATCCACAACTGATTCTTCTTCTCCCTCACTCGTCTAATCCCTGACCCGCCGAGCACTCCTCCTGGCTCCAGCCATGATCGTCCATGGGGTGTTTCCGGGCATACCCTGTACTTTCCCATCTCCAGTCAAGCTTCACCCTGGCTCAGAATAGTCTTTACCTTCCTAAACTGAAGCCCTATCCTTGTCCTTGAAGATGCAACATGAGCCCCACCACCTCAGGAAGACTCACCCGACCCCTGCTTGAAATGAATCTCTCCCATAAATCTTTTCTTATTATTATTTTACAAGTAAACATGAAGATTTGCTTTAGGAAAACTGAGTTAATCAGACTCCTCAGTTAAGAGTACACTGTCACCCTGGATCCGTGGGAGACCTCTCCTAATTTTTCCCTGTTATCTGGTCTGCTCCCCACCCACAGACACCCAGCCTAATGTGCTTGTCAAATCGTGTTATTCTGTGGGTGTGTTCAGTTTACATAAGTGGTAATGTGCCATAAATCTTAGTTCTGTTTCTTGTCACTCCATAGTACATTTTTAAGCTCTGTTGGTGCTGCTGGGTGCACATGTAGTATACTGTTTCTCAGTGATGCTGAGTGTTTTGTAGTATGCCTTCCCCAAGTAATGGACAGCTAAGGTTGCCCTTAACTCGCTGCTAAGACGAACACTATCGCCATGATCATCCTTGTGATGTGTCATTTATGAAACTGTGCAATAACTCCTCTGTGGTGGATCCCAGGAGCTGTTGCCAGGTCACAGGGCATATACAAATTAATTTCAATAAATATTGTAGATTCCTTTTCACAGTTGTTAGGAATTTTACCACCCACTTGCAGTGCACGCGAGTTCTAATTTCCAGATGTCCTTGCCCACACTTGCTGTTATCCACCTTTCTAGTTTTTGCCACTTTGATAGGTATAAGTATTGTAATGAGTTGACCATTTTTCTGAGTTTCTGACTTCTTGTCAATTTGCGTTGTTTTGTATAATCTAACTATAGGTCGTTGGCTATTTTTAGACATTCAAATATCTTCTTCTAATAGGTAATCCATTAGCTAACTATAGTGCCCTTTGTTAAGAGAACCTTAATTTTGCTATAATAAAACAAATACGTTTTCTAGTCTCACTTATGTTCTCGGGGGCTCTTGTTTAGTAAGTCTTTCTCTGTCCTTATTCCACAGATATAATTCCACATTTTCTCTTATACCTTCATAGTTTTATTTTTCACCTTAGGTCCTTAATTCGTCCCATAAAGCTTTTTACCATTTACTGAAGTTTGTCTTGAATTTATTTCCAATTGTATCCTCAACCAGATGTAAATTTTTGGAAGCAAAACTAGATTATGTTCCCCATGGAAGCCTCAACTTTGCCTGGCCTTAACCTGGCTGGCCCACCTACCTTTGTCCATGTTGATGGCCGTCCTTCCCTTCATTCTCTCCTGTCTGAAGCCACACGTTTGTGCACCTGACTTTCACATCCCATCACATCCTACCTCCTCAGTGACTTCTTCTCCCTCTTGTAGGCTCTGTCTCCCTCTCAGCACATAAACATGCTTCAGGCCGGGCGCGGTGGCTCATGCCTGTAATCCTAGCACTCTGGGAGGCCGAGGTGGGTGGATCGCTCGAGGTCAGGAGTTCGAGACCAGCCTGAGCAAGAGCGAGACCCCGTCTCTACTAAAAATAGGAAGAAATTAGCTGAACGAGTAAAAATATATAGAAAAAACTGGCTGGGCATGGTGGCCCATGCCTGTAATCCCAGCTACTCGGAGGCTGAGGCAGGAGGATCCCTTGAGCCCAGGAGTTTGAGGTTGCTGTGAGCTAGGCTGACGCCACGGCACTCTAGCCCAGGCAACAGAGTGAGACTCTGTCTCAGAAAAATAAATAAATAAATAAAACCATGCTTCGGTGTCTCCCACTAAATTATGGAAAAGTTATCCCACCTCCTATTCCTGCATCTCCCTCATCTCCCTGCAGCTCCTTGTCTCTTAGCCCCATTCGCTTGTCATTTCTTTCGCGGCAGCTGGCTTTGTCTCTGCCCATCCATGGCACTGACTTGTCCTCACAGGTCTCAGTGATCTCGGCTTGCCGGGTTCCGCAGACCGTCCCCTACACTCAGACCCAGCCTGAAGGGCATTTGAAATGTTACGAATACCCTTCTTGACTTTTTATTTTTTTTTTTTGTATTTATGATATTCTCCTCTCATCATCTTTATCTTATGTCTCTAACAATTCCCAGATCTTCCACATAATTTAAGATTTGATTCTTACTCTCCCTAGGAGATTTCACGCACACCCGTGGTTCTCACGACCACTTTGAGATCACGACAGTACTTGACTGCGTCTCCCTCCCGCATCTTTCCCTTGAGCTTCAGACCCATATACCCCACGGCCAGCAAGATGCCCGTAAATCTCAGGGGCACCAGAATTCAAAGTGTGCCAAACTGAACTTACCTTCCGCCCGTATATCTGTCGTCTGCTGATTTCTTGATTTTTAAATGGAACCCCCAGTACCGTAAGTCAGGTCCCTAAGAATTTTTCTAGATTGCCTTTAAAATCCAAAGAAGTAACTATTATCAGTTACTAATTGAATTTATCGTCTCTGATCGATCTCTTTCTCCAACTCTGCCCAAACCTTTTCCTGTATTCACATACTCAAAATAAAGTCCATTACCAAGCCAGAAATCAACAGATCTCCCCAGACTCTTCCTTTGCTAAGTGCTGTGTATTTTATCTCTCAAAAGATTGGCTCGGGTTATCTCTTCCTTTATATCGAAACAGCTTCTACTATAACCTCCTAACTTGTCTCCCTATCTTGATTGTCCTCTGATTCAGTGGTTCTCAAACCTAAGTGTGCATCAATCAGAATCACCTGGAGAGTTTATTTAAAAAACACAGATTGCTGGGCCCCACCCAGAGTTTCTGCTCCAGTAGATCCGGAGTACGGCTTGAGAATTCACCCTCCTAGACATTCCCTAGGTGACGCTCAGGCTACTGGTCTGCACAGCGCGTTGGGAACCACCCCCTCCGTGATTTCCCATCCACCCATTGGCTCGTTCAACGGGTACTTGAGTAGCAGTGCCAAGCTCTGGAATTCAGCAGTGAGCAAAATAAAGTCACTTGTGGAAAAGGAGGTGAAGGGGACAGACAAGGAACAAATTAACGTATAACATAATGTCTAGGGTGATAAATGCTAAGAAAAAAATAATAAAGGAGGTCGAAGAGCTAGAAGAGTGGTATTGGAAGGGCAGTCAGGGAAGACTTTCTGTTTAGGAAACTTCTGAGAAGATTCTGAAGGGAAGAGAGTTCCAGACAGAGAGAACTGCAGGTTCTTCTAGTTTAATCATCCTGAAAAACAGTCCTGACTATGTCACTTGCCTTACGGAGTAAGCGGCAGCCACGCTTGGCTGTCATTCCAGGCTGTCCATGAGCTGTCTCTGCTCACTGTTCATCCATCTCGTACCAAGGCTGACCTGACTGCCCCCAAGGCCCGCCACTGACATGGGCAGGTATTGGTGCTGTCCTCCCACCCGCCCAAAGCCCTTGTTTGCCTCATGTGTGGATCCTGTCATTCATTGAAGATTTGCTTTAGTGGCCACCTCCTCCATGAAACTTTCCTGAGCTCTTCTATTTACAAGTATCCTCTTCCTCCTCATCCCAGAAACATTTATCCCCAAAAGGGTTGCGTAGCCCCTGCGGCACACCACCCTCGTGCGTTGCTTGCCTGGCTCATGCCTGTAGTCCAGGGTGTGTGCGGTAGACCCTGGTTGGAGGATGGGTCAAAAGCATGTCTCTTGCTCCCTGCCCTCTCTAGCAGGCAGGTCTCTTGTAGCTCCTAAATGCTGGTGGCTTGAGTGATAGCTAGAGGAGAAAGTAAAGGACATGGCCTAAAATGCAGTATTTGAATTATCTCTGGATTTCTCTATTTATCCCAGCTTTCTCTCTGTGCCATTACCAAGATAATTGAGTTGGAAATAGTAGCAGCATTTCCTTCATCTTCCTTCAGGCTCACAAGCGTTCTTCACCCAAAGGGAGGGAGATTAATTGACTTCTTTTATCTTCCATTCAAATGAGGCTTTCATGTGAATCACTCCCACCCTCCCACTCCCCATCCGCCCTCCCAACCTCCCCTCCTCCGATAGGAGCTGGACACAGGAGAGCACCTCCACTCCGCGGAGCCCCCGGCCTCACCAGGCGCCCTCTTCCCTCTCTCCCCACTTCCCCGACATCTCTGACCTGGCGTCACAACAGTTCAAGTGAGAATGTCACACGGGGGCAAAAGCAGATCCAACCGGAAGCTGCACCAGCCACTGAACTCCCCACACGCTGCCAGATGGTCTGGTGCGCAACAGCCTTTCGGAATTAATAACCCTCCCTCCAGAGGGGCAGCTTCATTCAGGCACCGTTTCACATTTTGCAGCTAAGTGTGCTTTTTTCCCATAGAGTTTTCTGGCCGCTCTGCTCTGGGTAGACCGTGGGGCCTGCTCGTGAAGGCGAGAGAGATGTCTCTTGCTCCCTCCACCTTTCTTTGCCTTTGGCTCTGACAGTGCAGCTTTTAATCTGGAAATTATGGTAACTTGTATGTGCATTTTGAGAGTATATCATTGCTGCATTTAATTAACGGTTATTAGTGTTAGCGTACTGTGCTGTATTCTATGTCACAAATCATCAAGTCTCCCAGAGCAGTTATAGCAATTAAGAACTCCATCACACCTTCTGTACAGTCATTTGGTACTTTTCCAGGTCTTTTCAAAACTGGAAATTACTAATCAAATCATTTCTGCTCTGTGCCTCAGTATCGTTTATTCCATTCCTAATGATGTGCGACTTTTTTTTCTTTGGCCGTTAACAGAGGCATCCGTGCATCTAACTCATTTCACACCACCGTCATGCTTTAGCGAGGCGATAATGAACTTGCAGAAGGAAATGCAGGCTTTGGTTCTCTTTTCAGAGCAGTGTCTTTCCTCTCCTGCTGTTGGGTGATTGAATTTTGAAACTGTAAAATGCATCGACAGACCTACAAACCTGACTTGCCAGGGCCACAGCCATCACAGTTTAGCTTCAATTCAGAGCTCAGTGCGACTCCTGCCTGATCAATTTGTCATCCCTCTAAATGGAAACTAATTACTTCCCAGGGAAAGATTGCAGGCAAATACCAGCCTTTGCATCAGCAGCCCTCTGCAGTGAGGTTAAGGCAGAGTCCATGGGGTTTCACCAAAGGGGCCATTTCCCTCCCTGCCTACATAATGTCAGGAAGAATTTTTATTATTTAGAGCAGCAGTGAGCTTGCCGTCACATCCACTAAGGTCGGCCGTCAAGAGTGCATCTCACTTAATAGGTCACCCGGATGGTCCTGAGTCAAATGTCAGGGGCCATTCAACTGCCAGATTTCAACAAAAACACCCTGGCAGGCTTTTGATGGTGTTTAGATGAAGAAGGGCCAGCCTGCTGGCAGTGTAGCCCACAGCCTCCGGCCCCCCAGGGGGATTCTCTTTTTCCTTATGCCCAAGAACACTGTTCTGGAAGCGTCCCCAGAATGACTGAATCATTGCCATTCGTGCGGCATCAAACAGACTGCGCCGCTGACAGCTGTAGGCGAGATTGACTTGGATGCGGTGCCAGGAGATCTGGGCTGTGCGAGGCTCTGCTCGAGGCCGGCACTGGCATGAAGGCCCTGGCTCAGGGCAGCAGGGCTGTGGCCGCGGCCGGGCTGGGGCCGGGGCCAGGGCCAGGCCAGCCAGCTCAGAGGCTGTTGAACAATCTGATCAGAGGAGGGCCTTGCCAGTCCCCTACCTTTGCCCATTTTGGATGCTGTGTGCTCTGGCCATGTTGAGCTGTCAGGCTGGCTGAGCGGTTTGAGACTCAGGGCTCATCCTGCCACCTCTGTGTCTGGGCTGAGCTACAAGGTCTTTAGCCTGGCCCCAGCCTTGCCCGGTCCCAGACATTCTCCTGGCAGAAGTCAGACAGGACCCAGGAAGAGAGCAGTTGGTTTGGTTCAGCAGCTGATTGGATTCCCCACTATTTGACTTGTACTCCCTGTTGGGGAATGTGTGTTCAGGCCCCCTGAGCATATGTAAAGGAGCTGTCCTTTCTCATTTCCCTTCCACTTCAGGGCAGAGAGCTTTCCTCACCTTCTCACCCATGTAACAGTGACACAGCAGGAAGCACTGGACAGCTTTAGGATCCGTCGGAGCTGGGATGAGCCACTGAACTCTCTAGGCCTCAGCCTGCTTTGCTCTGCAAGTCTTGAGTGTGCCTGGACAAGATGACCCCTAAAGGCCATTCCAGCTCTCCATGCTGTGTCCTCAGTCCCTATGAAGAAGAGTTTGCTTTGAAAAACAATAAAATCCAGAAAAATAACTACTACAACTTGGCAAGCTCTGCTTTTAAGCAAGAAATAAAGTGATGGTTCCTTGGAAAGGATGCTGGCCTTCCTAATGCCTTCTGCCTCCTCCCCCGACAACCCCAAGGCAAGGCATCTTGGGTCCCACTCTGGCTCTCTTCCACTTGGTGTGTTCTGGGACTTGCATGTCGGTAACCAGGTGGTGACTACTAATTGAGAAAGAAGCTGATTTTCTCTATTATGCCTGTTTCTTGATTCCTCTGCCACTGTTAGCATGCTGGGAAACCAGGTGACACAGGTCGTAGGTATAAAGACTGTGCTTGCGTACATTTTGGAATGAAACATTGGCCTCTCTTTGGAACTCAGACCATTCCGTGTACCCTGGATACAGACAGGGTTGTGGAGAAAATCAGGATCTAAGAAATCCACTGTGCTTATTAATTTCATCCCAACTTAAGCCGCTGACCTACAAGAGTAGCCATTCAGGAAATGTCACTGTCTGGCCTGGCATAGTGGTAGGGGACTAGAAATGGCTGAATGATGATTGTGTGGGCATTCAGCATTGGTTAACCTTGGGCAAGTGCTAAACCTTCCTTTGCCTTAGTTGGTCATTTATAATATGGGAATAATGATAATACTTACCTCTTCTAGGCTTCTGGTGAGAATTAGATGTATTAAAACACATGAAGAACCTAGATAGTTCCTCTTCTGTGGTAGGCCCAGGATGAATGCTAGCTGCTGCTGTTAGTTATTATCATTGTAATCACCCCCACCAGATTGCCACAGTTACCTGTATTCCATGATGCCACCAGCTCACTGTGTCACCTTCATCAAGGCCTTTCACCTCTCTGGACCTCAGGTCCCTCATCTGCAATGGGGGCGGGGAGGGGGGGGGCATGGGCTGAGCCTGCCACAGTGCTTTCCAGTGACCGTCACTGCAGAGCTCATGGTTCTGCGTCATCTATGTCTGTACCAGTGAGAGTTTTGTGAGCTTGAATAGAATTTATGTATTCAGATCACGAAGCCTAACTACAATATAATGTTAGGTATAGAAATATGATACACAAAATAGGAAATCATTAAAAGAAATGAAGGAACCTTTGTTAAGAGTCCATAGTAACAGTGTGATCAAGTGAGTTTACTGTAACAGTCCCACTGGATAAAGGACTAGAAGACCTCTTTTCAGGAAAATAGTTTAGATCTATTTTTAAATTAGGGAGGTGCCTTTTTCTATTAACCTAAATCTCTGATTATGTATCTGTCAGCCCCAGTTTACAATGAGAAGCCAACACATCAAAATAAGATGAGTAAACACTGATTGCATAGAAATATGAGTGGTGGTCCCTGGGGTCCCAGGGCCCAGCCAGTGCAGCATTTAATCTACGAGTGTCCCAGAGGTGACTCTGTGGGTCATCAGAGATTATCTGTGTGCCTGGCACATTTCTCTGCAGCTTAACAAGGTGCCTCAGTCGTGTGGTGCATGGGTTCTCAGAATGTTGGCAATCAAGAACATTTCAGTCACAAGTAACAGAAATAAAATGGCTTAAGCAATGGGGGAGATTACTCCCCAAATGGGCTGGTTAAGTATATTGGGACGCTGCATTGGTTTCCCTGCCTCTTTCTTAGCTTTCTCCTCAGGATTTCAAGATGGCTGCCACAGCTGTCAGACACCATTTCCTCAAGAAGCCACACTTGCAAGAAAGAAGGGGTGTTTTTCCTCATGTATATCTATCTTTTTATCAGGGGGAAATTCTTTTCCAGAAGCCCCACAGCAAACTTCCCTATCATATCTCATTGCCCAGAACTAGGTTACCTTCCTTCTCCTAAAACAGTCACCAGCAAGGAAGCTTGGGATCGCCACTGTTGGTCTGACTCCCCTGTCACAGGGGAGGCCGCCTGCCCAGAACATGGTGCCATGCACACCTGAACAAAATCTGGGTTCAGGGAACACGAAGGCTCTTGACCGGGTAACCCCACAGAGTTTGTCGGGACCTAAAGGGTCATTGATTCTGACCTCCCACTTTATAGATTAGGCCCCCGGTAAGTGGTTTAACCTCTCGAATCTCAAAGAATGTGAACTTTTTAGTAGCGGATCTAGAACCAGAATCTCTTTCCTGTTACTGTTACTCTCATCCCCACTTAACTTTCTTCCTGGCATTATTTTCAGTTTTAAATGTGTAAAGTCAAATATACAACAATTGCACATTTCAGTTGTTACTTCTACCTTGTTGATTGCTGCCAAGAATGTTGTTTAAAGATGAGAACCATGGGCATTCACATCTAGATCTCACCACTGATCTTCTATGGCCATTAACCAACAGTTTTATCAGATTCATTCTGCTCGCAACACAAACACATGCAATTCCTTGTCATCAAGAAGTTTCCAGGCTAGATGAGAAAACTATTCCTGTACCCATGACAGTTGCACATGATTGCCAACTGATTGATTGATGACCTGGGTTCAAAACAAGGGAAGGAGGGATCATGTTGAATGTATGGCTGAGGCCTGAGGAAGGGATTTCAATTAACAGGAAGGAGGAAGACGTCCCCAATGGGATGATGATAGTAATGATCATAGCAATTATTGAGCACTTACTTTTGGAGATAAAGTTCTAAGTACTTTATGTATCTTATTTCTCATAAAACCATTCTCACAAAAACCATTATGAGATGGGACTTATTGTTTTTATTGTTATTTCCACTTTACATATAAGGATAATGAAGACAAAGAGGTTAAATAGTTTACCCAAGGCCATAGAATTAGTAAGTGGTAAAGCCAGACCCAGATCCTGTAGCTCTGTAGTCTGCCCTCTTCTCCTGTGCTCAGCCTCATTCAGTGTAAACAAACTCATGCAACAGGAAAGTTCAAGACTTTGTGAGGGGACTTTCTGTACAGATACTCCCCAATTTATGATGGGATTATATCCTGATAAACCCATCATAAGTTGAGAATGTCGTAAGTTGAAAATGCATTTAATATGCCTCACCTACTGAACATCACAGCTTAACCTAGCCTGCCTTAAATGTACTCAGAACACTTAAGTTAGCATATAGTTGGGCAAAATCATCTAACACTAAGCCTGTCTTACAATAAAGTAATGAATATCTCATGTAATTTACTGTATTGATAGTGAAAAACAAAATGGTTGTATGGGTACTCAAAGTGCAGTTTCTAGTGAATGTATATCGCTTTTGCATCATCATAAAGTCAAAAAATCATTAAGTCAAACCACTGTAAGTTGGGGGCTGTACATTGATTTAGCTGATGGGAGGATTTATGGCAAGATGCAGTGGGAGATAAGGTGGGGAAAGTTTTCACTAATTCAGAAGTGTTTAGAACTTGATCTGGTCATCTGAGTCCCAGAAAACACTGGCAAACACATGTAGAAAAAGAATAAAATCAACATTAAATATGCCTTCTCCCTCATTCATTGATTCCTCCATTTTGGAAGTGAGAGATGTTTATGTGTGTCTGTAAGCAGTGAAGACATTGCCAGATTATGATCACAAAATACATTCCATAATTCCATATGCATCATAATTGCATATTGCCCTGATCCTAGGTACATTACTGTTATCAGTTGTATATTTGAAAAGGTTCAAGGCCCATTAAATTTTTTTTTTAGAGACAGTATCTCTCTCTGTCGTCCAGGCTGGAGTGCAGTAGCTATCAGAGCTCACTGTAGCCTCAAACTCCTGGGCTCAAACAATCTCCTCCTGCCTCAGCCTCCCAAGGAGTTAGGACTACAGGCACACAGTACCACACCCAGCTATTTTTTTTAGTTTTTTTTTTTTTTAAACAGGTTCTTTCTTTGTACCCAGGCTGGTCTTGAACTCCTAGCCTAAAGCAATCCTCCCACCTTAGCCTCCCAAAGTACTGGGATTACAGGTGTAAGCCAACACACCTGGCCTAATTTGTGATCAACCAAGTGATGGTTGACTGCCTTCAACATATCTCCTTGAGTTTCAGTAAGTAGGATTCCACACAGTATAACAGTTACCAGTACACTGAACCACCTTCATTTTGAGATGAATACTGAAGGCCTTTAGTTACCCTGCAGTGTAAGTTTTATACTGAACAGAGAACTAAGCCACAGCATAATACCCTGCCTTCTTCCTCCACTATTTGACTCGTCTTACTTCACACCAGAAAAGCACTTCTGTCAGGTTTGTTTTTTCCTAGGGTTTAACAATTCATACCATTTAAAGTGTTAAAATGAAATTTACTTGGCAGTTAGAGGGAAAGGAATTGACATTATCTAAACACAAGGAGTTCATGAAGGTAAGGTCTTAGATCATCATTTCTGCTAAAGATTAAGTACCCAAGTAAATACAAAAGACTGCACTGACAGAGACACCCCCAGCACATCCCATTTGGGGTAGCCCTGAATTTCAAGAATGGTTTTATTGGTGTATTTTCATTACTGTAAACTAATGGTAGACTACAATAATTTACTCTTAGATATTCACATCTTTTTTGACTCCTGGCAGTGGTGGGGAATTTTTTGTTGGCTGGTTGGTTTTGTCTGGCCTGATATCCAGATTCCTTTTTCTAATGCAGATATTCTTTCCTGGTATAGTTTATATAACAACCCTCCCCTCTCCTTATCTAAGTAGAAGGTTTAAAAATTTAAAGATAACATTATCTCTCATACTTTTATATTTCCTCCTTGGAAATCTAACTACTCAGTATATGTCAAATGCCTTGTAAAGGCTTTTGAAGAATGCTTCACACTGGATGCCTGGGTTCTAGTCCTAAATTTAATTACTTCACTGTGAGCTTAGATGAAATGTGTCAACCTCTGTGGACTTAGGTTCCTCTAGACTTCCCTCCCCAAGTGGTCGTCCAGCACTGCCAGTTCAAACCCTGTCCATCTGTAGGCCCCCGTTCAAATGCTACTTCCCAAAGCGCTTCTTGATACTACTTTCTCTTCATTTCCCTCAAAATGATAGTAATCTGTAAACTAATGGTTTGATATTATTTTCTGTCCTCTTGAAGTACATGTTTCTTGAGAGCCAAGGTTATATCTTTAGTATCTTCAGTTATCTTTTCACCCCAGAATACTTAGCAGAGAGCTTGCCCACAGTAGGTACTCAAATGTTGAAAGGATGAATGTATAAATAAATCTTGAAATCAATTGTATTAGTTTCCTTGAAATAACCAACTTAAATCAGTGGTTCTGGGCCTGTTAGGGCATTGCCATCAATATTAAGTGTCTTGCAGTGATTCGTTATTAATGGTTGTTAGGGACTGGAAGTTTGCAAACTATATGCTGTTTTTATAAATTACAATGTTTCCCTTCAGTAATAGCCTTTAATGATAATATCATCACCCCTCAGTGTTAATACTTCAATGTGACTCTCTCTTGCATTGTGATTTCTCTTGAATGGAAGAGAAAAGGGTGGAATTACAGTCAGGACCCTGGAAATTGTATGTAATCCACAGTCTATCTTTTCTGTGCCACAGCTCATAATGAGCCAGAAATCACTGTTAATGGTTGTGGAATATGGAATTACTGGAGTGCTTTCGTACTCTACAAGATGCCGGGGCACTGTCAAAATGAACATCATCTGTCAATTTAGGGAAAAGAATAGCCATTACTCTAAACTAGGAGTTGGCAAACTTTTTCAATAAAAGTCTAGATG
Organism: Eulemur rufifrons; assembly: GCF_041146395.1. Classification (NCBI taxonomy): domain Eukaryota; kingdom Metazoa; phylum Chordata; class Mammalia; order Primates; family Lemuridae; genus Eulemur; species Eulemur rufifrons. The sequence continues at coordinate 4,186,006 of NC_090996.1, read as the reverse complement.
GTAAATGTTTTAGGCTTTGAGGGCCATACAATCTCTATAGCAGATACTCAACTCTGCTGCTATAGCACAAAAGCACCCATAGACAATACATAAATGGATGAGTGCTACTGTGTTCCAATAAAACTTTATTTGCAAAAACAGACAGTGGGCCACATTGGACCTAGAGTCTGCTCTGAGCCATAAAGTACACATGAGAATGTAAATGATACTGATTTTTTTTATTGTGTTAATGGCATTCCTTCTACTCCTCTGTGTAATAGCTAAGGAGTTGCTGCGAAGAAAGTAAAACTATGGAATGGTAAACTTTTTACTTACTTGCAAGAATATTCAGTATATTTCAGTGTTCATAGTCTCTAGACTTTCTCAGCATAAGAAATAAGATTAAATTCTGTTCGTATTTTAAATACAGCTACTGAGAACAGTACATTAAAGAAAGGTCAGTGTGGTATTTGATAAAGTACCTTGTCTTCTAAGAAGTTTGCTTTTGTGGTATTATTTTTTGTCTTGGTCGTTTCTCTCAGGATATTCAGGCTTTACTTTCCTGTTTGCACTTTTGCTAACAATGACTAAAAAAAAAAATCTTTATTTCTTTTTTTAAATTGCTGCATGGAGTAATAGCCTCTCTCCTTAATAGTCAAAAGGCCAATAAATGCAACCATGTGAAATAAACTTTTAAAACAGGGCCCCAAGTGCACCGCAAGTTGACTTGAAATAATCAGTCCCTGGCGTTTGGACACCACAAAGTATATCTCAGAGTGCAGATTTGGTCACAGCCTCTGGTGGCAAAGCATCACGGCAGCAGGGTCCATTGCACTTGGGACCACCCCCACTGTAGGATTATTCTGGCGGTGCCTGGAAACAGTGGCCCCCAACCACTTCGCTCTTCCACTTCCTCACAGCCAAGAGCCGTGATAAACCCCTCAGAGCTCAGGCCCTCTCCAGTCCTTGAGCCAGTGCTCACCCTGACAGGAAGAATGTCACCCCGTTACTTGTCAGCAAGCAACAAAACCCAAGTAACTGTGCCTTACAAAATGAAGACATTTATCTGCCATCGCAAGAAGGCTGCAGATGGGTGGTAGCAAGCCTGTTGTACAGGCCATATTATCACAGAGGACCCAGGCACTTTCTGCCTTACCACGCTGTCATCTCGATGTTTTGGGACTGACTTCCCTTGTGGATGCAAGATGGCTGCTGAAACTCTAAGCATAATGTCACATCCTCATGTGGCACCATATTAAGCAGGAAGAGGGGTCGGGATAAACAAAGGGGTCACTCCCCTGTGCTGTTCTCTTTTAGCAGGAAAAATTTTTCCCTGAAGCTTCTAGTGATTTTCTCCTTGGGATCTGCTGGCTTAAACGGCATTACCTGCCTTCAGGCCTAGGGGAATGGGATTGCGGTCATTGGCTAGACCAATCATAGTCTGCCTTGGTGCTGGACACATGCAACCATTAGGGTTTCATTGGCAGAGAAGGAAGGGGGTTGGCTATTGGGGGAGCAGCCAGCTGTGTCTACTGCACATGACCTAACTCCCAGTCGGTGCTCAGAGCACCTTTTGCTTTGACGCAAGAATCGAAGCTTTGCCAAGGGTCCACCATCTGTGGGTGGTTTTCTGGAATTTTTGCCAGCAGTTTTTTCTGATTCCTGATCATTGACAGACAACTGATTCTCCATCGGTGCTTTTTCTACCTGGCAGGACTTCCTGATACCCACTAGGGCCTGAGCTTGCTCAGTCTTTTGGACGTTGCATCTTATCCACCCAACTCTTTGTGTTCCCTTGTACCTTGATCTATTCCTTCTGGAGTATACATAAGCCACATTGGGCCCTCAGTGTTTTACCAAAGGAATTTTATTTTTCATAGTAAAATCATATAATGTCTGCATTTTTTTCCTTTGCACCACAGAGATACATGAGTGAGTATTATTTTAAACATTACTTTTTAGGAATAGATATGATCTTGAAAATTTAAAAATAAAGTTGAACAGTTCTCTTTCACCAATCTTAATTTCATGGGATAGTTTGTGTTATTCAATTTCATGGTCTAAACTATTGGCTCTTGGGGGGTTTTTTTGACATTACATATATAAAACGGTTGGAAGTTGTTTAAGAACTGTAATAATTTATTTAATTAGTGAGATGCCAAATGGAGCTAACTCTGAAATACCTCATACTTACAGAGAGATTGATAGTTTACAATGTACTTTCACACCTACTTTAATACTTTGCATAGCTATCATCCCCATTTCACAGATGAACAAATGAGGGCATAAGAACTTGAGGTGACTTGGTCAGAGTCCTCCCACTCTTCACAAAACTGGTGCTGGAGCCTGGGCCTTCAGAATCCGCTTCTGAAGCACTTTCCTTTGTCTGCCACCGAAGTTCCAGTCTGCAGGGCAGTGTGCAGTCGGCTTGCAGGGGGACTTTCATATTCACAGGTAGCCCGGCCGTGTTACCTGCTCATTTCAACCTTTGCTGCCATGCCCAGACTCTTTGGAGGTTTCCTTTCTTTCTTTTCCTTGGGTGGAATTTCCACTAAGAAATAACAAATGCAAGCGAAGTGAGTGTAGGTTTAGTCCTTAAAATACGAGTAGCTTGAAAAAGGAGTCTCTTTCTTTCTTATGTAAAAGACTGGAAGTAAGGAGTAGAGGTCCCACTCTCAGAATGTTCCAGAACCCAATCTCCTTCCAGCCTTATGCCCCCTGTGGCCCTCTTCTCAAGGCCCCAGGCAGAACTGCAGCCATGACATCGGCCTTTCCGAGCATCAGGGCAGGTGCAGGGGGAAGGGACAAAGGAGGGAGAGGGCTAGGGGGAAGGATACAAAGCAGGTTCCTAGAAGCTGCCAAAATTCGATCACATGACCACTTCCTAGGTTCAAGGAAGACTGGGAAAGGTCATTTTTATTTTGGGCTGCCACATCAGATAAAAATTACAGTGCTGTGGAAGAAGAAGGGAAGACCAGGTAATGGGGGACTCCCACAAGAATTTGCAGAATGTGTGGGATAGAAGCAAAAGTGTGACCCGACTTGCCATCAGAAAGCCTTTCTGAAGGCATCTCAAATCGCTGCTTCTCCATACATTCTTTCAGTGGATATCGATTAAACACTTACTGTGTCTCTGTCACTGTTGCATACACTAGGAATACAACTGTGGGACAATACTGCACAGAGGCAGGAGGGCGTGCTCTTGTAGTTGGGTGTTGGAGGAAGGATTCTCTCAGGAAGTGCAACCTTTAAGCACCTGGAGAACGTGAAGGAGGGAGCCGCAGGAAGATCTGCAGTGAGAAGTGTTCTCGGCCACGGGAACAGCCTGTGAAAAGGCCCTGAGTGCCAGGACGTGTGATGTGTCCGAGGTCCGTGGGTCTGTGCAGGGTCAGGAACTGAGGCTGGGCAGCCGGGGGGCAAGGGCGCGTGGTGGGAGGCCAAGTCGCAGGCGCGTCCAGGAGTAGACCCCACAGGGCCTGGCAGAGCGCGGAGAGGAGGGTGGAGTTCATTCTTAGGGTTACAGGAAGTTGTAGATGACCTAGAGCAGGGGCGTGGCAGGGGTGTGTTGGATATACTAGTGATGAGGCGACCCAGTGTGGTAGACCTGCTCATAAAGGTCTTGGGCAAAGCTCCTTAATCTCTGGAGTATTTGACCTGCCTTCCTGCTAGGGACGTCACTTTGTTCTTGAATCAAAACAAGTTATAATCTTCCTTGATCCTGCACCGCAGGGAGACTCTGCTCTGAGTGGGAGCACCGCAGATGACAGGCACCCCGACTCCCGTGTGCCGAGTTGCAAGATCCCGATTTCATTCACGTCCTATAAGCCAAGGGGTGTGGTTTGTACTGAGACTAGGTCATATCTGTATTAAAAATCTCAGAGCAACCCCAGCAATGTTTTTGGGGACGAGGAAAAAAGGAGACAGAATGCTAAGGTCTGCCGATTGCTCTTCTCTGGGACATCTCGGGTGCTTCACTAATACCCCCTCTGATGGGTTCTCTGTGGCTTTCTAATGGCATTTTGTGGCTTGCCCAAGTGTCCCTTCTGGTTTTCTAATGTAGGACAAAGCCCAAGGATGAGCAAAATGTGGTTGCCAGTCAGCGTTCATTGCAGATGTCCTCGGTGTGCATAAGCTGGAGTTAACCCGCCGTCTTAATGTCTCCCTACCTGGTTTTGCACGCAAGGATACATTATACGGGAAAATTCCATCGAGATCATGTACAACTAAAATCAGCTTATTTTTTCCAAAGAGGCAGGGGAGCTACTTCTTAGCAGAGTGAGCTGTAGAGTCTCTCTGGAATGCAAAATACAGACCTTTGTATTAGAAGTGAAATATTTAGATAGGGATCATTATGGAGCTCTTTTTACAGCAAGGCAGGCCTGATAAATAGAGAGAGAGCTGGGAAAGGAAGCACAAAGGAGGTAATAATATCTGATTAGCTAAGCAGCTGGATAACTGAAGGAGAATTTGTTAAAAACCTATCAAGATATCAAAGCTAGATGTGAGTTGCTCTGTCAGCCCAGGCCACTTGTGGAGCCATCTCTGGAATATTACTGAGTGTCTTAATTTGCTGCTATTTTTTTCCCCTAGCGTCACTTCTTCACTAAGGGATCTGAGCTGTAACCTAACCTGTAGCTGTCATCAGGGTTTTTTCCATCCCTGTCATGGCAAGGGATCCCAGCAAGGAGTAGCTAAGTTGGTATTCCAGTCATCCGAATTGTACTTGACCACGTGTGAACAAGTAACCTCATGTTTCTGGGGACAGGCGGGAGGAACTTGAGAACTTGATCCCTTGAGGCCTGTGGAGGATTGCTTCCACTGAGCCCTGGATTTTGCAAGTGACTAGTTTCCCAATATATGGCACATCCAAGCCTCTTTAGTTTTCTTTTTCCCCCGGTGCACGGATATATTTGAGCACCATACTCTCTCTGCACAAGAAAGGAAGCAGGGCAAAGAAAACCACGTAAGTAATGCGTCCTTAAATATTAGCTTCTTCTAAGGCAAAGATGAGACCGATTTAACTATACTGAGAGTCTTCCATTGGCCTCATCTGTCCTGCTCCTCCACGAGTCCAGGACGGTTGAATACCATGTCTAGCTGTACAGGTACCTACTACTGACATGGAGAAGCTCCATTTAAAAATTAGATGGTATGGTGTACTGGCCAGAGTTTCTCAGCTGCCAGCCTGAGGGTGATTGTCCTGAACCTGAGGCCCTGAGGGTCTGTCTGGGACACTGGAGGTGTCTGTGCTCATAGCTGAAGACCCCCACCAACCCACACACTTGTACACGGCGCTAATGCACAGAGGAAGTAGGTGCCGGGTATCTTCAGAGAAGGGCTTCAAAGCTCTCCTGCCACCATGGCGCTGGCTGCTGCCACCTACAAGAGCCTTTGATCCATCCCTCTGCTGAATCCAGCTCCTTGCGGGGCTGATCTGCTTTGAACCCAGAGCCAGCAGCCGGTCTAACTCTCTCCGAGTTACCTCACGCAAGCAAGAGCACAGGCTTCTGGGGGGCTCCTTTTTATCTTCCCTAAATTGTGAGAGGTGCTTATTTCAACGTTGTCCTATAGGATTTTTGAGAACTCCCTGGGAAATGTTTTAGGGCCAACACAGAGAATTGCAAATAGGATCCCAGCGTCTCAGCAACTTTCTCTACAGTTTAGTACGGATAAACTACATGCAGACAGAAAATAGGAAGAAAAGGAAATTCATGGTAAGGCTGCATGTTTTCTTATTTGGGGTGCAAGGGGAGTGAAGAAATCTGTCATGGATAAAATCCAACTTTAACGACAGTCTGAAGCCCTGAAGCACAGACATATTGCAGAGCTAATGTATTATTTTGTTTTTGTTTATTCTGCAGAAATGGAGAAATTTCATTTTTTAGTAGAATTACAAGCTCCCCTTTTATTATTCACAAGCCCTAACATGCATAGCAGCCCGGGCCAGAGAGCCGCCAGTGATTTTGATAGCAGCTTCCCTGCGAGTCTAAACTGGTTTTCCAGTCCACTCCCTGGTGGGCCACGGGTTGTTGGAGCAGTGGGGTTACACGTGCTTAAAGCTCCTGTAGGACGCTTGGCTGCCGCCCGTTGGGGTTGGGAAGCTTGCTCTGAGGGGGCGGTACGGGGAGTAGGCATGGACACGGAGGCTTGGCGCCCTGGCCACCCTGCTATAGCCAGAATTTCCGCATCTGAATTCCTGCAGCACTTACAGGACATCACTCCTGAGACTGGTGGCTCTCACCCTGAGCCATGCGTTGGAATCCCCTGGGAAGCTTTAAAAATACAGACTCCCGGGCCCTACCCATAGTCTGATTTAATCGGTCCAGGAGTAGCGTAGGTATTAGGATTTTTGCCTTTCCACTCTCACCTCGGTGATCCTGTGTGCAGTCCAGGTTGAGAACCAATATCCTGCAGCGTCATCATATGGCTTAAGTTCCAGAGCTTTGTCACTTCCTGGCCGTGTGACCTGGGCCATGTTAGTCGAGCTTAGCTTCCCTGTAGGTGAGATAGTAGAATAACTGCAATGTTACTAGCACCTCCCTCCTAGGATTATTGTGAGGGTGACATTCCCGGGGAGGAAACGACAGGCCAGGCACCCTCGCAGGAGCGGGGCTTCTGCTGGGAAAAGATAGATCAGAGTCCCTGCCTGCGTGGAGCTTTATTTTCTAGTCGTGGAGACAAACTTAGAAATCTTCGCTGTCTGTACTGTCAGATAGTGATCAGTGCTGTGGAGAAAATGAGGGGAAGGGTGGCAAGTGGCAGGAGAGAATGTGCTTAAAGTGCCCGTGCAGCACCTGGCTCTCAATGATGCCAGTAGCTCGTGCAGTAGCCCTGGTGGTGTCCGCAGCATCGCAGTTCCTGCCATGGCACACAAGATAAATGAGACCTCAGGGTGATGTGTCTCTCCAAAGAGGTTAGAAGCTCCCTCAAGACAGACCTCAGACTTGTGGTGTCAAGCCCAGGGCTTGATTGCTGTTTGTGTGAGGACTCCAGGCGCCTGGCTTTGTCCACAATTTCTCAGTGTGAGCCTAGATTCGGAGAGAAGAGGGAATAATTGTTTCATTTACCCCAGGTACAGCAGATACGTGTTAAGCCCCTGCAAAATGGCAAGAACTGTTTAAAGCACAGTGGGGCAAAACATGAGGAAGCCCCACCCCTTCCTTTGTCCCTTACCCACAGCTAGTGCAGCTACCTCTGCTAATGTCAACAGCCACCACTATGGAGCATTTCCCACGAGACAGGCACCAGCTGAATACATTATGTGCATCCTCTCATTCTGTCCTCACTGGGTGAAGTGGGTATTGGTTTATTTGGCCCCACTCCACATTTCAGGGATGCGGGCTTTGCCGTGCTATCGTTTGTTCATGTCACGCCAGGCTACTCAGCAGGTAAGTGGAAAAGGCTTTGCTCTTAGCCTGCACTACTCTCCCTCCCCGAGGGACCTGACATGCACACTGAAGGCCTACTATGCGCCACAGCCTGGCACTGCATCATTAAAGTCATTGATTCCCTGTAACACTCTCTGCTCAGATGGAACCTTCTCAGCTCCCCTGACTCCCCCTATCTCAGGTTAGCTCGCATGATGTGTATCATACTCTGCAGTGACCTGCACTTGCTTGCTTACCTTTATTGGTCATTCTTCCTGACCAGAACGTGAGCACAGAGCGGACTCTCTGTTCCTGTTCACTCCAGAGCTGGCATTTGAACCGAGGTCAGCGGGCATTCTAGCATGCCACCATGGGTAAAACCCACCTTTAATGACAGGGGAAAGTAAGACAAGGGCAGAAGTAGCTAAAATCCCAGGCAGAACATAGGTTGTATCAGAAGAGACACAAACTCTGCCTGGCCGTGCCTGAAGCCACCTTCTCCAGGAAGGTGTTTCTTGGATGGACTTTGAGGTGGAGGGAGGGGCGTCACGGGTAGAATTAGGTTGCGGGAACAAGGGAAGGCATTCGATCGGAAAAGGCACGCGTGAAGGTTGAGATGGAGGAAGGGAAGAGCAGGAGGATGGTTGGGTGGTGGGGATTGGTTCCCTGCTGCCAGCGCACGGGGTTGAAGGGGGACAACAGTGTGAGGCGACCCTGGAGCACACACACGTTTTGGACTCAGATCTTGTTCGAGCGGTAACTCCACCCCCTGGTGAGTGTGTGACCTCGGCAACTTCCTTAGCCTCATCTGTAAAATGGGAATAATAATATTTTCCCTTTGGAGAGAATCAGATGAGACATAGCTTTATATACATCAAATACTAGATCAGTGCTGGTTTAGGGAGTTAAAAATACATGAGCGTGGGACGTGCACCCAGGCTGTGCTGCAGAAGCCGGGCCTCTGGACGGCCCAGTGCTGACTTCGGGTTTAACCCTTTACTTGAGACACAGAAATGGCTTTTCAGGTTCTGCTGTCTGAAAATTTTCTGCCACAAATAAAACTTGCAGTGCTAACGACCACCCAGAAAGCCAGTCTCATCTCTGCCCAGTGACAGCTTCACAGCCTGAAGGAAGTTGGGACCTTCACCTGCAGTTGCACCAAGCATTTGCCTGGTGAGGCAGACTCGGGGGAGAGGGGACAGTGGGGAGGCGGACACCTGAGGCAGGAGATGTGGGCCAAGTGGGGGCGGCTGGCCCTTCCCACGTGCGCAAGCAGCTCCCCTGACACAGCTGTCCCTTTGAAAATTGGCCCTGCGTGGGACGGACGGCATTATTCTCCCAGCCCACTGCAGAATGCCTTCTGTCCATTGCACAGTGGTGGCGCAGTTGGGCAGCCACGTGCTGGGGTGCGTACAGGGCCTTGGGTAGAAAAGTGGGTACACTCTGAGACAGGCTTTACCCGGAACAGGCACCGCCACCCAGCCCTTCCTAGAGCCAAGCTAGGAAAGTGGGTCCTACAGAGACAGAAAAGTCTTACCAGAAGGGAAGGAAAATCCTAATTACTACCTGGGAAACAATCCTCATTTCCAAGCCCAGCAGGTTACCTGGAAGATGACGTGTGGGCAGTGATTCATTAGAAAGCTGTAATCCCCGATGTTAAAGCGAGAGTTATAACTGTATCCAGGGCCTGGGAGAGAGAAACGGGGCTTCATAAATCACTCCTCTGGCACTGTTGCCTGCATACCCGGGCCTGTAGCAGTTTATCCCAAATGAGGAAATAATAATGTCATTTTCCCCCAGCCTTTCCCTGGGAGAAAGTCCTGTTAATAGAGGGTAGGCAGGTGTTAAGAAGAAATCTTTCTGGGCCGTACCTCATTACCAGTTTGGTATAAGTAAGCTCTTTTCCAGCTCCTGCCCTCCTCCCTGCCTGCCTTGTCAGCAGCAGAGCGGGGAGTTCGCAGGCGAGGACACGGTGGGAAAGAAGTTAGGCTGGGCTCTCAGTCTCTTTGTTGTCTTGAATAAAGTAAATTGATGTCATGTGTTTTTCCCCCTAAATATTGAGAGTTGAGCCTAGCTGTAGAAGGATGGATACCTTTTTTTTTTTCTATTATCATTCAGTATTCACTGCTGCTATTCATCTGGAGGTCTCTAGTAATTTTTAAACAATTATTCCCGTTTTACAGATTATAAGTTCCATGGAACAATGAAAGTCCCTTTTTTTCGGAATAACTGGATGTTTCACATATTCACTAGAGTAAAGTTAGCTCCTGTATCAAGTGGAGTGCAAAGTAAAGAAAGGCGTAAACACAATAGATGTTTGTTTCTCATCCCTCCAACAGTCTTGGCCTGGATCTTCCTGGTTGGCTCGTGACTCTTCCTCTTGCAGTGATTTAGGGACCCAGCTCTTTTTATCTGATGGCTTGGCCGTCTCTTAAGCCTCCTCCTCTTCTACATCCACCCAGCCCTGGGGAAGGAGACGTGGAATGGACACATATCACCTCTGCCTATGAGCCCTTGCCAAGAACTAGTCACACGACCTAACTGGTAGCAAAAGGCATGAGAGTGGCCAGGAAATGTAGTCCTATGCTGGGCAGTTGCTTACCTGTGACACCTCTGTGATACCTCTGTGCTGTAGAAGGATTATGAGCTTGGCAGATAATTAGTGGATAATAATCACGACCACATCTCTGAATAGAGATGTGGTCTGAGCTTACATCGAATTATCAATGGCGGAGCCTGGAATTTGAACCCAAATACCCAAGCTGTAGTTGTGTTCTGACTGCACTAGGTAGAAATGAAATTGCTGAGTTTGAGGGTAAGCAGATGGGGCCAGCCAAAGCCAGATGGACAGACTGACATTCCTTGCTGTCCTTCATGTAATAGACAAGAATCTTAAAAATCTATCTTTAATATACAAGAAAACAAAGACCTCTTGATGGTAGTTGTCCTTTCATAATTCCAGACCTGAATGTCCCTTCAGTCATTTGTACTTGTACCTGTAAAGCTAACACACAGTTTTGCATCAAATTATCATGTGGTTGACCGTGTAGTAAGTAGATTCATGAAAACCTGTATTTAAGGTGGCCGCTGGCCCCTGGAGTAAATGGCAGCTGCTGGACTCCACGTGGTGTTTTGTGGTGCTGTTGAACCTTGTAATTCCTCTCCCCTTTAGCTTCCTCTCTGTCTGAGCAGCTGTACTGAAGTCTGTCAAGCATGCCCATTAGCTTTCACATGTAAAGATGGCCTTTTTATATTCAAATTTTAGTAATATATTATTTAATCATTAGGCAGTTTACAAAGGGTATATTTGTGGCCATTGTTCTCTCTGAATGCCTAATCGCTAAGGGAAAACATTTTGGAAACAAATGCTTCCTTCCAGAGACTGTGGTTTCCAGGAGAGTGTTGGGAGCCTTTGCACAGGGAAGGCTGGGGAGGGAGGCAGTGGCCGGGCACGGGGAGGACGCGGCTGGCGCTGCCGGGCCCAACTGGCCACACACTGAGGCCCAGCCAGGTGCACGTGCCACTGCATGAAACTGCTGATACGCAACCATATTGTCCTTTACAACAGCAATGTCATCAGATTCCAACTGGTACAAACTGGGTTCCTGGTGAGGATTTTGTCCCCGAGGTTACAGGGCACCATTCTTCTTACCACTTCTGACATAGTCAGGGGGGGCTTCCCTAGAATCAGCAGGGTCACAGCTCTGTAGTGAGGTGGAATTCGATTCAGCTCCAGAAGCATCCAATGTACAGCTGACCCTTGAACCACGCGGGTTCACACTGCATGGGTCCACTTACACGTGGTTTTTTTTTCGACCAAACACAGATCAAAAATACAGTATTCACAAGATGCAAAACTCACGTATATGGAGGGCCGAATTTTCTCGCATGCAGGCTGTGTAGGGCTGACTGCAAGACCTGAGTAAATGCAGATTTTGGTATATGTGGGGGTCCTGGAACCAACCCCCTGACTATACAGAGCAATGAGGGTGGCGTGAATGCGAACCCAGAAACGGCATAGCATGGCCAGCACTCCCAGGACACATGTGGCTGACAGAGGAGTCAGTGTCAAGAAGTGCTCCACCGGGAGCCGGTGGCATCTGAGCTGGAGCTTGCTGACAAGTGGGAGACGCCCGGTGGATAAGGCGCCAGGAAGGGCATTTCACGAGCGACTGAGGAGGTAGCATGGTAAGCCGCTCGAGAGCATGGGACTCTGGACTCAGACAGCCTGGGTTAAAATCCCAGATCCACCCCTTCCTGGCTATGTGAGGTTAGGCAAGTTACTCAACTTCTCTGTGCCCTGATTTCTTCATCTGCAAAATGGGAATAGTAATAAGAACTTCAGAACTCTCCTCCACTTTTAATACCCTATGTCATGTGTTCATCCAAAACGGCCTTGCAGCCCAGAAATTTGTATTTGTCCTGTCAACTGGCTAGCCTGGTAAGTGTACTGAAAGGATTAAATGAGTTGATGTACGTAAAGCACTTAGAACAGTGCCCAGCATCATTCTAAGTAATACATTTCAGTTGCTGTTTTTATACAGAGCTCAGAGGCATGAATATGCGTGACAAGTAGTGAGGAGGTCGGTATTGTCCTGGGAGTGGAGGAGAAATAGACTGTGGAGGGATACTGAGATCACAAGGTGGACAGATCTGGGTGTGGTTTCCACCGCTGGGAGAAGCCGACAGGTTGGCAACTCCTGCCTGTGCAGTAGCGCCCAGGAGCACAAACAGTCCTGAGACCTTGCCCGTCTTCCTTGTCTCCCATTATCTCTGTCTCTCCCTGCTTTCTCCTGCCCCTCTTCCTCTCCAAAAGTCTCTAGTCCTTTTATTTGTAGGAAATGTTCAAGTTTTCCCATCACACTTTTTTTTTTTTAAATATGTATGGCTGTAGGAAATTTTTCTGCACCCCCAAGGATACCTGAAGCTCCTTTCCTTTTGAGTTTGGCGTATGGCAGGAGGGTGGTCAGAAAACATCGACAGCCTCTCCTTTGCAACTGCTTCGGCTGTAGTTTTTTTGATGATGCAAGGTGTACCCTAGGGCTGATTGTGTTCCTGGGAGCCGTTACTGCAGGGTTAAATCAGCAACGGGAGAGCAACACTCCCGGTAACCTCAGAAAGAATAGAGAATGATGTTGTTGAAGGGAGCAGGGAGCCGGTTGCTTTTTGCTGTGTTCTAGTACCATCTTCTTAAAAAAAAAAAAAAAGTTCCCTTCCCCCTCCGTCTCTCTGCCTTCCCACAACACACCTTGTACTAAATACATTTTTCAGACCTGACTTTGTGCAAACACAATGTTGTTCTGCAAGCATTAAAAGGCAATTTAGTACTCAAAGGATTAAAAGCTCATGTTAAATTGAAGACTACACTTGGCATAAACATTAAAAATTGACAGAACACCCTGCACATTAACTGCACCAGGGCTTCGTAATTAGCATTTAAAAGTAAAACATCATTTCCTTACTGTTTCCTACTTACTCATTTATAATGCATTTATTATAATACAGATGTGAGCAGGAGGCTTTCTACCATCATCAGCAAATGAAAAATATACCTGTGCTGAGAAAGAAACCGGGATTTATTAATCCAGACTAAAAAGCAAAACCAATAAAAAAGTCTCTCACTGGGCTGATTTGAGAGCTTCGAACTATCCTTTGGAAGATTGACACAAGGCCCCTAAAGAAATCACCTTCATGTTTCTTTTCCTTTTCTTAGCCTTTCACTAACAAATAGTAGGAGGAAAATCCATCTAAGCTTTGGCCAGGCACAAACTTACGTTCAAAATTGATCAACTGGCAGGTTACCAAAGGAATGTGGAAAATAGCTTGTTGGCCCATTGCTGATGCTTCTTCAAAACTTTGGTAAGACTGGGATCCAATTTTCCAATTTAAAGTAAAATTCTGCTGACTTAACACAGATGGTTGAATTTGTAAATGAGGACACCTGTTCATGACACCTTTGGGCTCCTGCTTAAATTTGAAGTTTTGTTTTTAGCATTACCAAATTTGTAAAATCTGAATGTAGTCCTGACCTGATCTCACTTTCTTCCCCCATAGTTAGTTCTGAATGTGCTGCCATTGCTGTCTTTGGACCTTCTTCGCCCCTTCGTAGTATGGTAGGTAGGTGTCCAAACTTCAGCACGCAGCACTAAAATGCAGATTCTGGCTGAGCAGGCGCAGGTGTGTCATTTCAAACACACTCCCAGTGGCCCCGATGCTACTGGCCCCAGGCCACATTTTGAGTAACAGAGTGGTACAGAGACTCTAATCAATTTTCAGTCACTGAGTTCAGATCATCCAATGCAAAGGACCCTCAAAGTGCCAGCTCTCTGTGGTAAACCCATGGAGACTACAAAGATAACCAAACACGGTACTTGCCCTCAATGAATTTACTCTAGAAATGTCTTAGAACTTGTTATCTTTCTCAGGCTTCTCCTACAGGACCTCATGCGTAATACGCGATTGAGAACACCTTTCCCTGATGTTATCTAGAGAGCCTGACAGGCACCTTCTGTTACAACAGACCTCCCGGGCTGTCCTCAGGTGGCTTCAGATTCCCCAGCTGGGGCACTATAAGTTTATCAGGTTAGCCATTTGACAGGACAAATATAATTTCTGGGCCGCAAGGCCATTCTGGGTGAACACATGACATAAGGGTGTTAAAAGTGGAGGAGAATTCCGAAAATAGACTTCACTCTTGTCAGAACAGCGCCAGGGGCTGGCCTGGGCCCTGGAGGATTTGGGCAGCGAGGCACACCCGCTGGGAGGGAGGGAGTGGCTGGGGAGAGGGGAGCCAGGTTCCCAAGGAACCAATTTGGCACCTGCTCTGTGGCAATCCCTTGAGGCAAAGCGAGAAAGGAGGCGGCTTTAGTACAGATATGGGAGCGTTCTGCTACAAGCAGGCCTCTCGTATTTTCTTTTCATCGTTGTAATGATTTCTAAAATTCCAGAGAGGTATTCATGCCCCTACATGACTTGAAAATGCTCCTGTTTCACTAAGAGAGCCCTGGGCTAAAACACACCCAGATGGTGGTCAGGAGCGAGGCTTGCTGCCTGTGAGGTGAGGACAGCACCCTGGATCCGTGAGTCAGGCTCACGTCGAAGCTGGCAGGGCCTGGAGGGCAGCAGGGCAGCAGCGGGTGGTTTGCAGGCTCGTTAATTACCCCAGTGTTTTTATGGGAAGATCCTTGGGTGTGTTTGTGGGAACAGAACCTTGGTTTTAATTGCATCCCTTCTGGTTATTCAGATTATATACTTCTAAAGATCTTGTTTCTCTGGCTTTCGTCTGCCTTACAGAGGTACAGAAGGGTTCAACAGAGAAAATGCCTGTGCTCTGTGTTTACACCTAGAAGCAGAGACTTTCAGAGCTGAAAGGGACTTGACTGTATGTAGTCTGGCCCCCTTGATTTCTAGGTGAGGAAAATGGGGCTCAGAGAGGCTTAAGTGACTGCCCAAGGTCACATAAGTAGGATTAAAACTCAGGTCTCCTAAATCTTTCTGTTTTGTACATCATAGTCTCTGCAGATAATTTTTTCTTTTCAGATTTTTAGTAAAAGCAATAATCAGAATTAAACAATTTCTTGACTGTCCTTTGACTGGTGAGGTCATTGCAGGAATAGTCATAATCACTGCGTTCTCCGTGTACTTCTTACTTGATTCTTCTTTGGTGCAGGAGTACTTAGGATGCTTCAACAGTGTACTGGGCAGGAGTACACGATTAGCAGATTCAAATAAATGCTCCGTGTTAGTAGAGGATGTGCCTTTTGAAAGCAAAGCAACCAGGATCACAGGGCACTTAAGAATTGGAAATGTAAACTGAACGCGAGTTAACACTCTGGTAGAGTGGCCAAGGGCAGCCTTATTTTTTTACTTTTCAACAAAACAGTGGTTTGGTGCTAAACCAACAAAGTAGTAGTCAGTGTAGATATACCTCACGTATGTTTCCAGCCCACTATGCTGACAATTTACAAACACTTATTTAATAATGGCACTTTGGCTTTTTAATATTTTATTTGATTTCTGTTTTATGGTATTTTTAATTGAACCCTGTTTTAATTGCCTTTTCTGCACACCAAGAGCCTGGGTGGAGAAGGAAGGCTTTATAAATGAAATGATTATTATTACTTCCTTTCTTTCTGCTCTGTCTTAATCAAATTATAATTGATTCCATCCACATATATAAGCCCTGATCCTCATGTACATGTGTCAGAAAACAGCAAGTGTTGAATAAGAAGGCTGAAATTTTTAATCTAACTGAGAATAAGATTTGTCACCATTATTACCGGATGAGGAAAGGAAATTGGGGCTAAGATCTTGCTGTCGAGTTGAACCACCAAAGCAGGGGGAAGCTCTTCAGTCCCATCTACCCACAGTACTTGATTCTGGGCTACACAGCCCGCAGGTGGACAAGGTTTCATAAAATCAAGAGCTGGAAGTGACTAGAAAAGATATTTGGTCCCTCCCTTGTGTCTGGTCACAGCCCAGGGCAGACACTGTTTATCACGCACATGCTCAGCTGATGCCTCCGTAAATAAGGGACCTTCCTTTATAGCTGTCCAGATCCACAAGGGCAGTTATTGGGTTGCCCTTAGGATGAAAGAATAAACAACCCTCATCTCCTTAAACTTCTGTCCTTCTCTACCCTGTGCCTTCTCATCCTATTAAAAAAAAAAAAAAAATGTGACTTACTCGTTTTATGCCCAGCCGCTGACTACAAGGTGACTGTAGCCACCCTGAAGAGGCCCTCATAGAGAATCACAAAACAAGTCTGGCTCACGCAGAGATGGCTTCTGGCCTTGCTTGCTCTACGGCCTTCCCAGCCAAGTATTCAGTGGGCAGCCGTTCATCATGCTTGATAAAATGCCTTAGATGCAATGGACAAAGGGAAAGATTGTCAGTCCTGGATAACTGCTTGAAGAAAGGAAAATTAGCCCTTGAAAGGATACCCCTAACCCTTAGGATATCTTCCTACCTTAGGAGTTGCTAAAATAGAATTCCTTATATCAAAGGCAATAAAATGTTTGAGTTCCTACTATGTACAGTGTGCTAGGCTAAGCACTACAGGCCAAGCAAGGCAAATAAACTAAAACTGTCTTCTTTTCCTATTCCCTTCATTTCAGCAAAGATACCAACATATTTTGAGGGTCTGCTGTGCCCCAGACCATGCACCCCGGTTTCTGCTTATCAGCCTGGTTGTAGCAAATATTAAAATAATAACCCCCCATGACTGAAGAGGAGAGCTGTATTCAAAGAGGTTACATCACTTGTCCAGGACCCCATACAGTTTCAGTGAGGCACAGGGGAAGGTTGAAAGCCAGTCTTTGTCTAACCTGCCCCTTTGTATTGTGAACCTAGAAGGAGGTATCAGACGGTTTGGCACAGAGCTCCATCCTTGGGCCTGGCCTGTTTGCAGCCTTTACTTCGGTGAAAAGAAAGAGTGGAAGACATTAGGCTGGGAGGAGGCAGTCAGGATACCAAACATGTCCCAACAGGCCGAGGACCTGAATGAAAGGCACAGCTGTGAGGGTAGAAGGGAGGAAAGGAATGAGAGGCACAGGGAAGAGAGCAACCTGAGGATTTGGGGGTTCAGAGTTGGGGGCAGCCGGTGGCCTGGGTGAGACCATTGACAGGAGGAAATTCCAACATTTCATTTTTAGAAATGTTGACTTTTGAAGCACCATGGACGGTCCTTTACTTCCTTTTTTCTAGACATGGAAGAGGGACCTTGAAGAATTTCAATATTAAAGGATGGGAGAATAGAGAAGGCAACATCACTTGAGAAATAAGCAGATAATGGCCAGGCGTGGTGGCTCACACCTGTAATCCTAACACTCTGGAAGGCCAAGGTGGGACGATCGCTTGAGATCAGGAGTTCAAGACCAGCCTCAGCGAGATTCAGACCCTGTCTCTCCTAAAAAAAATAGAAATTAGCTGGGCAACTAAATATATATATATATATATATATATACACACACACACACACATATATATATATATATATATATATACTGGCCGGGCATGGTGGCACATGCCTGTAGTCCCAGCTACACCGGAGGCTGAGGCAGGAGGATCCCTTGAGCCCAGGAGTTTGAGGTTGCTGCGAGCTAGGCTGATGCCACGGCACTCTAGCCCAGGCAACAGAGTGAGAATCTGTCTCAAAAAAAAAAAAAAAAAAGATAATGATAGTATTTTGTCATGGAAGCCCAGTAAAAAAGAGTCTGCAACTTCTGCAGAGAGAGAGAGACAGAAAGGGCCACTGGATTTGTTAATTAGGAGGACTTTGGCCAGAGATTTGTTAACCTTGTGAGCATTAAAGGCCAATGTCACCCTCCTCTTTTGGTGGAACAGCTCTAGGAAAGGTGAATAGAAAATAGTCACTGACTTAGTGAAAAGAGTAGAACATAGGATTTTTAAAAGCAGAAGGACAGAGGAAGCTCGCACGCCAGTGCTAACAACCCTACTACAGCATTTAAAGAACAGTAAGGTGGGAAATTGGATGGGAACTCAGGCGGTGGCTCAAGCCCAGCCACACAGAAGGGCACTTGCTTGATCGGGCCAGCCCAGCCTAGAAAGTCAGAGGGGACCCCACTGATCGGACTCAAGGGAAACGGACTGGACTGCAACACAGATCCTTCTCTTTACAACGAGGAGCACGACCACAGCCCAACCACAGTGACTTATATGCCCTAGTTGGCACATTGACCCCCAAAGGACAATCCCCAAGGAAGCCAAATTATAATCAGAGGGTCAGTTGGTGACCAGGGATTCTAAGTGCAAGGGATGTGGCCAGAATTGCCCACTCTGTCCTGTGTGGACCCCAGCACTGTGCACTGACTTTTGTTACGCTCGTACACTTGATCAAGCATCTTTGACCATATCTGTTTCCCCGCACTGGATTGTGAGCTCTCTGAGAGCAGAGTCTATGCTTTACTTATCGTTGTACCCTGCTGCGAAGTATTCTGCGTTTGTCACGTATTAGACTCTAAGTCGGACCATCTACTGCCATTCCTGGAAAACTTTAGCAGAAACAACAATAGTAGTTAAGTTCCCCTGTGTTTCAGGTGCCTACTGTATGCCTGCATGTGTATTAGATAAAGATTATCTAATCTTTATAGCTAATAGATGCCATGAGCCATATCCTATAGATAGGATCCCGAGGTTCAGAGATTAAAGATCTTATGTAATCAAGCCAGCTTTACGAGGTAGGACTGGGGTTTGAACCTGATCTTCCTTACTCCGGAGCACATGCTCTTAGTAAGGACCCCATTAGCTGGAATCACCGATGCCTGTTCACTTGGCACTTGCCAGCTCCCCTCTGTAAATGTTCCATGTGCCTGCAGGGGTGGAGGGTGGGGGCCCTGAGAAAGCAATGTTCAAGCATTGGTTAGAATAGGTGTCCTATCCTCTTGTCATGCCTTCATATTCACAAATGTTCGTTTCTTTCTTTCTCTTTTTTTTAATTCTTCCTAGGGATGATGACTGACAGATTAATATATGTCTAACTACATGTCTCAGAAATCAAAAGGAAGGTGCTGTCAGAATCACTTGTCAGAAAATGAGATTAGGCGCACTTGTCATTTGCTGAGGATTGCAGTCTTTCAGAGATAAGGTTTCATTTAATGAGGGTAAAAAGCCTCCTTTTAAAAAAAGGAGAGGGAGCGAGGGAGTGAGGGTGGGGTAGGAGAGGAGTGATGATTCTTTTTTCTGGTGTCAGCCAAGTGCTTTATCACCTAACGTGATCCCGTGGCACCTGGTAGCCACTGATAATGGCAGCCTGGCCCTCTCCACCTCCCCTGCCGCCAAGCCACTTCAAAGGCAGCTGCTTGTTACCTGCTTTTACCTCTCTTTGGAAGCTGAAGCTCCGTTTCCTGTGGGAAGAGGGAGCTAAGCATGTACTCTCAATTTAAAAGCAGGCTCAAGAAAGCATGCAGTATAAAGGAAATGTATAGTCACATTTCCCAGCAAACGGTAAAGAACCCACAATGGAGTTCAGTGAGATACGGAGCTTGTCTGAGTAGTGAAAAGTAACTAATGAGGAACAGCGCTGGATCCCATTGCAACCAATTGTGTTTTGTTATGGAAAATATGTATCAAGTTCTTTTGCATTTGTTGAGTCTCTTAAAAGTGACATAGTAAGAGCTCCTGGCATGTGACTGGGTGCACCTCCTGCACCCCTCGATTCAAATTGGCAATTTCTATCCCATGATTAAGCGTCTCGCTGTACCTTAGGTGTGGCCTATGCTACAGAAATATTTCAAATTAATCTCTCCCACCCCCAATCATGGAAACTGCCTCTGAAATGAACAACTTTATTATGAAGAATGCCCACGATAAAGCAGGAAATCTGTATTTGAGAAATGTTTGTTCCAGTTCTCTACTCCAAAACTGAGTGGTAGGAAACAAAGACCCTTTTCTTCTGTTCTTGGGTTCGGTGGGTCAGGAATTCTGACGGGGCACAGCTGGGGCAGCTCCTCTCTGCTCCATGAGGACTGGGTGACTTGAATGGCTGGGACTGGAATCATCTGGAAGTGTCTTCACTCACATATCGGGCACCCAGGCAGGGATGACCACAGGCTGAGCCCAGGTGGATCTGGCCACCGGAGCACCTCCACAAGTCCTGTCCGCATGGCTCAGGCTTTTCACAGAATGGCATCTGCGTTTTGGGGGGAGTTTCCTGAGGGATGCTTCCAGAAAGTAAGCATCCCAAGAGATGGAGGCAGAAGCAGGCAGGCCTCTTCTGACCTAGCCTTGGAAAGTCAGTTGGAACCTCTTCTGCCATTGAGCTGAAGCTGTTGTAAGCCTGCCAGATTTAAGAGAAGAGGCTATGGACCTCTCCAGGGGAAAGTGTCAAAGGATTTGTAGTTGTGTTTTAAAATTGTCATAATGGTGTAAAGGTTTTTATCTACTTGTGCTTTTCCTTCACTTCCCATGGACAAAATCATCTATGAATGTAAAGCAAATGACATTGGATTGTTTACTACTGACTTGGCATAAATGGTTACTCCTCTTCATTAAAAAAAGGCAGAGACAGAGAGAGAGAGAGACAGACAGAGACAGAGAGAGCCAGCCTGTTAATTGCATGGCGCAGTCTGAGGGTGGTGCATCCTTTCCTGGCCTCTGCTGCAAACAGTGTAAAGCAGACTCATGAACTTCACCTAAATGTGCACCTTTCTATTTCTTTCCAGTCTCTCTCCATTACACTTTTCAAGAATAATCTGTACGTACTTGCCTCTGTTTTCTTACCATAGAACTTTTTATATGTAATCTAGCTTCGACCCCATTCTGTGACAGTTCTCTAATTACCTCCTAAATTACTGATCCATCAGTCTTTCCTCAGTCCTTACTCTCCAGTATCTCTAAAGCACTTGCCATTTTTGAGTCCCCTCCTTCTGGAGATTCCCCCTTGTCACTTGTCACTGCACCTTTCTGTGGCTCCTTCCCCAGCCCAGTAAACATGGACGCTGTCAGGGTATTGTCCTTGGCTCTGCTTTCTTTCTACTCGAGATTTTGTTCTTGGCAGTCACATCCCCTCATCTTTTTGCAGAGGACACCTGCACCTCATCTACGCATCTGAAATTCTCTCCTCTGTGTTCCAGTCCTGAATTTCTGACTGCAGCTAGGCTGCTCTCACGGTGTTCTAAGTTCATCTCGGCCAAAGCGATTTCTTTATATTCCGCTGCAAGCTCTTCGTGCTTCCGTGTCCCTGATTTTAACTAGTCCCCCAAGCTTTATAGCTCGGCATTGCCCTTTGTCTTGCTTCCCACTGCTAGTCATTGTCTGGTCCTTTTAGTTCTGCCTCTTCAGTATCAATATATCTTCTCACCTTAGCTTCACCCCGTTTCTCCTGCCTTCTCCTGTTGAATATGCCTTTTCCTTGGGTCACTTTTATTTTTCTTTCCTTCTTTTTTTTTTTTTTTTTTAAGAGAAAGTGTCTTTCTCTGTCGCCCAGGCTGGAGTACAGTGGCGCGATCATAGCTCACTGTATCTCGAACTCCTTGGCTCAAGCAGTCCCCTCACCTTAGCTTCCTGAGTAGCTGGGACTACATGTATGTGCCACCATGCTCAGCTAATTTTTCTTATTTTTTGTAGAGACGGGTTCTCACTATGTTGCCCAGGTTGGTCTCAAACTCCTGGCCTCAAGTGATCCTCCCACCTCGGCCTCCCAAAGTGCTGGGATTACAGGCATGAGCCACCGCGCCCAGTCTGGTCACTTTTCTTGATGCTCTCTGGGACACCTATCACATTCTACCTTCTCGTTACACATGTATTCATCTTCTCTTCCTCCTAAATTATAAATTCCCTAAGGGCAAATACTATGTCTTGTTGTCTTTTTTTTTTTTTTGGCACATAGTCCATGTTTAGTGAAAGTGTCCATGCTGAATGAATGGCTTTTGGTATACTCTAGGAAAATTAATCACACAGTAGGCCCAAACTGTTGGAGTCAGGGAAAGGCTTTGATGAGATGAAGAGACTAACATGGCTGAAGGCACTTGCCTCTCAGCTCTCCTCGAAGGGGTACCCGAGACAGCAAGACATACAAGGAACAATAGTAACAACAATAATAATAGATATTATTTATTGAGTGCTTATTGTGTGTTAGGTGCTATCCCAGTTCATTTAATCTTCACAACCGTGAGGTAGGTACAGTATGTTTTCCATTCTATAGATGAAGAAATAGTGGTAGAAAAAGTCAAATACTACTTTCTTGCTACTTGGATGAATGCCTGGTACCCCAAAACCAGCCTTCTTGCAATCTGTGCTAGAGCAAGCAAGTGCCTTGGGCCGGCTAGGAGAGCAGGCCTTCTCTTTGCTTTAGTCTAAAGCTTACTATTGGCTGGCCACCAAGCCCAGAGCAGCTCCAAGGGGCCCCAGCTGAGCTTAGTCATCACCAGTCCTAGAGGCAACAGGATGCAGAAGAGAGTGCCAAGTGTGTGCGGGGCTTTTGAAACGTGTGTGTGGTTTTGAAAGCACAGGCACCCTGTCCACTGTCATCCTGGCCTGATGAGAGGAGAGCAGGAGAAGGACAGCCGGGGGAGGAACACCGAATGAGTAGGTGAATGAACGGATACTGTACTCACGGGATGTATGTTCAAGAGTAATGGGACAGAAAGGGAAAGTGGCAAAATGGTACCGATTAAGGAATATAAGTGAAAGGTTTTTGGGTGTTATTCATACTGTCTTTCATCTTTTCTGTTAAGTGTGAAATCTCTCAAAATACAAAGTTGGGGAAAAGTTTAAAAGACAGCTAAAACAAATTAAAAAAAACAAGTAATTCTAATGGTAGGAGTCAACAATAAATACACAGCAAAGGGATCTGAAGCCAGGAATTTTCTGGCCCATCAAAGGGGGACATGCCAAGGGAGAAGAGAGGAAGTGGAATTTGAGACATGGGGTGCTTCCTGGAGGGGGTGCTCAGCCTGCCCAGGAGGCTAATTTAAAACTAAATCTTATCCCGGGATCCCACAGCCCTTAATGTGACCCAAACTTTCCATTACCAAACTCTGAGGATTTAAATCCTGGTATTGTCTGCTGAATCTGAGGTCTGTCTCATCAGTTAAAGATCTATCCTATTGAGGCCATATGTGTCTATGCAATAAGTTCTTTTCAAGCCAAACTTTCATGTTAAAAAAAAAAAAAAAAAAAAAATCCTAAAGGAAATACATGTGGTCCTCTTCCCCTTCAAGCCCAGTTCAGGCTATTTATTGTTTTATTTGATTGTTGAGAAGTCAGAAATGACTAAATTGGTTCCCAATGTGGTCTGCACATTTCCTTGGCTGGGAATGGTCTGATTAAGACAAAGCCCAGCTTAGAATTTAGCAGTGTTCTGATTTGTGTGGGCTTGGGGTAGGGTGTGTATTTTTTTTTTTTTTTTTGGTCTTTTTTTCTGAAGTCCTTCCCTTGTAGATTTCAGATTAAAGAGTGTGTGATGACACGTTTACCCTTTTGGTTTTGTTTTGAAAACACAAAGCTGACAAATGTGTTTAATGGGCCCGTAGTGCCCAGTGACAGCAGCATGGAGCCCAAGAGGCTCACTTGGGCCTTGACTGTTTTGATAAGGAAGTTGAATTGTACTCAGCAGTCGGAAGGATCAAATGCAAACCAGAGCGTACTCCTGATATTTCCTTCACTTATCAGGAAATTCCAAGAGAGTGGGGCGAGGGGACAGAAAAGCTAAATGGAACAATATGCCCTGCTCAGAAATGAGTCAGTAAACTCCAAGAATACAGAAAGAAGCAAACGTTATTTTTTTTTTTAGCACAGAAACTATTCTCTGTTTATAAATAGGTATTAGATCATAAAGAATCACAAGATCTAGGAATGGAAGAGAGAGAGAGATTATTTATCCCAACCTATATGCATTTTAATGGTGAAGAAAAGGGTAAATGACTTCGGTAAAGTCACAACTAGTTGGGATGGGACCTGTTCTAAAATCCAGTTCTCCTGACCTCTCTAATCCAGTCCAGTATTTGTTCAGCACTTAATCCTTTCTGCAATGGTGTCCAATAGCCCTGCAAACAGTTTCTAAAACTCACCGGAGTTGGCTGCTAATGAGATCAGGTCAGTCCTCTAATCCCCCTACAGGTCAGTTATTTGCAATCATTTTCATGGTCTCATATTACACCCTTAAACTCAGACAGTCATTTCACAAACACATCCTGTCAGCTGTAAGTGAGCACTGGTAACAGAAAATCCATCACTACTAGTGCTAACGGAAAAACAACTCACAATGCCTAGTAGAATGTTGTTTGTAGCTTGATCTTTGTATAAGAAGGAAAGCACCATAAATTAAAATAAAAGCTACCAGCCAACAACTGATATTTTCACCAGCCTCTTCTTCAAGAAAACTCATTACTAGGAAAATAGATAGCCTTCTTTACCAGTGGCACAAAGGAAAAGTCTTGTTAGTTATAGGCGAGTGGCTATTTGGAAGCCTGGCTACAATTTTCCTGTTTTACTCACACTTGTAATTAAATCCATCAACTCCCTCTAAGATTCTGTGTAAATACCAGATGCTCACTACATTTGTTTCTCTCCTGGAGAATATGAAAAGTTGTGCATTAACAGTAGAAGAACTTCAAAGGAGGCACGAACCTGGGTGAAAGTGAAGCCCTGAAGATCCACACTGGCTTCCTAGTGAATTCGTTGGAATTTCCGAGTGAGGGCAGCCCCCCCGCACCTGGACAGCACAGGCCCCTTCCCATCTCTCCCTTGAGCGGGTGATGTTAAGTTAACATCGTGCCCTAGCTCAGGAGCAGATGGCTCGGAAGAGAGGGGCGTGGTGGACGGGGAGAATCCGCCAGGCCTGGTGGGGGGGCCTGTGAGAAAGGGAGGAGAAGGCCGAGCCTCTCGCTCCCTAAGGGGCTGCAGCCTGCTTTTCATGTGCCATTGTTGCTGCCTCAACCAGCTGTCACTTGAATTCATTCAGTCCATCATACGAGGAGTCAGAGGAGGAGGTTTGGGATGGCTCTGGGTAAATCCACCCTTGCTGCTGGGATAAGAAAATGCTCTTTGGAGCACAGGTACTCCTCAGGGGGCATCAATACATGTTATCACTTTTTCCCTTCCCTATACAAAGAAGGGTAACTTTCTGTCTCAGAGGTGATGGCATTTCAGCAGTAGGCAAAGCAACCCCCCTTTGCTTTTCCAGAGTTAAATGTATGATAGTTGCTTGGAGCTGTCATGACCTAGGGAGAAAGCTGAGGAAGTGTTAAGTGAATCATGAAAGAGAATCAACATACCTGCTGGTATTTAAATTTCAGTGTATTCCAGTGTGGGTTTATTGGCATTTGTAATGCAAAAACTGGGAAAGGGTGCTCCACCTCCTCTCACCAACTTAGTCCCAGCAGATTCAACCCCAATTTTGTATGTGTGTGTGAATTTACTTTAAAATATGTAGAACTCCTAAAAGTATTGGCAGAGGATTCATATCGTATGGGCAACCCCCAACCCTCCTCACTTATAAACTGTCCCTGGCTTTGGGGGTTTTCCCCACTAGTTTTGTGGGGCAGGTTGCCACGAGGGGGATTCATTTTATAAGCAAAGGTTTTAGGTAGACCTCTATGACTGACTGAGTGTGTGGATGGAGCGAGGAATGAAAGGACAAACCCATGGCCCTTGCCACCTCAGCTACTTTCAGTTTCTATTTGAAACTGAAATCACAGAAGAGCTGTCAGATGGCAGCTGTGCATTTGGTAGAAATGAGAATTCCAGATTTTATGCTAATTTGGTTTCAGGTTCCTTTGAACCTGCAGTTTATGGGGCTGTGCTTAAAACTGCAATCTGTTTTGGATAAAAGAAGGGATTACTAAAGACTTTTTAGTTGTGCAAACATTCCCAGCCTCCAAAAGGAAAAGGGGAGACCAGATTTATTCTTTCATTAGAATTGTCATGTTAAGTTTTCTTCTACTTTATCAAATAGAAAACTTTCCCCTATTTTGGCAAAGATTTTTATTTCAGGATTTTTTCATTGCTGTTATTTATCTTTATTTCGGTAGTGCTCTTTCTTGAACTTCAAGGTCCTTGGCCTTCCCTTGCAGAGGCAGGAAGGCAAGGGCGAGCTCCTGGATGCCTGTCCTCCTGGCGCATGCTTCCTTTCTCTCAGTGTGGAGGCTGACCCAGATAGTTGTTTCAGTTGTTTCAGTTACCTATTGCTTTGTAACAAACCACAAATTTAATAGCTTAAAGCACAACATTTGTTTGTTCACAGTGTTGCAATTTGGGCAGGGCTCTGCAGAGAGGCTCCTCTCCATTCAGGTGGCATCAGCGAAGGCAAGCTAAACTGCAGCTAGAGGAGCCACACCCAGGATGGCTTATTCACACAGCTGGCAGGTTGTTACTGGCTGTCACCTGGGAATTCGGCTAGGTCTTTGGTCCCGAGGCCTCAGTTTACCTCCATGTGGGCCTGCTTGGCTTCCTTACAATATGGTGGCTAGGTTCCCTTGGAACAAGGGAGCAAGCAGAAGCTGCCAGGCCTTCTTAATACCCAGGCACTGACATTCCAGAACATCACTTCTCCACATTCTATTGGTCAAAACAGTCATAGGTCCAGCTCCGATCCCAGGACGTTTAAGAGCATGTACATACAGAATTATTTCGAGCCATATTTGAATACTAGCAACCACAGTGGTTGATGTGTTACTTTAATTAGTAATCAATTTTCAAGAGCATTTACTTGTACTCTGTTGTTAGCTTTGTGGGTTTGTATATTCTGTGAAATCTCAAACTGGTGGCAATTTCTGGAAAGGACTTTAAAGTTAAGTTTACATTTGAGATTATGTCTTCATTCTCTTCTGTTTTAGGTGGCAGAGATCTGGTCATTCATTCATTAACTCGTTGATCAGACCATTGTTTATTAACCCATCTCTTACATATAAGGCATATCGTACTTAAAGTGCACCGGATGTTAAGGGAAATAATGATGGTGGTGGTGGTGGTGGATGTATGTCTGTATAAAAGCATATCAGTCCTGGCCCTCAAGTGACTGAATCTACAGACTGCTTTCCAAAGCAATGTCTTGTTCCCACTAAGAAAGTATGTGCCCCTAAAGGAATGACAGTGTCCAGAGGTGAGCCAAGAAATAGGCACATGCCATATATTGTCTTAGACATGTTTTCCTTAGGAAACTTTCAAGAAAAGCTGTGGTTTGGAGCAGAAGAAGAAATTTCTGGTCTAATTAATTCGTAACAGAGATATGTAAATGGAAATTACACAGAACCAAAGAAGAACTGGAAGGTCTTTGTAGGCACACAGGCTTGCCCTGACCCTACGTAACAGCAGTATATGATTAAACAATTGGCATTTGTTTAGCCATTGACCATTTGCAAACTATGCTCATTTGATTCATAAAATCATAGAGACAGAGGTTATTGGAATGGCCATATTAGTGTTTCCTACTCCATTCTGACAGCATAGAAGAGACAGGGAGAGAAACTAAGGCCAAAACAAGAGTGAAAAATCAGAAACATTGTAAGAGTGCTTTCAGGAAATCTAAAGTAAGGGAGTTCTGTGACATTCTGACTCCTTACCTACTACCTCAACAACTGTATGAGTCACCAAAACAGTGGACGAAAGTGTTTTGTTCTTACCCAACAAGAATTCCTACAAGTAAATATCTGGACCGTCAAGACACTCAGTAAAAAAGCTAAAATAAAAGCTTTCTTAGATCAGTGTGTGTTAGCATAGATGCAGGAATAGAAGTTTCAGTACCCTAAAGATTATTAGTACTTTCAGGTAACATATTTCCAGGAAAAAATAGCAAAACCTTTGAGAGAAGGTTATAGGGAAAGGTGGACTGACATGCAGTTGCCCACCATTTCTCAGGATGTCAGTAATCTTTCAAACTACAAAACCTCGGAAGGTAAACTATTCACGTCCTAGTAGTGTTCACGTGGCTTAGAGACAGCTTTACCATGACCTTTCAGATCTTGAAACCTCTCTAGATTTTAGACATCAGAATTTATTTTGAGTTATAGGTTTGGCCAAGAGAATGAGAAATCAAAATTTACCCAGCAGTGGGGATGGTGGAGAATGGTATTAGTGAAGAGGGTGCTACACACCCTTGCCAGAATCATGCTGCACTCCTGACTCCTGCCAAAGGGCTTTCCCACACTCCCATGTCAATTTCCTTACCTGAAATAAGGAGGAAACTGTCAGTTATTTTTTGTTTGCCTCACAAGATTGATGTAAAAGCAAATGACATCATAATTGTAAACATTTCTGGAAAATATATGTTACCATACGGCATTTATGGCGGTATCCCTAGAAGAGGCTGAATCTTAGAACCAGTAAATGGTACCGTCACATGTAATTTATGGCCCATGCTCTTGTTTCAGTCTAGGGTTCACTAGTTTTTTGGTTGGTTTCTTCCTCCCTTCCACCTCAAGACACTAAAATGAAGATGAGAATCATATTTTGAGCTTGACCCAGTCCTAGGACGGCAACTGTTTTTCCCTAGGACTAACCAAAGCTAGAAATGAGGGTCCTTAAATCAGATACAGAAAAATTGTTTTCCCTCAATGCAAAACTTAACTGAAATTACAGTAATGTATGTGTAAGACTTGTTTAATGGTGAACATGGTTGGGGAGCCCAAATAAGGTAATATCTCTTTCAATATTCATATTTATTCATTCAGGCATCCAACTAAGGAATATCTAGGGTAGTTTCAGGGCCCCCTTTCTCACCTCTGAAGTGTTGAAAAAAATTTTGAGAGCTCAGTCCAAAGTGGCTAAAGTGCCTCTTACACAGAGAACTGGAAAACACGATCAGTTCACCAGCAGCCCCCAATTTTCCATAGACGGTTGCATCCCTACTGGCCACTGCAGGGACTCCCTTCTTTTTGGGCCAGCTCTCCCAAAAGCCATGCCCATGCCTGGGAGCCCATGGCTACCGCTATTAATTTATACATGGGCGCAGTGACAGCTGCTGTTGCATGAGTGAGCCCTGTCTCAGCACCATCTCCTCTGACTCATCCTCCTTTCTTCATAGTGACCTCCTCTCTGGCACCCTCGCTTATCAATAGGCCTCACAGCTCATCTGATCTGTCCAGCAGAGAGGATGGGCAAGGCTGCCTTTTTCAAGCTACCATAAAGGACCTTTCTTGCTCTCCTCTTAGAGGAGTGGGTGCTCTACGACCTTCATATAGAAAACAAAGAGGGGACACTATAAGGCAGTCTTCCTGAAACTAAGAATATCTCCTCCTAGGAGCAGAGATTAATTCATTTAACCCTCACAACAGTTGCAACCAAGTAGGTGCTGTTATTGCCCTATTTTCCAGATGAGGAATCTGAGGCACAGAGATGTGAAGTAACCTGTCCACCATCACATCGCTAGGAAGTGGGAGTGGAGGATGAGCTAGGATTTGGACCCATCGGTTCTTTCATCAGTGGCTAAGCTTTTAACCAGTTGACCTGGTTAAAATTACCTCTTAGCTGTCCCCAACCTAGAAATGGCTGGCACCAGTTTGAAGGCCTTGCCTACTAGGCACCCTGGTATGAAAAGTACAGTAAATTGTTTATTGAGTGGCTGCTGTGTGCTGGGCATTGTGCTAAGCACCATATTGCATCATTTTATTAAATGCTCACTCACAGCAGTACTCTGGGAGAGTTGAATGCTGTCACTAACTCCATTTTTCAGTTGAAGAAAAGGCAGCTTACTCAAGATCAACCAGCTGTCTTGATAGAGAGTGGTGTGACTTCGAGCACATGGTCCAAACCAGCAGGCCAGGGACCATGAATTTTAAAATCCAATAAGCCCACTGAAGAATTGGATCCTGGGATAATTTAGGCAAAGACAACCTAAGGAAATGCCTCACCAAAAGGGTCTTCTTTTCTTTTTAAAATTTTTAAAAAGCCAGTCAGATTTAGCAATGAGGGACTTATTAAATCATCTTTTTTTCACTCTAACACATTATTTTCTGCAATTTATCATCTTTAGTGACTTATTTACACATTTTTGTCCTATACTGACCCATTCCTTTAGCTCATGCAGACATTTTCTACACATTTTTCATTTTAATTACCCCTCTTCCCTACTCCACCCCATTTCCATGTGGAAATAGTGGGAGGAGCCAGGTGTTGGAGACTTGAGCAGGTAACTAAGACAGGATGAGTACCTGGACTCTATAGCGTCCACGAAGGAGCACAGACTCAACATCAAATGCAGGTCTCTGGACCCCAAGTTACAAACACCAATCAATATATTACACAGTGTGACAGAGGCGTGAACAAAGGTCAGGTCAAAACCAGACAGGCACGACCAGAGGAGGCAGAGAGACCTCGTAGGTCTTGTCATGTGCCCTTCTGCAAAAAGTAAGACGAGACACCCATAGCCAATAGGGTGACACGAGCAGAGATTAAATTTATTTTTATTTTTCATTGCCTTTTTTTGTGGGGTTGTCAGATTCTGAATATTAATATTTTAATGTAGATTTGGTAGTTAAGTAAGATATATTTTATGGGGTTTTCTTTTAATACTTTCCCCCTTTGTAGTTTATAGTACACTGTGAAGTTTGAAAGTGAAATTCTTTTTCTTGACTTCTACACTTGGAAAATATTTATTCCCCCCTTCCTCTCAATAGTGTGCATCGTAAACTAATCCAGTTCAGTTTATTTACTTCCCTCCTGTTGCAGCCCCATGATCAATTGTAGCAACACGGGCACAGAATGGTAGAGGTTTTTGCTTTACAACAGTAAGAGCATGAGCTATTGCAGCCTCCTTCCAGAGTGATAAGTAATGAAGCTTCCATTTTAAGAAGCACACATTCAGACGGGGTGGCGGGCACAGAGCAGAGGGAGTGGGGGGCCACTGAGGTTGTTAGCCATGCATCGCTAAAGGAGGAAATCCTGATTCATAGTTTAAAATGAATTGGCCTACACAGGAGAAATCCCTGGGACCGAGAAATAGTTTTAATCTCCTGGGTTGAACAGCATGGAAGGCAGACTGTTAGGAATTAGCAGAGGCGAGAAGCAGGACAACTTTGGCAACACAGGAATTCCCAGCTTCCTAAGGGCAGGCAACCAGTTGACTCTAGTTCACCGCACTAGGACTCTTGGTCCCCCACCATGAGTAAGAGCAGTAGGCATCTGAGTCAAAAGTGCAGGTCCCTCTGGGCTTTTCAGCAGCTGTCTTCTGCCCTGAGTCTCCTCTCCACCTTGTCAGTGAGCCAGTTAGCCAGATACCCGCCCTTAGCCTTATAGCGAGCTGGGACATCTCAGCTGTGCATTCATTTTCTCTCATCATGGATCTATTAAGCAAGGCTTCCCAGCACTGTGCTGGGCGCACGACATGTGAGCAAATTCTAAGATGTGAATTCTATCCACATGCCACAGGGAAGAAGGCATAGCACAGGGAATACGCTGGGATTATATCCTCACAAATAGATAAAGTGTTGGTTGCTGTATCTAGACACCTGTCTGTTATTTATACGGCTGCTATGGCATGAATAAAGATGAGCAAGACATAGTCCTTATTTAGTCAAATTTGAAATCAAATTGAGGTGGCATACCCACACAGAGAAAATGAACAAAAAACATGCTTCTGTACCAGTAAGAAACCATTTTTATAGTCATAGGCCTTTTAAAACTGGAAATTACAATTTAACGTGTCAAAATGACATAATTGGGATGCTTGCTATTTTATGTTTTAAGAAATTGAAGCCCTCACTATTAAGAGGTTGATCACATCTTAAAACCCGGCAAACTCTCAGAACATTTTGCTTGATTCAGAGTGGGGCCTTATCTATCAAGAAGGTCCAATTGGCCCACCCCCCCAGCTACCCAGTGGGACCCAGGGGACCCAGGGTATCCAGTGTCGGGCCTCTGACCCTGTGCAGAGGGATTCTTTGCAGTAGTGCCTGTGTAAAGGTGTCACTCTCTAGTAGAGATGGTGCAAACCACTGTCCCCACTTTTTGGGATTGGTGTTTTTGATGTTCGTATGGTTATTTTCATTATTACTGTGATGATCCCCATTGAGAGAATCCAGTAGAAGGCACAGCCCTGGACATTGTGGCCATACCAAAATACACTTTTAGTCTGTTGGTGTCCACAGTAATCAAAAGAAGCATGTCCTCTTTAGCCATAATAGCCATTACATATACCCCACTTACTAAGTGCCAGGCACTGTTACACCAACAGGGTGTAGATACTGTTGTCATCTAATTCTACAGATGAGGAAACTGAGGCATGGAGAATGAAGAGATTTGCCCTAGGTCTCCTGGCTCAGAAATGACAGGGCCATGATGTCAACCAGGTGCTGGCTCCAGAGTTCTAGATCCTAACCTCTACCCAAAGAACAGATAGAAACTTGGATTTTCAGAGCCTGAAGAACTTTAGAACTTGAAAGAGAATTGAAGCTTCTGGAGTTGTAGAAATAAGCCAGGCAAGGTGACATCTTTCCCAAGGCTAGTTGGAGACGGGACTCTTATGTTATCACTCCTGTTCAGTGATCTTTTCAAACTATATGATTTAAAATGAAAGTCTCAAAGAAATTTTTATAAAGACTTCTTTTTCCTTTAAAACACCTCAAAAATCGCTCAGCACATGTTCTGTTGGTGGGGGAAGTGCCTAAAGTTCGTTATATTTAGGAAGGGAAACACAATGAAATTAGTGAACTTTCTCTATATGGAATGCTCAACAGAAGACCAGAATTTTTAAGGCATATTTTGCCAAAATATTTTTTGTCTAAGTCTGGTCATTTGTGATACAAATTGAATCACATCTCAGATATTAAGCTTTAAAATTTTGCAGTTATGGATTAAGTTAGAAGAACTTCCATTAGTATTTATTTATTTATTTTGAGACAGGGTCTCAATTCTGTTGCCCAGGCAACAAACTCCTGGGCTCAAGTGATCCTCCTGCTTCAGCCTCCCCAGTAGCCAAGACTACAGGCACACACTACCATGTCCAGCTAATTTTTCTTATTTTTTGTAGAGATGAAGTCTCACTTTGTTGTCCAGGCTGGTCTCGAACTCCTGGCTTTAAGTGATCCTCCTGCCTCAGCCTGCAAAAGTGCTGGGATTACAGGTGTGAGCCACCATGGCCGGCCAGGTTTTAAACCTAGTTTATCTTTAGACATATTTTGAGATTTGAGGAAGAAGACTCCATATTGTAATTTAGCTTTAAAAAATTTTTTTAGCTGATTAATCATAAATGTGGCTAACACCTTTGGTCATATATTAAGAATTTTTTTTTTGAAATTATTAATCTGACACTGGAAAGACCACCGAGTCCACATTCTTGCTTTCTGCTTCTTGTTAGGGTTGCCACTTCCTAAGACTTGTTCTCCTTAGATCTGGTTCAGAGGCTGAAGATGATGTTAAGAAGCCATTAATGTTTAGTGTGTTAAACCCTGAATAAACCAGACATGATGGCTTCCAGCCTTTGACTTAGGATCTTTAAATTAAAATTGAAAAAAGGAAGTTAAGTTTCTCAGGGGGGAAAAAAAAAAAAAGGATCTTCCTGATTCTTAAAAGTCAGATCTCTGACCAGGATCCATTTACCCAAGATGTGAATTATCCTGATTTTTTTTTTTTTTTCTTTTCTCCTTCTTCCTACTTTTGATGCTGTCATGGCCCTAATTCCCCTCCAATTGTAACATACATTCCCACCCCTACCTTCCAGAAAGCAGGGAGAACAGAGCAACGTGGAAAGCAGTCAGAATGCACTCATCCACATCTCTGGGGAGAGGCTGAGAAATGAAGCGAAGTGGGTGCCGGTGGGCTGTGACTGGGAGAGCGAGGGGACCCTGGGGGGGCAGGGCTGGACGTGGCTGTGATAGTGAGAGGCCGAGGTCTGGACTCTCCTGAGGCTTGGCTACTGGCCAGGTTCCTCCTGATTACATATAATCAAGATACAGGGACATACACACATCTGGCCCAGGCTGTCATCTGAGGCCTAATCCCTGATTGTCATCGATGACAATCCAGTGCAAGGCATGATAATTGTCAGATATGCCACCTGATAAAAGCACCCGGGTGGTTGTTTCAGTTGGTCAGCTAAGTTGCCCACACCTTTGTGTGTCTGGTTACCCTGTAGTGGGCTTGATAAGAGCTCTGGCCATTTCTTCCTGTAATACTGATTAGAATACTGAGTAAGAAAACCATCCCATTTTGATTGCTCCAAAAGAAATAACATTTTAATGTCTTTTCTTGAAAATTTAATGTTTGCCTTTGAGCTATCCTAATATTGTAGAAATAGCTTCCGATTGTCCTCTAGCTTGAGGGCCACAGTTGATTTTTGTGACATCTTGTAAAATCCATCTCCAAACTTATACCTTCTGAGGTGCTTTTTCTTCTGACTTCTCTGGATGTAGAGATAGAGAAAAATAGAGAGGACCTCTTACTTCCAAAATTAATTTTGTTAGTGGCTAGCAAGTATGCCATACAGCAAGCACCTCCCTTTTTTCCCCTTGAGAGGTTTTTCAGGAGTGCCATGAAATCAAACGGTGATGGATATGCAACTTCAAAGAGGGGAAGAACGGACATCATTACTTTAAACCAGTCTGCATGTCATTTGTATGTGGTGTACATCTCTTCCAAGCCTGTTTCCTTCTTCTTTTCCCCAGCCACACTCCAGGTAACCGTGGCATTGGGAGGGAACTCAGGAACTAGAAGTCCCACTCACCCCACCCTAGTGTGCCCACTCTACCCCAGAACCCTCCCAGTTGCAACCTAGGCCTTGCTCGCCCTCTCTTTTCTTGTACTGGGAAAACTGTAGCAGCATTTCTCGTGTACCAAGGAGGAACTCCATCAAGCTGCAGGTGTGGAATTAAAACTCCAGATGTTTTCAGAGGGTTTCCTCACCCCATCATAGCCTGGTACCTTTTCAGGGCCGCTCTAGTTAGGATGGTGATTAAGGAGGCCAGAGTTCTGCAGAGGGGGCCCATCAGGCTGGACAGAGGGAGCTGGGTGTGTTCTAGTGGGAGGGGGTTGATGGGGGGTGGAGGGGGGAATCTGCTGAGTGTCCCATTTGTGGTCATTCAGCCCCTCCCCCGTTCAGGTACTACACTGGGCTCCAGGGGACACAGTGATGATAAACGTTAGGATGACAGACATAATTGCTGCCCATACAGTGAAGCTTTGACGTTGCTTTTATTCTTTCTCTACATTTGGTGGATGCCAGGAGAAACGACGGGCTCCACTTTTGTGGCTGTGAGGTGTACAAATGTCAGAGGATTTGAGGAACTGGGAGGAGGAGAGGATTTGTAAATGGCCAGTTCATGTACTCAATTATTCATAAATCCTAACCAACTGTTTTCTGTCTGATGTGGTGGGGACGGAGGTTAGGTTAAGACCTTTGTGTTCTAATACCTGCACTTTGATCCCCCCTCCATTTTCATGAATGTAGTTACTATTTTGTATTGAGCACCTACTATGTGCCAGGCTTTTTACATACATGTCTTCCCCCCATACATTGAGCCCTCACAGCCGCCCAGAGAGCCAGCTCTTTGCAGATGTGGCTGGCCTAGTCGCAATTCAACCCCAGGCTGCGGGCCTAGTGGCCTTTCCCTGCCATGGCGCAATCTTGGAAGCGGCAACTGCGGGGAGGGCGCGGAGCGTTGCAGTTCCCGCCGCGCCCGCCCGCGGGGAAGGCAGCCGTGGGGACCAAGGGCCCCGAGCCGCGGGGGGAGCAACAGCTGTCGATGTCGCGCCTGGGGACCGCGCCTCCACGGGGCCCACCCGGCGCCGGGGCCGAGAGGAGGGGCGGCGAGGGGCGGGGCGCGCGGGGCGGGACGGAGGAGGGGCGGTGGCACCGGCGGCTCGGGCTCGGCGCGCCGAGGAAGTCCCGCTCCGAGAGCTGCGAGCGTCTGGAGGAGGCGCGCTCGGCGCAGTTGGGGAGCGAAGTCCGGAGCGAGGGGCCCCCGCGCCGCCGCCCCCTCCTTCCACCGTCCAGCCAGGGAACCCGCGGCGCCGGCGGCCGATGGAGGTCACTTGAGCTGTGAACCGGCGGGAGAGGCAGGCGCCCGCGAGCCGAGCGCGGCCGGAGCCGAGCCAGCCCCGGGCGCTCGTCAGCCCGCCCGCGAGCTCTGGCCAGGAGGCGCCGCCGCCCCGCGCAGCCCGCCCGGCGACCCGGCC
The DNA here is from genome assembly GCF_041146395.1 of Eulemur rufifrons. Lineage (NCBI taxonomy): Eukaryota > Metazoa > Chordata > Mammalia > Primates > Lemuridae > Eulemur > Eulemur rufifrons. The sequence goes on along the minus strand of NC_090996.1, from coordinate 4,150,094 downwards.
GCTGCAGCGCCTCCCGCGCCGCGCGCCGGCGAAATCGGCTCCAAATCAGGACTCCCGGAGCGTCTCCCCCTAGCGCGGCGGCGGCGGCGGGCCCAGGACCAGTCAGCCCGCGGCGCTGCCGGAGAGGCGGGACCGGCTGTCGGGGAGCCCGGGGCGGCCGCCGCGGAGAAGCCGCCGCCGCCGCGCGCCCTCCTCCTCCTCCTCCTCCTCCTCCTCCCTCCTCCCTCCCTCCGCACATGGTCTCCTTTGTCCTGTCGCCGCCGCCGCCGCCTCGCTCTTAGCTCCGCGCGCCGCGGCGGCGGCTCGGGCCGCTCCTGTCCGCCTCGCCCGCCCGCCGGCCGGCCCGGGACGCACCTCCAGTCCCCGCCGCGCCCGCCCGGCCCCGCTCGCCGCAGGAGCGGCCGGAGGCAGCGGGCGAGCGCGGGCCGGGTGCCCTCGGCTGTCGCGCTCCCTCCCGCCGCCCGCCTGGCCTCGGCGGCGCCGGATGAGTGCGCGCGGCGCTGGCTCTCGGCCGCCCCGCGAGGCTGCTGCTCCGGTTCGGATTTGGTTCGCGTGCCTCCGCTCTCAGACTTTCGCCGGGAAGGAGCCGACAGACTTGCGGACGGAGCCCGCCCGGAGTTGGGCGTTTTCTCTTCGTGCGTTTTGGTGGTTCCCCCCTGGTCTCTGATGGTCACCCTTCGGGAGCCCTGCTAAGAAAGCAAACCATGAACTTGGGGCTGACAGGACCGCTTAACCCTTTACGACCAGGTAATGCAGCCCTGGGGGCGCGGCTCGCTCGCCGGCGGCCGGCGGCCGGCGGTCGGAAGGGAGGCGGCCGGGTCGGGGGTCTTTTGTTGCGGCAGCCGGGCTGGCGGGCAGGGGTGGCAGGGGCGGGCTCCTCGCGTCTGGCGCGCCGGAGCTCCCCTTCGTCACCCCTCCTCCCTCCCTCCCCCTTCGCGGCCGGGTCGTCCGCCTTTGTACTTTCCTCCCTTGGCCCGGAGCGGCGGCGCGGGGGCCGGAGCTGCACGGCGGTGCCCGGGAGGGCCCGGGGGCCGCAGCCGAGCCCAACTGCGGGGAGCGGGCCGGGGCCTGCGCCCGCTCGGGCTGGAAGTCTTGGCGCGGCGCTGCTTGTTCCCAGGGTCGCGCTTCCCCTCGCGGAGGTCGGGATCCCGGCCCGCACGCGGTGCCAAGGGAAGCGAAAGGAGGTCTGGGCTCGCGATCGGCAGCTGGTGAAAGAACTTGCTCTTAAGTTTCCAAGAGGTTTCTTTTCTCTGGTTCGAAAGTCCCTCTTCCCGCCGGTGCGGGTGCGGAGGGTGGCCCCGGGGTCTGCGTCCGATGGGAATTAAGGTGGACCCGGAGCAGGAGCCGCTGCGTCCCACCCCGTCTGCATGGAAGGCTTTTATTCGTTTTCCTCGTTCTCCGCGTTCGCTCCTCCACTCTGTTTGACTTATTTAACTTTTCTTTAAACGCCAACTACGGCTTCTAATGATTTTTTAGTATTGAAAATAACTTCTTCCCTTCCCACCTCAACCAAAAAGCGGCCAAAAGAAAGAAAGCTTTGTTTTTCCATCTGTTTTAGATTCAGCCACTTCATGCCCTTATCCTCCAAAACCGAGCGAGGGGGGGAATGAAACGAAATGGCGAGTAAAATCTTAAAGTCTGTAAAGGTCCCCCGTGTTAAACAAGAGATAAGGAAGATCTCCAATCGCCTAACTCTCGGCTCACAGCGTTTCCATTATTCGTTCGTGATTTAAAAATAATAAAAATTGCCAGGAAAATGGCCCAGGTAGTAGAAGAAAATGCAGACTTTTTCCTAAAAGCAGTGATAATGAAAACGTCCCCAAGATTAAGACCCGAGGAGTCTATTTGACTCCTTGTACAAATGCTTTAAAAGCGTGAGTAGAAGGAAAGTTCATTGAGGAAAAGCAAAGCATATTTGTGTAGTTTCACTGAAGACTTTGGCTAAGAAGCTTTTTTCTGACTTTTTAGGACAGTGGTCGGCCACAGTTTTAACCAACTGGATGGGAGAAAGGATCCAGAATTCCTTTTATGCTTAGCCAAAGTCCCATTGGGTGCTTTTCTACCGAGGCCTTTTTGAACCCCCCTCCCCAGTTGCAAGAGGCATCTTTTCAAGCTTTGTGACACGTATCAGTAAATTAAACGGCTCAAAACGCTTTTATTAGCAGGTCTATTCCTAAGCGTCTCTGAATATCCTGTCAGCTTATTTCCTTAATAACTGACTGGTTGGCATCATAATAATCATATCCTTAAGTTTGGTTCAGACATGAGGATCACTTGAGTGTCTGTTTGAAAATACCATGCATAGCCGGTGGAGCTGACAAAGGTGGCAGGCCGAAGAAAGGTCTGAAAGGCAGAACCAAAGGCCCTGTGCACCTACGGCTTCTGTCCTGTCTTCTCTCTCTCTCTCTCTCTCTCTCTCACACACACACACACACACACACCAGGTGCAAATAAAAACTTAATCAGGAACCATTTCCTTTCCCTATCTATGCTTTTAGCATTTGGGGGCTGTAATTTGTTTTTATATATATTTAGACCAATTACACTCATTTAGAGGTAATCCAACAATTTTCAAGGGTTATTTCAATTTGGTAAAATGCTTAATAGACTCTTTTTTCTTTATATCAGCTCAAGTTTATTTTTTAAGCTACAAACTTAACAGCCGTTCCAAGAGAATTTCAAGCCATTCTAAGACTCATTGTCATTGAAGAATTGTGAAATACTCACCTCTCTTAAGGTTTTAGCTGGGAAACTCATATTCCTAGAAATTTCACTTAATATTTCAATATAACAACCCATTCACATAATTTTTGGCTTTGCAACTCGATATTCTTGATCTGTTTAATGTATAACTTGTTTCTCCCCCATGCAATACTTTTTTGGCAGTTTATTTTTATGAATAGTGACCATTGTATATAGTTTGATTTAATTTTGTTTAAGAAGTCAGGAAGGCCCCTCAGTGTATTTTTTTATTACTGCAAAAGAGGAGGAAAAATCTATCGAGGGTTTATTTTAAACAGTATGTATAAATGTATGCAGTTCAATGCTTGTTTTGCACATGCATTCATTGTTTTTCTTGATTTGTTAATCTTCTGAACCATCCCTACACAAGGAAGATTAGAATTTAAATAAAGGGAAAAATAGTCACAATAAAATATTTTGTTTTTCTATGTCACTTGCATTGAGAACCAGAATGTCTCCCAGATGTATATGGGAATATTTCATCTTCGTCAATATAACATGGAAGGACTAAATTGAATCTCTTCTTTGTCCCCAAAAGCCAGCCCCAGCGTCAGAATATGCTGTACTTCAAAATTCCCCCTTCCTCATTCCCTGTATTGCATTTTTCCATATTTATTCAACATAATATGCTTTGCTTTGTCAGAATATGCATGTCTATGTATGAGTGTGAAAGATAAGTGATTTCTCACAGGGTTACATAGCAAAAACAGCATAAGTGTAGCTTGGCCATTATAACTTCAAATGCAGATATATCTTCAAATTATATAGTAGGGATGCTTAATTTTAATTTTTTCAAGTTCTAGAAATATCCATTGCTTCTGAAACATTACAGCCTTTTCCTTCAAACTGACTTAGTGTTTGTTTTCCAGAACATTAGTATATAATTTAAATTGGCTTTAGTCTTGCTGTTTAAACAGGCTTATTTCACTTTCCTCAAGCCACTGTGTAATAATTAGCAGACATGATCTCTAGAAAATGGAAAGGGAAGCATGCTGGTGGTGTGCTTAGTGGTTTCTGGGCAGGTCTACTTGCGTCTCTTTGAACACCAAGGTCGTCCTGATTACTGTAAGGGACAGGAATCTTGGGGTCATCAGACAATGTTTAAAGAAATTAATTTCTAGGAGTGCTGGTTGGCACTTTTTAGTGAGGAAAAGCTTAGCATTAAATAATAGGCATTTCTGATTTGTGAAAGAAAATTGAAAAATAGGCATGTCTGCAAATACCATGGAAAAATTACCATTTCCAAAATAATCTGTCAACGAAATTGCAAAATCATTATGTGAATGAGCTGAATTGCTTTGTGTATCATCTCATAGAAATATGTTTTGTACAGATAATGTGTCTAATAAGGACACATTTTTAAAATCAGGTTTTTTTCCCCCCAGCAAATAGCTGCACTGCAGGTCTCTCTCATGCAGTCAACTAGCACCACCTTATGGATGATTTGGGGAAATTGCTGCTTTCCCTGTTAAGTTCTTCTAAATGTAGTAAATTGATTTAAAATAATAGTAACGGTGATAGTGATGAAAATAACAATGACACTAATAATGCTTTTCCCCCCTTCTTTTTCAGGCATCAGATGCCAGCTCTGAAAAACTCTTCAACACTGTTATTGTAAACAAAGGTAAGACTCCTCATTCTTCTGAGTAATGGCTTCTTCTTACATGAATTTCAGTGTCATTGCCTAGGAAGAAAGAAGAAAAACCATATGGTCTTTCTCTTTTCATTCTGGAGCTACTGTTTATATTTTGTTTTTCCTTCAGACAGAATCTGCATGCTTTCGTGATGCATTAAAAAACAGTTTATTTTAAAAGAATACATCGAGTCCTTGTTTAAATTGATTTAACTAATCATCACTATCTATGTGACTTTAATTTAATATAGGAGGCTGTGCTAGAGAAGAATAGTTCTCAGGATGCCTTAACTTTATTGTTGCTTACCAACTACCCAGCAGTAGGAGAAATATAAACAGCCGATGTGTACTGCAGACGTAATAACCAGTGAATGTTTAGTATTCACAGTATTATGGTCATAAACTAAGCCTTACTCTGCTGTGAGCTTTTTGTAAAGTTAATAAATGAGCAAGAGGGCAGAATTTCAATATGCACTGTCCCATTAATTTCTTCCAAACCACAATCTAGAGTAAGAGACGCTAATGATATAGCAGTACATTAAGGGAAAACTTATCTTAAATCATTGCCGATGGGTTTCTGGGCAGTTTTCCTTTGTAGCAGTATTGTTGGAAGTAATGAAATTTAGGAGACTCTCTAATCCCTGGCTTTGAAAGGTGTATAATTTGAAAGGTATAAACTATATAAGCTATTTAAGCTTCCCCTTCCCACTGTCTAACCTGATTTAGGGGCTGGCATGATAATTGGTAAATAAAGATGTGCTTTCTGTGATAATCTCTGTGTTACATCGAGGATACTCGGTAGCACTTGAACAGACTTGGGCCTTCATAAAGTGAAATTTGAGACCATTTCAGCGTTCTGTAGTTGCCGTGGCTAGCATTTTTGCTGGCTGGTTAGTAAGACATTTCCAAGTGCAGTTATTTTGAGTTCCCAGATTATTTTGGAATTTGAACCAACTGCAATTTTAAATAGTACATTGTGTTTAGAGTTCCCTTGAGGTGTATGTGCTTTTGTGATTGCTGTTACTCTCAGAATTGCTGTCATATTGAATTTTATCTTTTTTTATTGCATAATGGAGTATGCCAGTTTTATATTTCATCATATTTTTTGATGAACTGAAAGTTTGTATAAATTTGTTATCCATGATGCTAAAAGCCCAATAAAAGAAGATATGTGCAATTCATAGCCTGCAGTGCTCGTGTGTAAAAATGGATAATTGTTTACCGCTCGATGAATTTGTGAAAAACGAGGGTGATGGAAAGGAGAGACTGAAATAAGGCAGGTCACCAAAAGTAGGGCTTCCATGTTTCTGTGACACCCCCCAGGACCTCCCACCACATGTGACTGTGTCTTTCTTCTGTTAATTTGCTATAAAACGCTTTAGAACACATTTCCCCTTTCTGGGATCAGCCCTGCAATGCGAGTTGATTCTGGGGCCTGCCTCCTGACCGCCACTGCCCTCGGGGACTCTCCTCATGGCCGGCAAGAGTGATGGGTGAGCACCAGCTCCCCTCTGCCTCTTCCTCTTGCTTCTTCCCCCTTCTTTCCCTGTCCCAATCACACATTTCCCACATTCTTATTTTTGTTTACTTACAGAGTGTGATTTGTGGCATCTATTTGGTTGTGAATAGTCATCGCCCTGACAGGGTGCCTTTCTTCTGAGCCGCTTTTCTGGGGGTGATTTAGTTGCCTTGAAAGGATTAAGGTTTCTTTGTATACACTAAAATCAACATAGGCTTTTTCTAAGCTTTGCTTGGGAAAGCATACACAAATAAGCATTTTAGTTGATGGCAGATTATTCCTTTGCCCCTTATTTCCATCAAAATGGCCTTTCTTTTCTCCACCAGAGTTTCCCCTTAATGCCTTATGCTAATTCCTGTTGGTAACATGAATGACAAGAGACTGAATCAGTGCAAATCCAGGTGCTGCAAAGTAGACTGGTATCCAGCACCCCCTTCCTCCCTGGAGAGAAGGAGATTAAGGGGGGTGGGGAGGGGGGAAGCACGGGGACAGTTTTGTTAAGGGGATTAGTATTCAAACTGCTAAATATCAGGAAAACAACTTCAAAAAGGGATTCATTGTGTAGCGATAATGTCAATAATTGCTTCAAGACAGGTGCAGAGAGTCTTGTTATATGTCTGTTTTTACTCCGGGTAGTGGCAGTGTTTACTGGATGGGTAGTTGACAAGGCCTTCAAGGAACTGTCAGCTTCATGCACATCAAGTTCAAGTCCCCCTGCAAAGCGGCCTGTCTGCCTGAAAGTCAGGTCTCCTGTCTTTGTCCTGTATCTTTAGCCACGAGCCATAAAAAGCATTGTAAGAAACAGCAAATTGTCACCAGGTAACAAACACTGCTGGGAGAATCTTCAAAGCCTCAGCTTATTGAACAGTCTAACAAGAGTGCAGGGGAGCTGACACGTGTATTCCTCCACCTCCAGATGTTTAAAGCTACATACCACCTCTCGCCCTCAGGAGTCTGGCAGTATTCTGGCCTTAGAGGAGCGTGGCTTTAAGCTGCTGGGGAGATTATGCTGCTGAGCCTGGTGGTGGGCAGATTTGGTCCATAAAATTTCACCGTGGGAGGGCAGTGCTAATCTCACAAGCTGATTGTGGTGGGGGGTGGGGGGCAGCTTTGATGTCGGCCTGCCCAGGGTGGAGATGCAGCTCCAGGCCCAGGCGGCAGGGGCTGTGGCTCCAGGCCCATCAGTCTGCTTGTGAGCTTGAGTAAGTCATTTAGCCCCTTCAGGTCAGAATTCTCAGTCATAACAAAACCTAGTCCTGGGCCAACATTTCTGGTGGGGATAAAGCAATTAATTGGGAAGAGGCAGGGTTGAAACAGAGTGGATACAATGAGTATGTTTTATATCACTTTTACCCATTGATTTTATTTCGACTTTTCCTGTGTTATAGAGTCCATCCAGTTTAACAGAGAGCTAGTAAGGTTTTTGTGTTTAGCTGTTCCGAACGGTCGCTTTCTTCTGTGCTCTTTATTTCCTGTTTTAAAGCAAGTTAAACAGCACGTGCTTGCAGGTACACACAACATGCCCAGTGAGAACTCAGCATTTCAGAAGAGGGGTGGAATTGTGCCTCCAAATTGCAGGGCTTAGCATTGTAGCCATAAAATAGTTTAACTTTAATCAAGGTCATGGTTGCCTTATTTAATCTTTATGTGTTTAAATGTTTACAGGATGTTCATGTGAATTTTATGAATCCTTCTGTCTTTGTGACTCAACCATCTGCCAAAGAAAAAATTAATTTTCCCAGAGAGACAGAGACACAGAGAGAGACTGACTTATTGTCCCCGTTTAGTTGCTTGAACTGCTACAGGAGCAACAGGATCTGTACCCCAGATTCTGGGTGTTTATCCTTAAAGGAAGCTTTCCGGTCAATTCCGTACGGCCAGTATTTGTCACCCTTTCTTACCTACTCTAGGTCCTTCTTGGTGTGTTTCCCACTTTGATCCATAGACAAAAGTGCAGAAAATGAGTGCTGCTTTGCTGCACACAATTACCCTGCCAAGATAATTCATCTTTTCTAAAACTCTTAGGTTGCTCCAGAGCAGAGCTACTTGAGGAAAGAAAATAGGCAAAGTCCTGTCGGGGAGGAAGGAGAACAATAGGTGACAGGCGTTCTGTGGAGCCTTCTGTTTACAGGACACCAGCCCTGGTGTGGGTCGTGGGTCGTGGGTCTGGGTGAGGGGAAGAGAAAAAGCCTTGTATTGCTGCCCCTTCTTGCTCCAGAACCCTCTTTCCCAGGATTCATCCTTGCTTTGCAACCAAGGCAAGTTATAGATAGAAGGAGGAGGGAAGGGCCAAGAGGTGTGTTTTACCCTGTGACTCCTCTTCCCTTCACCTTTGTCTGAAATTGCAGAGCTGGGCCCTCCTGGGGAAAGGCCCCCTGAGCGAGGCATCCTGGAGAACTGTCTCCAGCTGAATGGGCGTCTCTGGAGGGCTGGGGGGTCGGGGGATAACCCAGGTAGGAATGAGGCCTCTCATTTCTGCTCCCTCCTGCTGTGAGCACCCAGTGTCTACTGAAATGTGAACGACAGCAGAGCAACTGCCCACCCTCCTAGGCAGGACCCTGCTTCACCGCCATGGGATCAGCCCTGGGGACTTCTGGTGCACACTCAGTCACCGTGAGCGCCAGGTGGACACTCAGGGCCCCCTTGCGCTCTCTCTGACCAGACTATTTTGCCTCTTCCGGGCCCCACCAAGCTACTAGTGGAACACACCAGGCCTCTTGGGGTTGGTTGGTGGGACACGCATGAGGTTGGAGCCTTTAGGTTAGTGAGGCCTTTGTGTATCTTTGGAGGTATGGTTTTATAGCATCGTAAAAAGATCTGGCTAAAAAATTGCCTGAGATTTGAAGAGATCAGGTGAGAAAACAGTTATCCAGAGATAGTGCTGGTTTAATAATCGGGTATCTAACAAATTCTTTAATGGTGACAATATCACCTTAATTCTTTAGGTTCAGACGTGAGGGAATTCCTTGGTTTGGTGACCAAAAAAGATAAGAACTATATTATCACCAAGTCTACTGTTAGCTTTTAAGAAAAGGCCCTTCCCTAAAATATTTCTGTGAATGAAAATAATGCTGTTGACTGTGGGATAGCTTTCTTAAGAAAAAAATTTGGTTTAGAGTTGAAAATCCCTGTATAATGAACATATGGAGACCATTTTACAATCCCTTGTAGTGTCTTGACTTTAGTTGTAAGGAGGATGTGACATAAAGCACATTCCCAGTGTGCACAAGAGTAAACTGAGCCAATTTCAGCCTTTGTAAATTAGTTGTGTTTTTGTCATGTCTTAAATCTCACGTAAGGGGAAGTAGGACTATCACTCATTTATTTTTCTCCCTCTGGACCTTTTTTGTACTATTTCAGAGCATTTGCTTCGGTTTTTAGGAGATAGAAATGTCTGGAGAATTAAATAGTACTGAAGGGTAATTGGTGCTTGGTGGTAGACAAAGGAGTAGAGTAGTTCAGTTCCCCTCCTCCCACCCCATACTGCAAATAGCAGGCAATCAGCTCCCTTTGTTATGGAAATTGACCTTCCTATGGAAGCCAGTTCTTACATACAGAATTTGTTGTATAGAATTATTTCTTGAGAATTCTTGGAACCAGATGCCTTGTACCACCAGTAAGGGTCTAAAAATATTCCACATTGTGTGGAAGTGTTTCCCTTCACGTATTTTTCCAGTAGCTGCTACCTGGTCTCCTGGACTTGTGGATGCGTGTGGTAGGGAATCTGGGTAAATGTTGGATCCCGTCACTGGAGTTTCAGTGAAGCGGTTAGAAGATGTTCCCAGCACTGGAAGTGACCTTGATGGTAGAGAACTTGGACAGTGCTGTCACTTTTCCATCCTGAGTGCCCCTGTGACCAGCTGGGAGTAGATTACAGCGTAACAGATTCTGTTCTTTTAGTCAGATGTTCAAACACCACTCTGTTTACTTTTGAGCCCACTAGAAAGCCCTTTGCTTACTTTATTGGGTGATTACTGCTGTCCTCTGAAAGAATTTTCTCTGTACTTGGCAATACTGGCAAAACTTGAATGATCCATCCACCTCTCTTCAATCCATTCATATTTAGTGTTTTGTTTAGCCAATGATGTTGTATTTGGTTGTCTTAGAAAGTAATACATATTCATAATAGACAACTGGAATTTAAAATAGCAAATTCGTTCTTGAGAGTCTAATGAGAAAGTTAAATGACAAAGAGCCTCCTCACTATTAAGACTTTCAAATGCATGGGGTCACCGCCACACATGCAGGTTCCTGCGTGGAGGAAGCCTGTGGCTGTCCCATGGCCTCTGGATTATTTCTAGTTTCTGACAACTGCAGAAAAATGTTTCTCTGAAAATGTAGGTTTATTTAACTAGGTTTCTTTTTGCTTCACAATCTGGATTCCATTCAGTCAGTTACCACTCCAATTAACTAACAATTATTTAACATTAACAGTAATTACAGACGCCAGTTAAGCGCCTACAGATGTCAACTGTTAGCTTTGTACCTAATCACTCAATGAAATGGAGAAAGTTCAACAAACATCAATTAGCCAAGCAATTAGTATGAGTTAGGAAAGAGCATGTTATCATGTGTGAGCTGATTCAATTTATTTTATTTTGGCAGTAAAACACACACAGGCAAGCTGCAATAAGTTCCTCAGATAAGATAAAACTCTATTGTTTTGCAGCTTACATAAGAATTCTTTCCTTTCCTGTGCATAAGTCAAATACACTCTAGCCTGGAATTTATTTAACAAACAAAATTTGTCTCAATTACTCCAAAAGCCCAGCAGTGCTCAGTCTCAGGAAGCACCTTTGGTGAATTATGAATCCAGTGGATATACTGTAGAAGGAACTGCCAGAGAATTTCAGTGGAGAAAATGATTGATTCCCACTCGAGTAATCTCTTCTGTGCATTTCGGATTTTTACCAGTTTATTCCTGAACTGGTGGAATGAGTGCAACAGTGATTTTATTAATTTCATGGTGCCTGAACTTTTGCTCAGCTGTCTTTTATTTAGCCCAGAGCTAACATCAAAGTATTTTACCTACTTGCCCAGTCTGTGCTTTTAAAAAGTAGAAACAGCTGTCTATTAAAGGGCCACTTCGTGAATTCACCAAGGAGATTCCAGAGTCTCCTGAATTCAGAGGTTCTAAACTGCTGCCCCCCCAGCCTCTCCCCACTCCAGAGACTTCTGTAGATTGGCTGACCTTGCCTGGACTTCCTGGGAGTGTGCATTCTAAGGCCTGATTACATAAAATGGCTCCGAACTTGGTATTTGGAGATCCATTCTACCTCCAGGAAGAAAAGTAGCCATAAGAGGCTGTGCCTCTGGTTCTCCTAGAAGTGCTTTCTCACCAACTCCTGAAACCTGTGGATAGGAGTGGGAAAAGCCAATCCCTTGTGGGGTGCTCCTTCAGGTCTCTGTGGGTCTTTTGTGCAGAATTTTCCATTTGTACAAGCCTCTCAGCATGAGCTGCGTTGGGAAATAAATATTGTGCCACAGGTATGGTTTGGGGTGAAGACTCACCATGTCCCTTGTGTGTTTCTGTTGTAAAGCATTTGCTAGTATACAGCAGTATAGCTGTACATGCTTGTTCTTGAGAGGTGTCTTTGCTCCTCTACAGCAGTTCATAGGGTCTCTGTTTGCTTTTGCACGTTTTGCTGCAGTAACAAAATAGCTCATAGGCTTACAGCAACAAAAGGTCTTATAGTAAGTGTCAGCTGCAGATCAGCTGCACTTCTCCTTGTCTTTATTCTGGCATTCAGGCCGAAGGAGCAGTGCCCATCGTGGTAATTCTTCTGATAAAGGGAAACGAGCAGAGACAGAGCCAGAGAATGCCTCTTCAAGGTTCCACTTGGATGTGGCATTTCCAGCCATCTCATTGGCTGGAGCAAGTCACATGACCAAGCCTGTCATCAGTGGAGTGGGAAGTAAACTCCTCCCACAGGGAAGAGCACAAGAGCAGAGGGGTCCACGGGGGATGGGCTTTGGAAGTAAGGGAAAGCCAGCACTGTACAAGTGATGTGATCTGCCACCAGCCCGTGCCCTAAAGTCTGATAAATCAGAAGCTGTTGCTTCTTACTGTGTTAATGCAAATGAGGTGGGGGTAGTTTGCACAGCCTTGGTGAAATCAGTGGGCTTTTCTGTTAGAGACCTGTTTTACTAATAGCCATTTGCTTGGAGTTTATATTAAGTTAGATCTGGTAAGTCATCAAGAAATTAATTGCTTCCTTATTATTTACCTGGTTTAGCTTATTGCTGGCTTTGAGGGACTAATGGAAAAGCTGCTGTAGAGTACAAAAATGCCTTGCAGGATCTGCAAAGAATGATTGTTGGCCCGGTCAGGTGTTTGGGCTCTGCATAAGTAATCGTAGGAAGCATGATTTTCACAAAACTTAATTGCAAAGTCGTGTGCGTTGTAGTGGTTTTAGTGTAGTGAACATGAGCTTTGATTTGAGATTCACACAGACACGGATTTGAATCCCAGCTCCACCACTTACTACCTGTGGAATTTGGGGCTATTTAAAACACCTCAGCACCAAGTTTTTTCTTTTGTAAAATGGGAATAATCAAACCCATCTCATAGGGTTGCTGTGAGGATTAAATGAGATAATGTATATAAAGTACTTAGCCTAACTTGTACTATATTTTGAACTAATTGTATGCTAAGAATTTTACATCCATTATATCATCTAATCTTCATAACAACTCTTATTTAGGAAATAATTTAGAAATAGCATCTCCATCCTGTAGGTAAGGAAACTGAAGTTAAATATGAATAGCTAGCATTTATTGAGGAATTGCCTTTTGCCAGGTATTGTTCTAAGCACTTTATATGTAATTTGCTCATTTTTTAAGTGAGGCTCAGAGATTTAAGTAACTTGCCCAAGCTCCCACAGTGAGTGAGTGGTGGAACTAGGTTCAGCTCATTCCCCTGGGGATCTAGCAAAGACTGTAATAAAACAGATCCCTGCCCTCACTGAAGGGAACACAAAACAGGATGGTGATCCGGGAAAACCAGGTGCTGTGGGAGGACACGCCAACAGATGAAGGTCTCCTTAGGGCATTTCCCCCGACACCTTCCCAAGGTAGTTCACGTTCCCTGGAGGTTTGTAGGAACTCCACCTTGGTGATAGAGGGTCTCTTCCAGGACTTCCCCAGGATGTCTGCCATTACCTGATCAGGTGTGGCCAAAACCGTCATGGTTACTACATTGCAGCGTGACTCAAATTAAGGCATTTACAGTTTCTTCACTCTCCATACTCATTCCTGTGCCTGTAAGCGAACTGATCTTTACTTTTCAGCCAGATTTTATTAGAAATGACTTAGGAATTTCAAGCAGAGGCATTTCCCTAGCAACGATGACATAAGCATGAGGCCCCAAATCTGTACTGGCCCTGGGGGTTGCTGTTAGTAGGGCGTGGTGTTCTGTGGGCGCTGCAATCTGCTTCTCTGACCCTCGTAAACCTTGTCTTATAAAGGAGGAGGTTGAGAGCATATCATTGCTTTTCTAAGAGTCCTTTTGAAGAGGGAAATGTCTCAAGTGTGCCCGTTAATAGACTGATATGGGAGGCAGTTATATTTGGATGCCTTAAAAGCCACTTGGAAAACATTTTCCCCCTCTTATCTATCACCTTTCACATCTCTCAGCAGAGTAACACTAAAACCTAATTTTAGCCAAGATTACATCATTTTCTCATTATCTGTTTATAGCTAGGAAAGGTTTTTCCGTAGTAAAGCTCCTCTGCCCGAAAGCCCAATTCCTCCTTGTTGAAACATGTAAAATTTATCCATAAACTTTGGTTTGACAAGGAGTCTTCTTCTGAAATCAGATTTGTCAGCTGTTAAATAAGTGACATGAATGGTTATTTTATCTAGTCCTTCAATTGGCTTAATGTGGAGGCCATATTGAAATTAATTCAACAAATACTGAGCGCCAACCGTATAACAGGCTCTGGAGACAATGACAGTGAACAGGGAACAAGCATACCACCAGAATAGCAAAAGAGTTTAAACATATTTTTAAAATGAGAAAAAAAGACCTTTTAAGTGGTGTAATGACAAAGAAGTCACTCACTTATTTTTTTTAAAAAATAGCCATAAGACCTTTCTTAGGAGGAAAAGCTGATCTGAGGTGAGTCCTGAAGGGTCAGCAAACCGGAAATAGATCCGCCCTCAGACTGCAGAGTATGTCACCCATGTAGAGAGCCACATGATTTGCCAACTTGTACTCACTGTTAGACTAAATCCTAGCCCTTTGAGTTTTCCACTTAAAAAAATCGATGCTGTTGTTATATTAGTTAATTAAGCTCTTGCAAAGATTTTGGGGAGCATTATGACGATCTGTATATTGTCTATCGATAGAGCCTCCTATTTTTCGTGTTTCTTTAGTTAAATTTTGTTGCTTAAATTCTTGCCAGGTTGGCGTACTACAAAGAAGGGGTGGGATGGAAGACCCAGGGTCAAGTCTAGGGGGTGGGGCTACTAGTAGCCTCCCGCAGATCACTCTGTCTGACTTGCTCTTGTGATTTGGTAACATGAGAAAGTGGGATGGACTCCGAGATTCCTTCTAGACCTAAAGACCAACATTTGTGTTAGAATGTTCTAGGCCCTCTCAGAACCTGAAGCTTCTGCAAAGGGCACGTATTTTCCTTGATACCTGTGAATGAGATTGCGAACGCTTGGCATTTGGAAGGAGTGGTGCCTTGTAGCCAGTGCCAAGACTTCAGTCCTGAACTTGTGAGAACTTGTGAACAAAAATAAACCTCTTTCCTCTGCAGGAAATTGCATCTCTGTAAGAAAGATCTTAGAGCTAAGAGGGGGTTGAGCCTTGGGGGTGAGGGAGGAGAGGAGAGTGAGCTGTGCTGCAATTTGAATACCAGCTGCTGGGTATTAAGGTATTAACCTCCAGAATAAGAATAACAATACAGCATCCTCCTTGTCTGCATCTTGCATGGTGTTAAAGGAGATGTTTTATCTGCTTAGTAAATGTTTATAAAACCCGCTGCATATAAAAAAGTACTTAGGGTTCCTTTGTACTTGACTTCTCAAGTGGAGTGACTATCAGTTCCACCCTTTCCTAAGCAGGGATGGCTACAGGTTAGATGAGGATGGGGGCAGGGGGTTAGATACCAGAGAAAGTCCCTGCCTAAGAGCACCCCAGGGACAACTGCCTGGCAACTTCTTTCACTGTGAGATGACTCATTTTACCACTGTGGATTGCAGTGAGGCTGGGATGGGCCATTCTAGATAATGGAAAGAATGTGACCTCCTCCCATCTGTCTTTAGCTGTCACACACCCAAGCAGTTCATCAGAGCTCTGATTCTTCAGGTTAACCTAGGTCTTCCTGACTGAAGCAATCTTCCTACATTTCTTTTGCTAGAAGATGATGATAATTTGACTTCATTCTCTCAATATTGTATTTGCTGTTTGTTGGATTTTAGTTTTATTCACAGTCTTCTAGTGTCTCCTGGGGAAAAGTTTGTTTTAGAGTAAGAAAAAGAAATACTACTTTTAGTGTCTTTTTTAGTGTCTTGACATTCCCCACGAGGTGACACAGACAAATATTGTGAGTGGATTTTTGGAGGAGCTGGGTTAATTTTATTGCCACCAAGTCCATGGTGTGTTATTTAGGAGAATTCCGCTTGTCTGAACTGTCTCCCTCACTTTCTGAGATTGAGAACTGGAGAAAGGAATAACATCGCAGACAAGACAGTGAGAACCTTAGAAAACAAATTCCTGGATTCAGAGCAGGGCACTATTGCTGTGTTCTCTGGTGGAATATTAGATTATAAACTAAATTTTAGGGCTTTGTCATTTGTAGTTGGCTGTAGGGGCCACATTGCCCTATATAATGGCCTCGCCTTGGATGTGAGGTCTCAAATCAGTTTGATTTCTACTTCCGTGGGCAGAAGAAGCTCATATATTAAACAGGCAGCTTGGGGATGACTGGTGGAGGATGGCTCTCCGTTTCCCCGCTGGCCTCACCTCTCAGGAGTAACTGCTGTTTGACCGACCGGCCTGCTCAGCTGGGCCTCAGCCCCCAAAGCACCCCTGGGGTCAGGGTGATGTCTGGTTTGAGCCCTCCTTCCTTCCTTCTCAGGGCCCTCCGGGTTGAGGAAAGACAGCTTTACACCTCCTCCTTCTGTCTTAGCTGCAGGACAAACTTGAAAACTGCCTACTCTAAGGTTTTCTGGCATTTTAAAAGTTAAGGCGACTTTCTGAGCCCTCTCAGCATCCTGCCAGGTATCTTATCTTATTCAAATATCCTAATTGCTACCGGGGCTTCTCTCCCGCTGCACATCATCCTAGCACCTAACTGACAAAATAGACCTTCACCTGAGGGCCTCATTATGCTTTCTGCCTGTGCATCAGGCCAAAAATACCTCCACAATACCTGCCCGACATCCTGGGCTTCCAAGTGACAAACAAATAATTGGGTGAAACAAACCCTGGGTGCCGAGCAGCTGCCATCGGTGTCGAGCACAGAAGGGTCCACGGCAATAACAGTCACGGCGCTGCCTGGTTCATGTCAGAACAAATCTTTGAACAGTGGGTTGTGCTGACACCAGAGAGTGACAGCTTTGGAAATGGCACGCTAGTTACTGCTGCAAGTGAGGCCTCTCATGTAGACCGTGACAAGTGGCTGTCATTTCCATACAGGTGAACAACTGACAACCTCAAATGGGGAGGGTGGGAGGCAGGCAGGAAGCTGTGTTTGGTGGCAGGTGGGGCCAGACTGTGGGGAGGGGTCCTAAGTGCTGGCGGCCATTTGCATTTGTGGCAAAAACACACACTCTTTCCCCGCCCTTCCATCCCCTAGTCTTCTCTGTTGTTCCTGTAGAGCTTCTCTGGGAAAGGGCTGCAGAAATACAGCCCAGCATGTTTAAGGAATGTTTTCATTTCAGTGTTGCTCCCTCTCTGTCTTCTTGATATGTCATGGGTTGGGTTCCCTGGCCCAATGATTAGGTTCATAGAATATGGAAAAGGCAAGGTGTCTGCTGATGAGGAACTCACCATTAAAAGGAGTGGGTTAGATGAAATTCAGGTGCAGAATTGGGTCTAGACCGGTGGTTCACAAAGTCTGGTTCCTGGGGCAGCACTATCCACATCTTGAGTAGCTGTTAGATATGCAAAATCTCTGCCCCACCCAGACCTACAGAATTGGAAACTCTAGGGGTGGGGCTCAGCAGTCTGTTTTAATAAGCCTTCCACAGAATTCTGATGCAGACAACACCGGTCTAGATACGAGGAAGAAGAGTTCGGCTGTGAGGTTTTGTAAATGCTCAGGTGACCCACAGGATCCTACTCTGTTGGTCTGTTTGTTGTTGGGCAGCCTTTTTTAAAAAAAACATGAACTGTACCTGATCTGTTCAAAGTGACACTGTGCACCTACTACTGGACCCTCTTGTCGTGGATTTCCCATCCTTCTACTCGCTCCAGCCTTGCGAACAGGCCTACTTGTGTATAGGATGGTTGGTAGATGGACTACAGGTAGAGCCATACTAATCTGAATGAAGTTTGAAACTATGACCTTGAGCTAATGTTATGCTGTGACAACCAGCTGAGCTAACTTGCTCAAAGACAAACTGTTCTAGCTAGTTCCTGGTTGGCAGGTGCTACGTCACGAATGCCGGCCCGCCAGGGTTTTTGCAACACAAAACACACATATACTGGTCCAATATGCTGTGATGACCAGTAACTATTTTGTAAACAAAGTACTGTGTAAATTCTTTATTAAACTGCATTGTTTAGTGTTGGAGAATGATGGACAGCAATGCTTTGAAATCTTTTTTTTACTTTCATGTAAAATGTTATAAAGTTTTAAGACTATAAAATTACATCCAAGTTGAGTTTTCCCAAAAAACATTAAATCCTAAAGTTTCAGCAAGTCACCTAAATAGTAAAGCTTTTTTAGTTGTCCTTCAAGAATAGGCATCTTCCAAGACTAGTTGTGTTAAATTAGTGGGTGTCAGACTTCAGCCTGCATCACAATTATCTGGAGGAATTATTAAGACAGATTCTTGAGTCCTACACCAGATATTTCTGATTCAGTGGGTCTGAGTGGGGTTGAGGAACTTGCATTTCCGACAAGTCACCAGGTGATGCTGATGGTTTTGGTTCCCTGAGAGCAATTTAAGATTCTCATGTGTTAAATTTAAAATAGGGATTCCCTTTTCCAGTAGGGAATATGTGAATTGAGTAATAGCTCAAAGACTTGAAAACTATGTATCTTTACTTGTAAAATGAAATTTACACATGAAAGTGAATTCAGTTGTATCACGAATCAGGAGCTCTTTAAAACAACGAAAATTTTCGAACCTATTTAAGCAAAGAGAACATAGTATACCTGTTATCCAGATTCATTTTTATCAAGATTTTGCCACAATTATTTTTAGGTGATAGAAAGTCTAGATAGGGTGTTGTCTGCCTTTTTTTCTTTATTGCTGAAATATTTTAAAGCATGTCTCAGACATCATGTCACTTCACCACATACTTCAGCACACATCTCTTGAAAAAAGCATTTTCTTACATAATCACATGGCACTAACAATGTACAATAATTCCTCAGTGTGATCTGAGACCCATCCGTGATCCCATGTCCCTGACTGTCTCACAAGTGTCGTTTTACACGATGGGGTAGCATCAGGATACAAACACATGTTGCTTGTCTTCATCTAGAGCGCTCCGCCCTCCCCAGCCTCCCATTCTTTTCAAGTCACTGACTTGTTGCAGGAACCAGGTCAGCTGTCCTGTAGACTGTCCCACGTTCCGAAGCTCTCGTGGCATCATTTAGCTCGTTCCTCTGTCCCTTGTATTTCCTGTAAGTGGAAGTTGGCCCTAGAGCTTTGATTAAATTCAGGTTAGCCTTTTTGTCAAAAAAACTTCTAGGCGTTGCAGCGAGCCTCCTGTTGCCTCTCATCCAGGAACACAGTGTCTGGGTTGTCCCGGTTTCAGTGATGTCAGAATTGCTCAGTAAGTTCACGTTGTGGCAACCTGATACTCAAATTGTCAGGTTCCCATCACCTTTTCATTTAGTGGTTTCATCTGTTGATGATGCTTGCCTGATCCAGTCATTTATTAGAGATGGCAAAAGGATGACTTTTCTACCATTAAATCATATTTATTGGCTGAAATTCTTCTGTACGACGTAGCTTTCCCTTGTGAGAGTTCTTTGCTCACCTTCAAAATACAGTAAAAGGAAAGGCGAGATAAATGCTTAATTCTCTCCTTTTAATTGCACGCTTTCAGAGCAAGAAGTTGATACTTTACCAGGAGTTTTATTAATAAGTCTGTACACTTCTCTGATTGCATTTTTATTCTTCTTCATATTTTTAATAGTTCTAACCCATGCTTTCAATTCACTGAGCCTTTTCTACATGGTTTGTGTGTATCAGTTTAAGTCTAAAAATTAGGCAGCTGCTGGAGAGAGCATATCAAACGAGTTTATACACATACGTGCGTATAAATTTAAGGTCATACCTGCCCTTCACAGCCCTGCTGAAACGACACATCCTCCAGGAAACCCTCCCACCTTCCCAAGGTTTGAACCTTTCCACGACGCTTCCTGCATCCTGCCTGCCCGTCTTTACTAAAATTGTAGATGTCTTCTTCCCTTTTTCTCTGAATTTACCCTCTCCTCCATTGTAACCAGCAGGGTACTTTATATACAATAGGAGTGAGTATACATAATGTTTGTTGAGCCTAAATGAATTAAAATGTTACATCCTAAAAGTTATTCCAAACTTTGATTGAATGGTAGAGATTAATGCTCCTTAAAAAAAAAAACAAAAAACTTTGGAATTTAGTTTATAACCAGAGAGACTAAGTGACTTGATTAAAGAGAGTAAGGAAAAGCCTGAATCTTACTTGATCTAATTAACTCTTCTGACATTAGTGTTAGAGTCTGATGATCCAGACTAGGTATTTTTTAGGAAAGGAATGGGAGGCTGCCCACATATATTGAGTGCCTACTGTGTGCCAGGGATTGTCACATGCTGATTTGTTTAAATCATACAGTAGCCCAGCCCAGTAGGTAAGTAGGTCTTCTATATTCGAGAAAACTGTCCTGTGACTGGTAAGTGACAAAATGAGTTCTCGCCATCTCATGCTCTTTGCTATTTCTACTGTGCTGGCCCAGCCCAAAGAGGGTAGGGGTGGGGAACTTGGTTTGGTGAAATTAAAAATGCCTCCTGTTGGCTGGGCGTGGTGGCTCACACCTATGATCCTAGCACTCTGGGGAGGCCGAGGCGGGAGGATCCCTTGAGCTCCGGAGCTCTAGACCAGCCTGAGCAACAGGGAGACCCCATCTCTACTAAGAATAGAAAAATTAGCCAGGCGTGGTAGCTCACGCCTGTAGTCCCAACTACTCTGAAAGCTGAGGCAGGAGGATCCCTTGAGCCCAGGAGTTTGAGGTTGCTGTGAGCTAGGCTGATGCCATAGCACTGTACTCAGGGAAACAGAGTGAGACTCTTATCTCCAAAAAAAGAAGAAAAAAATGCCTCTTGTTGACAATGGGCTGGGGGGTGGCACGGTGGTGGTGTTGGGGGGTGGATGCTGGTAATGCGGTTCTGGCCTGGGGGAACTTGAGAGGTTCAAGACTGCACAATGGGGAACAGCCAGACTTCCAGCATATGTCAGATGTATTTCGCCACTTAATTTTATGGAAGATTCACTGTGATATTGAAACTTGAAACTCCCACAGAACTGGATTTATAGAATTGAAAAGGTATACTTCTGATAAATAAAAGTTAAAGTGTTAAACACTAGACAAGAAACTGTGTGGAAAAAAAAATTTTTTAAAGGAAAGAAATTAAACTGGAAAAACTGTAAAGGAATTTCAAGTGATGGGATAGCAGTTACGGCTAGAAATCTCAGTAGAGTTTTTAGACCTTGTCGCTTTTTTTGTAGACAGGGTCTCACTCTGGTGCCTGGGCTGGAGTACAGTGGCATCATCATAGCTCACTGCAACCTCCAACTCCTGGCCCCAAGTGATCCTCCTGCCTCAGCCTCCCAGGTAGCTGGGACTATAGGCATGCGCTACTCTGCCCATACTCCACTGTATTTTTAAAAGCACCCTTTGATGGTGTGTATTAGTATTAACATGTAGCAGGGAGAGAAAATGCATCTCCTAATGGGTGGTGAAAAGAGTACTCATCCCTGGTTAAGTCTTTTTTGCCTGTTCTTTAGAAAGTCTGGTAGCCCAACCCACTTTGAGTTTTCTGGTGGCAAAAGAAATCCCTGCTATTTCCATTATCTCTGAAACTTCTTCACCCAGGCTCTATGTCAGTGATGCCTTTTTTGGCAAAGTATTACTGTTAAGCCACTTTTAGTCTATCCAAAATGCCACACAGGTTTTTGAACCTTAAAATGCAATTATGTTAAAGGCATCTTCCCACCGCTTACTCGCTGAGTATTCTGTTATACCCAGTTGCCAACTGCCAGCCACAGTGAAGATCTAGTCGTCTGATTTCCTCCATCCTGCCCCTGGGCCAAAGCAGGTCCCTGAGCTGATGATTCCTGTGCATCTGTACGTCCAACCTCAGCTGAGCTCTTGACGCATCTGGAGCATTCATCACCTGCTGTCTGTTCGTTCATTCACTGTCCACTCCCACTGTCGCTGTTTGCTATTCCATCCGCTCCAGTGCCGCCTCCACCCTGTCCCGCCAGGTGGCCTTTCTGGGAAAGACTGAGGTTGTCAGTGAGGGAACAGCTTCAGTTTCCTCTCCTGGACTCAGAAGGTC
The DNA here is from genome assembly GCF_041146395.1 of Eulemur rufifrons. NCBI lineage: Eukaryota > Metazoa > Chordata > Mammalia > Primates > Lemuridae > Eulemur > Eulemur rufifrons. The sequence goes on along the minus strand of NC_090996.1, from coordinate 4,128,471 downwards.
TCCTCCTCTTGCCCAAGAGGGAGCTGGGTCTTCTGCCTTCTCCCCCCCCCCCCCCCCCCAGCCTCCAAAGTTACTCTGGCAACAAAAATACAAACAAAGAAACCTTTTTTGATATCCTTTTTCTCATCCCTCTTTGTATAAATACCTTGCATTTACATGTCTCCTCCATGATAATTAAAGTGACTATGTACCTATTGTACAGACCTGGACATTTGTGAGAGTGAAACAGACTGCTCTTAATAATTACTTTGAGACAACAGGCCTGGCCCTGGGCTGTCCATGCAAACCAGGATATATGATCACCTTTGTGATAATCCAGGTTTTTTTCTGTTCGTAAAAGTGCCTCAATCCCCCAGTAATGGTAGCTGCCATTTATCGAGTACTTACTGTGAGCCAAGCTTTGCCGGGATCACTTTACGAGGACGAGGACGAAGCCCTGGAATCCTCACTTTACCCTTTTGAGGTAATTAGTCTGATTAACACCATGTTGACTGTGAGGAAACAGAGGCCCAAAGAAGCTGAACAGGTTGCTCAAGGTTATACACCTAGTTAAGTACTTTAAATTTACCCCCAGCTACATCAGCCCCCGCAGGTCAGCACTCCTGTATCCTCCCAGGTGTTAGCAGAATTTTCTAAATGTCTGTTTGATGAAAAGGAATGTAAGTACTTGGTTATGGTTGCACAGCTATAAAGGGCTCCTTAACAGGAGGGAAATGCAGTGTGTCCCCAAAGTCACCATACATAGGGAAAATGGGAAATTGTAGCCAAATGTACTTTTATTTACCAAATATTCATTACAAAATTTCATAAAATTTTTTCCTTTGGGTTAGAGCAAGCATGGATTTACCCTATCACTAATATTCTCTAAAACATAAGTTTTTAAAACCAAACAAATGAAAAAGTCTAGACTCTAAGCTAGTTATACCCTACAAGGTGAATTATTTTTTCTGCTGATTTTTCTCATTTTACTGTTTTCTTATCCCTGGAGGTAATTTAGGGGGTGGTGTTACTTAAGAGTTGGAGTTAGCTTCGTGACCAGATATTAAAAAGTAAAGTTCTTGATCTTCCTAGGAAATGGAATTTTTGTCTTATAAAAGTAGAGGCATCTCTTTTAAGAGTTCAGTCCTCTCCCGGGTCTCTAGTCTGATGTCCCATTTCCCTGTTTCTTTCCCTTGCCTTTGCTACTCCCCTTCTCCTATTTAGGAACCTTCCTGCCAAAATCATTACTCCATGGAGTTTATTATTTAGACAGATCCAAAGTTCCAACATGAAGCATTTTTTTTTTTTAATGCCACCAGGCCAACAGGGGGACTTATTGAAAGCTAAACTTAATTTGTTTGCTCTAATATTCACAGGCCTGAAGAGTTTAAGGAAGTGGTAAGTACTCCTACTGCCTCAGGGAATACTGTTAGGGCGTGAACGTCTGGTCATTCACACCCATCTCAGAGTCACAGGCATTACCAGGGCAATCTGGGGATTATGTAGGGAAGGAAGAGAGCGGCTGTTACCCAGAAGGGAGCTGCTTGAGAGCTTTCCGGCATTCTTCCCTGCAGGCCCAGTGTCTTCCCTTCTGTTTCTGCAGAGTGTTATGGAGAGGAAACTACACACACACACCCCTTCTCTCCGCCTTGTTTCCCTCTGAAAGGGAACTCTTCTTATCCTGGCCACCAGACTTTTTCCATAAGGAGTCTTCTCTCTTCCTCTTTCTCACCAGCCCAAGGTTGTTAACTGTCTTCAGAATCGCTGGGCTTTAGTAGCTGAGGAATTCCTTTTAAAGCTGTTGCAGACCCAGCACTTTTAGGTAATACGACTGCTGTACTTTGTTTTAGAAGCTTGTTTTGAAGAACTCAGAAAGTTCAAGCCCAGGTTTCTCTGGGTAGAAGGGGTGTCCCATGTCAGATGGTGATGTGAAGAAATAGTTTGTGCCCTATAAAGTGAAAGGGTCTTTAATGAAACAGATGACACAGGAATATTTTTAAGGTAACATGCAAATACAAGGGAAACTGCCATTAGACTTCTGGAATTTCATCCAGTCCATAAATTGGCATGATTTCAGTTGAAAATGGAAACCACTAGCTCGTTTCAATCTCAGGGATTTTTAAAACATTGAGGTACTTAATAATATTACCACCTGCCGAGCCCCAAATATATGCCAGCTGCCCTGCTGGGCCATTCTCTCTAACGGTGCCAGGGCCTGCACTCCTGGTGTGGTTCCTGTTTTATAGAGACTCGGGGAGGGACCTGCTTTGGCCAAAGGCCACAAGACTGACATGTGTTGGAGCCAGAATTTCATTGGTGTATCTATCCATTCATTGATCAGATAGATATTTGAGTGCGTACTTGTACCAGACATTGTTCTAAGAGGGACATGGCTTTGCTCTTAGCAGTTTATGGTCTAGTGGGCTAGTCAGATATTGATCCCGGGTCGTATAGGACGATAGTCCTCTTTGATTTTCTCTTTAAATTTCCGTCGTTTTCTCCCCCAATTTCTTGTGTTACAAAATTGCAAACCTACATAAACATTTAAAGAATAGTATGACAAACACTGATACACCCTTCACCTGGATCCACCAATTCTTAACATTTGGCCACATTTGCTTTAGTTTCTTTTTTTTTTTTTTTTTTAGCTAAATCATTTCAAAATTAAAAGTATTATGATACTTCAGTATTCATTTCCTGCATAATCTCAATACCATTAGTAACACCTAAGAAGGTTAATTGTGATTCTGTAATGTTGTCTAATACATATTTTTTTTTTTTTTTTAGACGGGGTCTTATTCTATTGTCCAGGGTAGGGTGCAGTGGCATCATCACAGCTCACTGCAACCTCAAACTCCTGGCCTCAAGAGATCCTCTGCCTCAGCCTCCCCGAGTAGTTGGGACTACAGGTGCACACCACCACACCTAGCTAATTTTTCTATTTTTAGTAGAGACAGGGTCTCACTCTTACAGGCTGATCTTGAATTCCTGAACTCAAGTGATCCTCCCACCTCTACCTCCCAAAGTGCTAGGATTACAGACGTGAGCCATCTCGCCTGGCCCTAATATGTAATTCATATTGAACTTTCCTTGATTATTTACAAAGTATTCTTTTTTAATAGTGGGCTTTTTTCTTTTTCTTTTTTGAATCCAGGATCCAATCAGGGTCACACATTTTTGGTTGATGTCTCTTTAGCCTCTTGGAATATGACCATCCATCCCCCATCCCCCACACACTGTAAAAATTTTTTGAGTGACATCAACGTTTTGAAGAGTCCAGGCTGGTTATCTTGTAGGATATTCTGCATTGTGAATTTCTTCATGGTGGCATTTAGCTTGTTACTCAATTATATATTTTTCAAAATCAACCATTTTCTGTCTGCTTCCACACCACTCTCAGTCAAGTTTACTTAGCTATTTCTTTCGGGTACTTAGAAGTAGCTGCTTTGGGTAGAGGGACACGTGGAAAATAAGTGTAGGGGAGACAAGGGAGACAGGGAATGTTGTGTGCTGCACGTCACTGTATTTTACATGCTGTAAATAATTGTGATTTATGTAGTCACATGAGCTTTTGGAGCTCTGGATTCCATTGACATGTAAGGATTCTTCTCTTCCCCCCTTTTTTGCAGCCATAGTCTGTAGTTGCCAACAACCCTGGAACTAACTGGCAAATTGCTTAAGGCATAATCTTTTCATTAAAAAAGGATTTAACTAATTAGTCTTGACTAGCAAGCTGACAGGTTAATTGATAAGGGAAGTGGGGCTCAGCAACTCTTAAGGTGTGAGAGTCCATTAAATTTAAACCTTACGATGTCTGCCAAATCACTATTCTTCACACTGATTTTTTTTTTAACTTTGTGTGCATCACCCTAATAAATACCAGAAAACCCTATTCCTTTCAAATTCCAAACAGATCTGAGTTGTGTTTGTATATTTTAAATCCAAACTGTTCTGGATTTTAGGGAGCCTTAAAGTGTCAGGCAGCCCCTTAAATATTGTCGTATTTTTGTTTTCAAGGAGCCAGTGGGCTTGGGCATGTTTTATTCTTGTAACTTAGCTTTTACAGATGAACTTCAGTTTATTATTTAATTTGTTCTAAAATAAATCTGGATGTTGTTTACAACCAGTAATTCTGTTAAGTATCAGAATTAGAAGTAAGATGTGGAAAGTGCGGAGATGCAGCTAAGAGTAGGGACCATGGAGTTTCTTGAATTACCTGCAGTGAGTGGTGCTTTGTACAGACAGCACTTTTCCCTGCTCATGTATTAATAAGGAGATTTCCCTCTTGGAACTCTTGCCTAGAGATTTCCTAGTTTACACACATGCCCCTCTGTCACAGCCTTACCAGGTTCATTGCCTGCTGCTGAAGAGGAGGGCAATACACAGAGACAGCAGGGGTCACAGCAGAGAGAGAATTTAATATCACAGGCGCCATGGGGGAGACGGGAAGAAGTTCTCAAATTCGACTCCTGGAGAATTTGGGAGACAATATTTTTAAAGATAGTTTGGTTGGCAAAGGGCTAGGCAATTGGATCTGCTGATTGGCTGGGTTTGGGGTAGAACCGTAGGGGTGTAGAAATTGTCATCTTGTATTGTCTGTTCCTGGGTAGGGGGTCTTGCCCACTTGAGTCAGTTCCTTGGTATGGGCCACTGGTCCGAGTGGGTCAGCCAATCCACTGGAAGTCAGGGCCTGGACGAGATCTCAGAAACTAGCCTTAGGTTTCGCAAGGCTGGTGTCATCTATGGGAGTAATTAAGAAAATTAAGAATGTTTATGACCATCAGCTATGTGACTCCTGAGTAGCAATGATAGGAAAGCACTAGGGGACAATGGCTGGTTTTTTAATATATGTATTTTAACTATGCCTATACCTTTTCAGAGTTCAGGCCCCTCCACAGCCCCACCTTGTGGCCCTTTATTAATGTTATGAAGGATGGTTTTACCTCCAGGTTGAATGTTGAAAAGAACCTTTTTTTGTTCCATATGACCCCCTGCAATTGCTTTGGTTCAACATCTTTGGGTTCTAAGTTTCATGGTAGTGCTGGGAGATATAATGTACCTCACCCCTGTCAAGACCTTGAAGGTGGGAGTTTTGACCGGATCATAGGCTCGGAGAGGCTAAGGAATCTGCCCAAAGCTAGTGGGCTGACAGATGGCACATCTGGGTTTGGCAGAAGGTCCCTAGAGCCTTGAGTTCTTAACCTCTCTGTTGAAGTCAAGAGCACTTCTTTTCGAGTCAGCACACATTTGTGTCTTCTGTACAGATTGTCAGGCACATAGTGCTTTGAGGCACTTAAAGGAAGTAAAAGTCTCTGTTTTTTCCCCCAGAGAAACTATGTTTTAATTTACCTTTCTGAGTTGTAGAGAAAAATACTCGTGTCATCCCCCTTTTATTTGTGTTTTCAAGAGAAGTAACCTACCTGGTACGTTCAAGTTTTAGCTTACAGGTCATTGAGCATATGGAAAACCGATGTGTTAGGAGTCATTACCTAGAAAATAAAATTCAGAAATAAAGATCAGATACCCCTGAAACTAATATTTTGTTTATAGATCTAAGTATATACGTAGATGACTTCTTTTATAAATGAAAATGTGCCTGTGATTTTGGAGGAGCATATATACCTTTGGATATTTTCAGTTACTTTCATATGTGATTATCAGTAATTTGATTCCATATTAGATTTATAAACCCTGCGGGTATAGAAAGCTAATATCATAACTAGATTCTCTGTGTATAGTAAGCTTATCAAAAGCAAGGCATAGTGAGAAGTAAAATATCAGTTTTTTGGAAGGAAGGTTTCATTTTCATCCTGAAATTGTTTGTTAGGTGCTAAAGTGATAGCATACTGCTAAAACTGGATTGATAGGACTTAATCTAGATGGATCATTTTCAAAAATCCCATACAATAAACAATTTACTGCCTCTATTACAATATGCACCACTGACTTAGTACTAATTTTTTTTTTTTGGTGGGTGGCTGGTACAAAAAACACCACCATGTTAAATTGCCGTGTTGATTGTAAGACACATCCGGACTTCAGACGCATTAAAATGTGGGGGGGTGGGAGGGAGAAAATATATGTCTTATAAATGAAGAAATATGATACAGTTATGTAGAATATTGTATCACATTTTATAATTTGTCTCCTTAAACAGTGATTTATAGATCTTTTGAGAAAGAGAGCAAGGGAATTGAGCATTTTAGCAAGACAGAAAAATGACCTTCCCTTCAAGACTTAGAGAAATTAAATTGGACTTGGAAAATGGTTTACCCTTTTCCTCTAGGGTAAATCTTCTTGGGAGTGAGTGCCCTGGCTGAACATGAGGGAAGGTTCATTGTCAGCACCCTGAAAGCCTATTTGAAATGTCATCAGCTTGGAACATTCGTTGGCAAAGACTACCAACACCCTATTTTAAAAGGATGCCTTGGGTAGAATGGAAATTTTAGCGGCAAGCCCTTAATCCTTTTTAATAAGGGCAACTGTTTAGTAGAATTATGTTGTAAGAATGAATGAGATTTGGAAACAACTCTAGTCCCCATGTTCTGTTGTGACTGTCAACACTAAATGTATCTTTATTCTGCAACTGCCTGAGGGTTTTCCATTTAACAAACTTAAACAAACTTACATGACATGATAAAGCAGAGACATTCATTTTAAAGGAGTCCTAAATCTGGTTTGGGTCTACTTTTGGCAGATTTGCCAGTAGGAATTGATGTATCTGACTTAAGAATTTTGAGGGTTTAGCCAGGACTCAAGGTTAAGGTCTTTCTGTTTGTTTGGTGTCAGTTGGTACAGGCAGAGAATTTGAAAGCCCAGAAGTACCCTCATTGTCCCCAGTGGAGATAAACAGCCAAATTTAACAAACATATATAATGTTGTCCTTAATTGCACTCACCTTGAAATAAAGCATCTGGGAGAAGGAAGGAATACAGGAAGGTTGCATTTTATTAGGGGTCAGGATTTATAATGTTAGGTTTTAGGGTATGATTTCAGAAATTTTTTTCACATTTAAAGAAAAGAATAGAAAGACAATGGAAGATATTTAACACCTGAAATGCCACTTCTCAATGCTTAAGATTTTACATTGAGATAATTAATGTGTTTATTAGAAGCCCTTATTTACTTACTTATAAAGGAAGTCTCCCAAGGAATATTTTGTTATCATACATATATATATTTGAATGAAAATGACATTTCTTTTAAAAATAACTACATCATCAACTCATTCCCACCACATATTTGAATTAGTGAATTGCTATATGGAAATATACTAAAAAACCTTTAAACATTCTATCATGGTATATATTATCAGTTTTTAGGTATGTTGACATTTCTATCAAAATGGCATCTGATATTGGCCCTCTTAAATTTCTGTGGCTTAAAATACTAACAGTAGGAGGAAAATAAACAGATAAAAACACAAACTCAGCAATGAGTGAAAATACCACAGTACAGATGGAACCTTTCTATAATTCTGTATCCCAGAATTTTTGAGAAGAGAAGATAAAATCTTAAGCATTAAGAAATCCAGAGGCCCTGTCCAGCTTATTGCTGTTGGAAAGCCCCAAGACCCTTTAATCCCCTAGTTTAGAGGATCATATTGTCAAGTCAGAGAGGCTTAAACACAATAGCATCTTCTGGAACCCAAGTGACCTGTATTGAGAGTGGATCTTGTGCCTTTGTTCTTTTGAGAGGCAGGTGTAGAGGATAACACACTGGATTATCTTATTTTAAAGCATCTAAAAGCCAATTCCCCCTCCTCATTCCCTTTCCTCTTAGCTGTTAGAGTCTTTGATCAGGTAAATTCTAAAGGCAGACACTAGTAAAGAATAGGAGGACTTTTGTTTTTTCTCTGTGCCAGCTTTCTGTCCTTACCCTCCTCATCAATTAGTACTAATGAATGTATAGAATCCAGGAAGGCTGAGTGTTAACATTGTCGCCCTGGTGACTGGTTCATAACCTGTGCAGTGTCTAAGGGGAGAAAAGTTATTTCCATCTCACCTCGTGGGCATATACAAAGGTAGCTTTCCGATTCTGAACAGATGAGACAATTCCCTCCAGGCCAACATGAGGGAACCTTCACGTTTATACCAAAGCAACAGTGATTGTACCCAAGTGTGTATTCAAATTTCTGGCATGGCAAGCAAAAGGAAACACAGCCCTGTATGATATAACCCAGAAAGCCTGTTTATCACAGGGTTGATGATAAAACTTAAGTTTCAAAGATTAACAATTAGTGTCTCAAGACAAAGGGACTTTCTTAATCATCTAATTTATCCCAAAATATATGTCTTGATTTTATAAGACAGGTTAGCGTTAAATTTCAGACCTGACCTAACAAGTTAAAATCCTACCTCTAGGCATGTGCTAGCTTTAGAAGTCTTTTGTGTTGGTGACAACATGGAATTGAAGTAAGGCTGTGTCATGTTGAATGGCATGGGAGTATCTGGAGTGATTTTTGTCACTAGCTTACACAATTTAAACAGTGTAAGAAGAATCTGTCATTTTGTAATCTGTAACTTGAGAAAGGCAAACTCCTAAAAGCAATCATTAGTTTCTTCCAGAGATGGTAGCTAGTCATTTAAAAAAGACTTCAAATCAAATTGTCAAAACTGTATACTGGGACTAGCAAAGGAAAAATGTGAATGGTTTTGTTTGCTTGCGTGCTTTCCTGTAGAAAACTTGCCCCTTAAGCCAGAGTAAGATTCCTTCTTTAATGCCCAGTTCATCTTTAAAGTGAGAAGATTAGCTGATGAAGTTAGTTATTACTCTAAATTTTCATGGTCCCTTCTTGAACAAATTCAGAAGTAGATGATGAAAATTTTATGTGACTATTTACTCTCAGACATGATTTTAAAAAGACTGATCTGTAAGAAAATTAAAACAAAATACACTGAGTTTTTGAGTACTTTTTCTTCCTGTTTTGAAGATACTCTCTTTTTCCCATTTGCTTTCTTAAGACATCCAACAAATACCACTTGTCAAAAATGACTTGCATAATTTGAGGGGTAGCTTGTATTGAGAAGGGGAAATATCTTTTCTTCTCCTATCCCATTTTCATAGCCAGGGGTCCTATAACAAAAGACAGATTAATAAGAGAAAGTTTGCAGATGCATTTAATGTAAGTTTTATGTGACCTCGGAGGCTTCATAAGGAAGTAAAGACCCAAAGAAAGTTAAACTTGTGTAGTTTTATGCTGGATGTGAAGAAGAGTAGACAGTTGTGGAGAAATATGATAGGACAAAGGGTATGACCTAATGGTAATAGCTGGAGGAATCTTAGCTAGACCTATTTGTTCAGATTCTTCTATGTTCCTTTCCTCTGGGCATCGGGGAGGTACCTCTCACATGACCCACTAAGGGGAAGGTCAGAAAATCCTTCCTGAGTTTTATGACCTGCTTCAGGGGAGAAGAGCAAGGGGAAGTGAGAGTGACCTTCTTGCTTCTGCTGTTTTATCAAATACCAACGTGCTGTATTTTGGGGCAGCCTGTCCTGGACCCCATCATTTACATTTAGAAACAAAGAAACATTGTGTTTGGTTTGAGATGGTGCCCTGATCTGCAGGTCTTAATTGCTATTGTTCTGAGATTTTAAAAACAGGTAATTTTTTTTAAATGCTTTAAGCCAGCCAAAGTTAGACGAGATTCCTAAATACGTCCTTATTTTAAAGTGCGGTATTATTGTGCTTTTTGTAGCACAGCATCATCTGGTTGAAAAACTAGATTGCAAAGAGCCTTGAGAACTGTTAACAGGTTGAATTTGTCCAGGCGATTTCGAAGCCCATCTGGAAGCAGCACTGTGCAAGTTGTGCCTCTGACCATTTTCCCAATTGGTAATTTTACCAGAGAGAGAAATTCGCATTTTGTGCTTTTTTTGTGTGGCCTGAATAAGGAGTGCCAAGGCTTCCTGCGTTAACTAATCCATTAACTTTCTTCTTCCACAGATTGTTTGCTCAATAATGCTCCTTGATTAAAAGAAATTTCTCCTCTCTTCCCAGTTATTCTGTGAATTGCTCTTTCTCCCAAGGGCCCACAGGAAAGGGAAACCCAAGCACAACCTCAGGGCAGGATTAGCAGCCTGGGAGGAGCCACTTTCTGTTCTTTGTGAAAGCTGGGCCTGTCCTGCCCTTGAGGATGCGAATTTATTAAATGGGGTAAAGATGATGGTCACAACTTCCTTCTTTCCTGGCACTTTCCAGAGCCTTTAAGACCTCTGAGGGGGGTATGGAGTCCCTGTGCAGATGGTTGAAGGTGCCATCACTGGACCAGCCCGGCCGTGCCCCGCTCCTCTACCTCTCTCCATCCCTGGCTCCTTGTAGGTCAGGAGCCCAGAGGCCCCAGCCGGGCCCACACCAGACTCCCCATTACACCCCCAGGGGCCCCCTCCTTTCCACACTTCATGGAGCCCAGTTTCTGTTCCCGTTCACTTTCCAGAAAACGGTCCCTACCTAAAATCCCCGGGGGGGTGGGGGGCTTCCATGTTTTATTAGAGAACTTAGCATCAAACTATAGTTTTCTATTTTAACCAGTCTTCTCAGTTGTGAGATCCTTCACAGAAACACCCAGGTCTTACTCTCCGTTGAATCCCTAGTTTCAGGCCTTAAAATTTGGCAGTCAGTCAGCAGTTGTTGAATTGTCCAATTATTATTTCCATGCTATAGATAATGAAGCTGGGGAAATTATTCTGTTCCTGAGTACAGGCCAGGCCTCAAGTGCCCTCTTCTTTCAGATGTTAGGATAAGAAGTTGAAAAGCTGTTGTAATTGAATGAACTGTGTAAGCACAATGCCATGAACTTTTAATTAGCTCTTACTGAAGATCATAAGGCTCTGTGTGCCCATTATTAAACAGTAGTAGGACAACCAGTTTTTTATTGAGATAGAATTCACAGATCATGAAATTCACTCTTCCAAGATGTACATTTCAGTGGTTTTTAGCCTGTTCCAAGAATTTTGCAACTATCACCACAATCAATTTTAAAACATTTTGCTTACCCCCAAAAGAACCTCTGCATCCCTGAGCCTTACCTCCCATCCTCCCAACCCCTCAGCACCTGGCAACCACGGATCTACTTTTTGTCTTTGGATTTGCCTGTTTCTGAGCGTTTCATATAAATGATATCATACAACATGTGGTCCTTTGTGACTGGCTTCTTTCACTTAGCATAATGTTTCCAAGGTTCATCCATGTTGTTGCATGCATTGGTATTTCATTTTTAATTGCTAAGTAATATTCCATTGTATGGATATGCCACATATTGTTTATTGATTCATCACTTGATGGACATTTGGGTTGTTTCTATGTTCTGGCTATTATGAATAATGCTGATGTGTTCATGCACAGGTTGGTTTTTGTGTGCATGTGAGTTTTCATTTCTCTCAGATATGTACCTAAGAGTAGAATTTCTGGGTCACATGGTAGCTCTGTGTCCAGCCTTTTGAGGAACTGCTAGACTGTTTTCCAAAAGCAACTGAACCATTTTTCAACCCCACCAACACTGTATGAGGGTTCTGATTTCTTTACACTCTTGCCAGCATTTGTTATTGTCTTTCTGTTTATAGTAGGTGTGAAGTAGTATCTCATTGTGGTCTAGATTCGCATTTCCCCATGACTGATGATGTTGAACGTCTTTTCATGTGCTTATGGCCATTTATATGTCTTCTTTGGAGAAATGTTTAATCAAATCCTTTGGCCATTTTTAATTGGGTTGTCTTTTTATCATTGAGTTGTATTAGTTCTTTATATATTCTGGATTTTAGACCCTTATCGTATATATGATTTCAAATATTTTCTCCCATTCTATGGATTGTCTTTCCCTGTCTTGGTAGTGTCTTCTGAAGGACTTCTTTTTTAAATAAAACTAACTGAAGATATATCACTCATTTTATTCCACCTCTTAGTGATTATTCATTCCAAATGACTGTCAGATAGATGCTCCACTATTCTTTTGTTTTCTTTCTTTTCTTAAACTTTTTATTTGGAAATAGTTTTAAACTTATAAAAAGATTACAAGAATAAGAACAGTACAAAGCTCATATACCCTTTACCCAAATTCATCTTATAATTTTTTGCTCCCTCTCCCTCCCACACACAAATAGACGATTTTATTCTGAACCACTTGAGGGTAAACTACATACATTATGACCTTTGGACTCTAAACGATGTTTCTTACATAACCACAGTAAAGTTACCAACTTTAGTAAATTTAACATTGATGTGATATTTTTATCTAATCGACTCTTCATATTCCAATTTTGTCAATTGACACAATGTCCTTTATGGTATATTTTTCTCTCCCAACATAGGATCTAGTCCAGGATCAGGTGTTAACATCTGAGTGAGAAAATTAATGTCTGTGAGTGTATTTCCTAAACACATGCTTAGATTAGTACTTTTGGACCTTTTCCCTTTTGAATCAGAATTTCTAGCTGGTCTCATCCGACCCACCTGCCGCTTTGGACTCCTCACCAGGAGTGGGAAGGGTTCCATTTCCTGCGAGAAGGTTGGGGCTAGGGGGGTGTGGGAGAAGAAGAGACTGGGATAGGCTAGTCTGCCCTTGAGAAAGAGATAGAAAAGCTGGTGTTGGCATCCAACGTACCTGGGTTGATCTCCGGACGTCACGAACATATTGCCAGGTCTGTTCCCTGCTGGCACGGCTGTTTGTCGAGACCACAGTGGGCATCTGCACCTGCAAACTCTGCTCCCTCTTTGTGGAAATGCTGGAAATGCTGGGGTGGAGGCAGCAAAAAGTCTATCCTCTGATTCTTCCTGTTCCTGCTGGGCTCTCATTGAACCCGCTTAGTCTTTTTCCTGATGAGGAGGCCCAGGAAATGTCATACATCACCAGATTCCAAACTCCAATTCTAGCAATTCTGTTTTCAGATGCAGAAAAGACATTTACTATTTTTGAAAACAGGTGCAAAAACTATTCAAAGTAAATTAGTAATCATACTGGAGTGTACATTACGGTTTTCAAAGTGTTTTGTTTCTTTATTTTGTTATTAAATGTAGTTATCTGCCCTCGTAGTAAACACTTGAGGTAGACATGGCACATGTGATCTCCCTTTTGTCCACAAGGAACTGTGGCTTAGGAGGCTATTTCCACAGGGCTGCACATCCTAATCAATTTGTTAATTAGAACTCAGTGTTGTGCATTTGGTAGGAATTGGTTTATGCACCATTCAAGAATAATAAACATTTACACCCTAGATTTTTAATGATCTGAGACAGCAGAGAAGTCTATAAAAAGGTTAGCCTCCTGAGCATTTAAGTCTGCAAGGGAAGGGATGGAGGGAAATGTCATCTGCAGAGATAAGAGCGGCTTAAAGGTATCTCAGATGGGTTGCTGCCCAGTACCCCTGGAGACTTACGAATCACAGTTTCCATCATTCCAAGCCATGGAATATTTCTGCTGCATAAGTAGAATATTCTATAGAAACTTAGAAACTCTCATTGCAGGACAAATGCTGTACAATATTGAAGATGCTAATTGTCTGTATTATTTTCTCCCAACAATTTTGCACAAAAAATTTCAAGCATAGAGAAAAGTTGAGAGCATTGCATATCAAACACCTGTATCTCGCCTCCATCCTCCCGACCCCATCTAGATTCTGCAGTTGTTAACATTATATCCTACATTAGTTTTATCACATATCTCCAGGCTATTTTTGATATATTTTGTTAATATAGTCATTAAGCATCTTTGATGTTTTGGATGGAAGGGACCCTGCAGGCTTTTGGTGGCTAAATTTACTTTTATTTCTCGGAATGCTTTTGAACCTTGGGAACATGGGACAGGGCTGAGAGCAGAGGCCTTGGCTCTTACGCTCACATCACCTGAGCCCACCGCACGCGCCAGGCTTCACATGGTGCTTGTGCGTTCACGGATCACGGCAGCCCTGGGAGCTATCAGTGTGGAGATACAAAGGTTATCTCCCTGCCTGCTTTTTTACCAGATTAAAAGAAACTGCCCCAGAATGAGCTTTGGTGGGACAAAGGTATATTTTGGAATGCTTTTAAGGGCGGGTGGGGTGAGCTTGGCAGGGTGAGGCGAGTGTGGAAGTGTAGTTATCTAGCGTCTTTTCTGCTCCCTGGAGATAGCGTTTTCCGTGTTGGACCACTCAGTGGCTTAGTCAGAGTTTCCAGAAATAGAAAATAAAATAATTGTAAAAGTCCCTCAGCTAGTTTGAGCTGTTGTATAATGCCTGCCCTAAGTCATTTTATGGCCTTTCCAAGATTTTTAAACTCTGTTTATCCTTTTCTCTGCCTCTTTTAAAAATGGAAGCAATGACTTACTAAAGAGGTTTTCATGAGACGTAAGAGCTACTTTAATGCTTAATTATCTAAACTTAAATTCAGTATAGCAATGCTGAAGGTTAAGGAAGAAGTTTTTGGTACTTTTAGGTAATAAGGGAGATAATTATAAGCTTTCAGCCCAAGGTCAAGATAAATATAAATCTGGAGGAGGAAAAAAAGAATCTAGCTTCTTGTTAGTAGGACAGTGTTCTCATTTGAGAACACATTAATTCCTGATATGAAGTGGACATCAAATCTGTTTCGAGTTCTCGCAGCCTGTCTCTCAGGTGGGAGAGAGAGCACAGCTAATTCTTAGGGTAAGTGGCCTCTTCTGTAAGAATAAAGCCTGGCCCAAGGAGAGCTGAAGTGGACTACCCATGAAGTTAGGAGGTTGGGAGATGCATTTGGTTCTTTTCTTTCTCTGCCTCACTTGGGTCTTTCTAGAATCAAGAAACAAAATGGAATTGAAAGGATGTCAAAAAGACATGGCAGGCTGGGCGTGGTGGCTCACGCCTATAATCCTAGCACTCTGGGAGGCCTAGGCAGGAGGATCACTCGAGGTCAGGAGTTTGAGACCAGCCTGAGCAAGAGCGAGACCCCATCTCTACTAAAAATAGAAAGAAATTATCTAGACAGCTAAAAATACATATAGAAAAAAATGAGCTGGCCATGGTGGCACATGCCTGTAGTCCCAGCTACTCGGGAGGCTGAGGCAGGAGGATCGCTTGAGCCCAGGAGTTGGAGGTTGCTGTGAGCTAGGCTGACGCCACGGCACTCACTCTAGCCTGGGCAACAGAGCGAGACTCTGTCTCAAAAAAAAAAGGACATGGCAGATTCAGCCGGTTTGTTCAGAACGTCTTTCCTGTATTTCCTTTTTGAAGTTACAACAGTCCATGAGCAGGAGGAGAGGAAAGCTGGGGGGAGGTTGGGTGGCTCAAGGGCTAAGGTTGAGTTCCTCTAACCCTGACCACCCAGGGGCAGGACGGGCGGGGGAGGCTGATGGTTTTGGTAGGGATGTCCTGAAAAATGCATTGGCCTTTTGTCTTTAGGGCTTCAAAGGAGAGTTTACTTCTGAATCAAGTTAATGCCAGATGCATCCCCCTGCGTTCCGCATACCCTGTGTCGGGGAATACATCTGTAGCTTAAATGATTTTCCTTGGAACTGAAGTACGTGTTAGATTTACTGTGGTCTTTCCTGTTTTCCTGAAGTCCCCCATTTGAAGAATAGAGTGCCCAGGAGTGACGGAATAATATGTTATCAGAATTCAGAGAGGAAAAGAAAAATAGAGCATAATTCACTTTGAGGAAGACTCAATGTGACCTAGATGAAGAGAACTGCAAATCTGTGAGAGCCGTGAGACTGAAGAAATGGCAAGTTCTTGAATTAGGAGGCTAAATAGTAAAGTTTATTCACATTAATTTGGAAGTTTAGATCAGTCGCAATCAAAATCCTTATTTGATTGATAGTGGGGAGGGGCAAGTGGAGTTTGGATTTGAAAAATCTATAAAAGAAGAGAAAGTGAATGCTCCTATTTTATTTGTGTTTATCTATATAAAAAGCTGTAATAATTAGAATATTACCATACTGTTAGAGACCAGAGTTACAGATGATCCAAAAACAAGCCCAATTTTCACATAAACATTAATATATGATAAAAAGCCTTTACAAATCAAAGGGGAATGAAGGGAAAATTTATTCAACAAATGGTTCAATCTTCATCTCACAACAGAATAAATTTATATGAAATAAAGAGCTAAATATTTGTTAACCACACATAAAAAAATAAGCCAGTAATAAAAATCTGCAGATCATATAAATCATTCCTTTAGTAATGGTCATAATGAAGAATAGATGTCAGTATGGAAAAATACTTACAGTACCAAATGATATGAAATATGGACTGGAGGAAAGGCTGAAATGACTGACATGCTTTTTTGCTGATTGTTTTAAAGGGTCAGGTATAGATTTTTTTGTGTCCATTTTCCAAGATTTGTGATGTGATTGGAGTAGTTATTTGAAGAAAAATGTATTTATATGCTTTAAGTTACATTCATTCCTACTTTTAAAAGTGTCAGGTTAGTGCTTTTTATGTGTAAATTAGTGAATGTTAATCCATCCTCCCAGAAATGATTTCAAGAGGGATTTATTCTGATTAATTGGGGTCAGTAGTTGAAAGACACTGTTCATGTTGAAGATAACACCAGGTGGGACGCGCTGGGCTGTTACGGGAGTGAGAAATACCAGGGCTCCTTGCTGGCTTATCAGGGCTGGACTTCCTGTTTCATACGCTTTGAAAGAGATTATTTCCACAAAGTGCATCTGTGACTGTGAGAAAGATCTCGACATAACCTAGATTGATTGTGCAGTACAGCCATAAATATGCCCTCTGTTCCCTGGTGACCGACCTCCCCGCCCTTTCACCCTCCCTGTAAATCACGGGCATTCACAGCGCTCTCAGCAATTCCAGCTGGAGAGGAGGGAGCCTATTGTTCACTGCAGTCTCCCCCGTTAGTCCAAAGTTTTACTCTCTCAACCCACTGAAACAGTAACTGCTCACAAGGCGACAAAATTACTTTCCTTTTACTTCTTCAGTGCACATCTGGTGGAGGCCCCAGTAAGCAGTGACAAGTAGAAAAGGCGAGGAGCTGGAAAGAGTAAACGTAGACAGATTTGGGTGGTACACATTGGCCAATGATCCAGGTGGACCGGAGTGTTCTAGCTGCGTTTTCCATGTGTTCAGCCACAGAGCAGAGAGCTTTCCAGGTGTCAGCCTACCCCTTACTGTTATGTGGCTTAAGCACCTGGATGCAGAAAGGGCCTGGACGTTAGATTTCTCCGATGTTTCATCTTCTGCTAACATCTACAGGGCAAATGCTGCATAGTCCAGAGAATCAAAATGGGATCACAACTTTGTGTTTCTGATTTCCAGTCAGAAGGAATTTATTTTTGAAGCCCTGGTTGCTCTATGATTTGTAGTGTGGGATATAAATATCTTAACCTATTGTTTTCAATTCCTATTTGTGTGTGATTTTTGGAGGAAGGGACTGTCCATAATAGATAGTTGAAATTCACATTCCCCTGACCCCCACCACCTAATTTTACCCAAATATGTTTATTTCCTCTTTCCCTAAACTCATGGCCCAAAGTCACTAAATAGTTGCCAGATTGGACTGACATGCATTTGACTTCTTTATGATCGAGTCCACACCATATTGAAATGACCTAAAATCCAGAGAAGAGGAGGAGCTACGAGGGATGAAAAGAAGCCCTAATCTGTTTCAGAGCCCAAGGGCTTCCTTCATAGGTAACCTTGAAGATGGGACAAGTCATTGCCCATTTCATCGAGGTTGTCATTAGCAGTAAAATATTACAATGCAGACAGATTATGATGTTGCAACCAATTAGCAATAAAGAGAAGCGTTTTAATATACAAATTAATTAGATTCTAAGATTTTAGCTTTGGGAATTAACGAAGGCGTCTCTGGAAGGCTTCTACTGAAGACATTCCTAAATCAGCTTTTGGTCAGATAAAATCCATGAAGCTGAAAACTGAGATTAAGAGGTAAGGCTGTTGTCCTTCAACTCCCAGTGCAGTTAGAAGGCTTTGAAACTTCATGGGCCTTTCTGCAAACTTTCCTAAGTACTAGGAAATGAAGTCTTCCAAGTAGTTGTATCCTAGAGGGAATTTACAGACCTCAGATTGTAAATGTGCAAACATACTGGGAGTGGCAGTTCTCTCCAAACAAATAACCATTCTCACTGCTGGTTTTCCTGGTGCTAGACCTTAGTGCAGCTTTTCTCTGCCTGGCCAGAGAAGCAGGTGTTGCCACTTGAGCAGATGAAAAGGCTAATAAAGCTTCACAGAACCGCTTAGATAAACTAGCATTTTTTTTCCTTCTTGGAGCAAGCACTTTGAGCCAAGTTTTTTTGGTTTTTTTTGTTTTTTTTTTTTAGCTTTTTGGATATATTGACATTCATGTGTGTGTAAAGTAATGTGTTGGGCCTAAAGAGCTGGTGAATTGAATTGATCTTTTGAAAGTTACTTTCAAATAGTTGCTAGCTTTGAGGTATGTGGTCGTAGGCACGAAGAGAACCAGTGTAAATCCCTCTGCAGAAGCTGGGACTGCCACCACCCAGGATGAACTGCAAGGGGCAATACTGCTAGGGGATCTTGAGTGCACAGTGCAAGGTTCCAATGCCACACTCCCTGCGGGAATGGTGACAGTCCGGGGAGAAGAGGCAGCTGAGTGTCCCGCCCCTTCCCACCCCGCCTTTGTGGAGGACACATCTACTGGGAAAGGTTTTGATTTACTCTCCGTGTCTCTTTGGTGATGTCCACAAGGTTCTGAGGCCTTTCCATGCTATGTTGGGTTCTGGAGAAATTTGAGAGCAACAGAGGACCTATTGGAAGAATCTTGTGTATTCTGGTGCTGCTGGAGTAAGAGATGTTTCCATCAGACTTTTTTCTGTCTTTCCCTGCACCAGCCATGGAAACGTCTAATGGAAGGAAAGGGTTGGGTTCTCTGATGAGAAATCTCAATTCAGAAACAAATCCAGGTCTGCTTTTACCAGGTACTTACCCTGCGCTTTCTTTTCGGAATAGTCTCAGTTGTCAAAGGAGAGCCTCCCTGTCCTTGCCAGAGCAGTAGTTGACGTGTCCAGAAACACCGCACAGTCTCTCCCCTCCCCCGCGTGCTTATTGGCCTCAGAGAGGGGTTTGCTGTAAGGACCCAGGGAAGGGGTCAGGGAAGCCTTTGGTTGGTGAGAACATTGCATAGGTATAAAATAATTGATTGGTTACTTGTATGGAGTACTTTTCCTGACCTCTTTCTTATGCTTTTTGTTTCTCCTGTATCGTAAATTACCTGTTTAAAAAAAAAAAAAAAGGATGAGATAGCATGATTTTAGTAATGTGTCTAGCCCTAAAGTTATGAGATAGAGAAAAATCATGATTTGCCCAAAGTCACAAAGCTAATTCTTAATAACTAGAATCGTAGAATCTTTTGGTTAGAGGAAGATCTTAAAGGTGATCTATACTTAGCGATTTGTCTGATGTGTAAATCTTCTGTCGGGAGCTTCCTGGCCACATGGTCACAAAGCCTGTGCTTGAACACCCCTGAGACACCTTTCAGGGAGCTCTGTTCTATCTTTGGGCAGCTCTAATTGTTAAAAAAGTCTCCTTTATGTTGGGCTGAAGTCTCTTCCCCATGTAGTTTCCCTTGGGGCCGTGTAATACAAGTCTGCTTCCCCTTACAGAAGACAGCCTTTCCCGTATTGGACCACGGCACTGTTCCCCGACCTCCTCCCTTACGCCTTCCTTCAGCCCCTACCAGGAAATATGGCTTTGAGTCTCTGTCATCCTTGGAATTTGTCCCAGCTTATACATAGCCCCTTTGAAAGGAGGTATGCAGAACCTGATTCTCCCAGCGTAGCGTACTCAGTACCTGTCATCCCCATCTTCCCAGTGACACATTTTTATTATTGTAACAGCCTAAACTTGCATTACTGTTGGTTCAGACTGATTTGAGGTGACTGCAAAGTGAATCTAAATACCAGTTATTTTCAAATAAAAGAAAGGGGAGGCAAGACTTAGTATCAGCAGGCTTTTAAAGTTTTAAGCACTTGGTGCTATTGTAGTCCCCCCCCCCCCCCCCGCTTTTTTTTTCTTTTAACCTGTCATTTCAGCTTGTTAAGCTTTGGGGATTCATATTCTGTCAGTGAGAATTGTCCGTCCTTTTTTTGATATTTCAGAGGACTTTGTGCTACCTTTATTAGAGCTTTTACTACATTGTATTATAGCTACTTGTGTGTCTGTCCTCCATTCAGTTATGAGTCATACCTGGATAGTAATCATGCCTCACCGTATTTCTCTTTTCTCCTCAACACTTACAGCTCACAGTAAGTGCTTAATACATTTTTTAAATGAGTGAGTTAAAAATATTCGTGCACTTAGATTCTGCACATTAATAAGTTATTTTAGTAAATATTCATGCATAATTTAATTGTTTAGATATTCATTGTAAAACTTATTTAAATATATAAATTCATATTTATATGAATTAATAAATACAAGTTATTTATTATTAAATAAGTTACTTATTAAGTAAGTTGAAGAGGGCAATGCCTAGATGCTGTTTTGCATCTCCCTAGAAACTTTTCCCTGGGCCGTTGTTCCATTCTTTGGTATTCTTTGTAAAATGAGGTTCATTCCATTGTGAATTCACCTAATTTTGTAATTAGTTCTGTTGTGACATTACATATGTGTTCCTAAAAATCACTATGGTATATGCAGTGGTAAAATTAAAGCCATACGGTCCCTAGTACTTTGGGAGGCTGAGGCAGGAGGATCGCTTGAGCCCAGGAGTTTGAGGTTGCAGTGAGCTGTGATGACCCTACTGTATTCTAGCCCAGGGTGACAGAGTGAGACCCTATCTCCAAAAAAAAAAAGAAAGAAAGAAAGAAAGAAACCCCCCAGGGCTTATGGGAAAAATTGGGTTAGGGACATAAAAATTTCATCACTGACAGATTTGAAAAAGAAAAAAAGAGAGGAACCTAGTAAAAACAGTAACTTGGTTTCACACGTGTTAAATGGCTAAGAAATACAGAAATGCTACAGTAAATATGGCATCTACCTTATAAAAAGCCTGGAGTTTACTTATGGAAGGGAACATGGGAAGGGTTCCAGCTGGTGAGCTACTGTGGAGTGTTGGAAGGAGGGTTATCTGAAATTGGAGAGAAAGTTGTAACATCAGATATGAATCGGTGAGATTCATAACACACAGTGAACCCGAGGAAGATGATGGATGTTTGAAGTGTACACATGTAATGTATTCCTATGGGCTCAGTTCAGTTTTCTGCATTTACCTTGTGCTTCTTTTTTCTTTTACTTTTTTTCTTTTTTCTTTTCGTCTTTCCTTTCTCTCTCTCCCTCTTTCTTTCTTTCCTTTCTTTTCTTTCTTTTGAGATGGGGTCTTGCTGTATCACCCAGGCTGGTCTCAAGCTCCTGGGCTCAAGTGATCCTCCCACCTCAGCCTCCCTAGTAGCTGGAACTACAGGCTCGACCCATCAGGCCTGGCCACTTACGTTTCTTGCAGACAAGATTGCACATAAGCAAACACTACAATCACATTGGAACAAACTCAAAATTTCAAAACAAGTGTTACAGTAGTCCCTGTTTCTTCATTCTGTTATTCACTCATTCACTAAAACATCTTTTGTGTTCTTATAGTATTCCAGGCACTGGGGCGCAAGAATACATAAATTATACTACCGCTCACTCTGGAGAAACTCATAGTCTTAAAGATTAGTTTATTTTTGCTAGTAGGAATGAAAATAAACGTTAAAGAGACAGGGTTGGCTGATCTAGCCGTTTTCCAAAGTCCCCTCCAACGAGAAGAATATTTCGTAAGTCTGGTCCCTAATTACATTTAGCAGATTTCTCTAAAATCCGAAAGCTAGAGTATGAATGCTTCTTACTTTTCAGCTGGTATCTATTTAAGAGATGATTCATTTAGGAACAGAAGAGAGGAAAGATTTGTATTTTACTCATCAAGTATCTGGCTTAAAGATGAAATTTCACTTTATATCATTTACATGTGTGTGATTTGATGTGGGCTTTAGTTTAAAATAGACTAATGTACCAGTAGAACCACAGACTTTCAGAACTAGAAGGTAAGGCTGGGCACAGTGGCTCACACCTATAATAATAACACTCTGGGGGGCCGAGGCAGGAGGATGGCTTGAGCTCAGGAGTTCAAGACCAGCCTGAGCAAAAGCGAAACCCCATCTCTACCAAAAATAAAAAAATTAGCCAGACGTCATGGTGTGCGCCTGGAGTCCCAGCTACTTGGGAGGCTGAGACAGGAGGACCGTTTAAGCCTAGGAATTTGAGGTTGCTGTGAGCTAGGCTGATGCCACAGAGCTTTACTCAGAGCAACAGAGTGACACTCTGTCTCAAAGAAAAAAAGAAAAAAGAACTAGAAGGCATCCCAGAAATTAGGAGGCCCAGTCTTCTCTCTGGTTCAGATGAAGAAACCAAAGCTCCGAGAGACAAAGTGATATACTCCGTCACTTGGCTAGTGGCATAGCCAGAACTTGAACCCAGTTAATTTTAGAACTGTAATATGTTGCCTTTCAAAAGTATCATAGGAGTCTATTCATTTAGAGAGAAATCTAAACTGAACTCATTGTTTCGGCTTTTCGGTCTATTTAGTGAATTTCACCTATCCAGTTACTATTCATAAAAAGCTTCTCATTGTTTGATTTTTGTTTCTTTAAAAGATCTGATGCTACACAAACTCAGTGAAGCGGCTCTTCCTTAGAACGTGTGCTGTATAAGTACATATCTTTGTCAAGGCAGGCAGAATATTGTATTTCTTTGTACCCAAAAAGACTTAAGCATTTGCTGTGAATTGATTTGGAGTTTTGAAGGGAAAACATCCCTGGTTGTGTTTTTGTGATTTCTGGTGCATTCCTGAGGATTAAGATGTCATTGCCCCTAGGCAGGGCGTGCTTTCTTTCACAGTTGGTGGGTTTTGTTTTGTTTATTTACATCTATTTCTTCCCACCCCCAACATTGATTGATTTGAAAGATGTACCTGAAGTGCACCTTTGTACCAGGCCCAGAGTCTTCCCTGGGGCCCTCACGACCCATTGGCCTTGGCCACTTTGCCTGGGAACAATAGTCATTTCTAGTATGTAGGATTTTGAAGCAAAGAACTTCCAGTGGCATTTTAAGAGAGCAGGAAAGGCTGGTTAACAGTGTGGGTAAATAGTTATCTCCCCCCACCCTTTTTTTTCCAAGAGAGGAAATAAACAATGTATTTCCAGCCCCTAGTGTTTGCAAAGCATTTTCAAATTGTTCTCACTTTTTGGACTCCAAAAAGTTCCTGGGAAACAGGTTTTATTTTTCCTTAGGGGATTTTTGAATTCTAGGCCCAGTGCTTTGAAAACACCAAACTTCAACTGGAATCATTTTTCTGAGTGTGGTTGTTGGGAGAAACTAATACATAGATAGGAGTGAATCAGGATCTAAATACATACAGCCAGTATAATTAATTAAAAATAGCTCTTTTTAGCCATTTGTCCGTGCTGAAGTGTGCTTCTGTGTTCAGTGGCCCTCTGAAGCCCCCAAGGTTATGGGAGTGCACTTCCCAGTTTGGGGACGTTGGCCTGATGTCGTCTGTTTCATCTTACCTTTTTTGGGCCACTTCCTTCTGTCCTTAAGGTGAGAATTTCAGAATGTCTTTCAGTTCTGCTTTAGGACTAAAAGCCTTCCTTGGTGCCTTGACAAGGAGGAAATTTAAGGAAAAGGCACATTTAAATTAGCCAGTGTGGCTCTTGTGAACACAGGGAGTAGCAAGGCCACGGTGCAGTGCCACATGGCTGCCGGGTGTGTGCTGTCTTGGACCGGCGGGTAGGTTCAGTACGACAGACGGACACGCCGAAGAAAGATGACGTGTTTGAGGTGGAAAGAGCAACAAGGACTTGAAGAGCCTGTCGTTTAGCTTCTGACAGCGTCTTTGTGTCTTTGTACAGTTGAAGTACTTGACTGACGTCCGCGAGCCGTCCCTTGGCAGGAGGCTCGTGTTCCGAGTGGTGCTTTCCCCACTCAGAATCGCCATCGCATCTGTAGACGGTGCTTATGTGCTTGTGGGCAGGTGAAGGGGCTGAGGACAAGCAGTTTCTTCAGGATCGCTCCTCCAAGTGTGCTCGAGTGGATGTGGCGGATCCGTCTTGCTGCCTTCTAACCCTCCCTCAGAATTCCGTCGCCGTGATGGATTTCAGGTCCTCCTCAGGAACATCGTGATTTGAGTATTCAATTTCTAATTAGTAAATTTTTTGCAGCTTTAAAAAATTAACTCCTTACCCTCTTCATTTTAAGAGAAGTCTTTATTTTATAATCTCCTAGTTTGACTTACGGCGTGTATCCCAGTTGTATTTGTTGTCATCACAGAGATTTTTATTATGTCAGGACAAAGTCCCTCAACCCCATGTACTTTGGCCTTTGTCATTCAGACATTATTCCTTCCAGCATTCATTGCTCCTTTATGTTTTGTTACTATTTGATTTTTCTATTTATATTTAGTTTTTAGCAGTTCTCTTTGGCTAATTTTTACAACATTTTCTTGGTTTGCTTTTGATGAGCGTATTACCTGCTGATTGCACAGTTATTTGACTTGGTGTCACATTTCTGGATTTAAACCTACTGTTCTGCTGGAAATTTAAATACTATAGAAAGTTAAAAATAAAAACCCTGACACCTCCCCGTAGCTAATCCCCAGGGTAACAGCTAATGTATTTATTTATTTATTTATTTTGGCTTTTTCTTTCTATGTACATAAAAGTATATTTGTAACTCATGGAGTCTGTAGACTGCAGTAGATCCAGCACGCATACAATAGGCATATACCTAAAGAGATTTTGCTACCATTGGTTACTAATGTAGCTCTTCTTTAACAGTATTTGCTTTTGATTGCTCTGTATTTTTGTCATACAAAAATAACCAAGCTATTGGAACCTTTTATGATTTAAAATAGAACATTAGTTTTATTATGTATTGAAAATGGATCCTTAAACTTCATAATGGCTTCCAATTATTTTACATTTGCTTGTGTTATATACTATTATTTCATTGCAGTATAATGTCTAATTACGGAAACGACTCCAAGGAGACATGATTTTTCTGGCTTAATGTGTAATTGTTTATTGAGTATTTTTCTCATTATGGTGATTTTTTTTTTCCTTTTGAATTGCAGTTATAAAGGAACTTAGATTTTGTAAATTGATTATTATGTAGTTAAAGAAATCAACTATTCATCAAGTGCTCACTCTGGAAGCATTGGTTCAGAATTTAAATAAAGGCAACGATTTAAAGAGATCCCTCCTAAAAAAAATAGTGTGCGTATCAAAATATGAGTAACAATAAGCTTTATTGTTCAGTACAAAAATATTTAATATTTTATAATATATAATTTATTGGTTATATAATAAAAATAATTTATTGTTTGTTAATACAAAAGTAAGTACCTGTTAAGTCCCAGGGACGTGGAATATAGAAGTTCCTTAGAGGGGGTGGCTCCCAGGGGCTGTGGTGACAAAGTGTCTGAAAGATGGGATTCAGAAGTACGACTCTGTGAAAAAGGGAGAGAGCAGGAAGGAGGGGCATTTGGAAGGCGGTTGAGCGCAGCAGGGGCGTGTGGAGGAACCGGGAGTAGATCCTATCTGTGATAAACCATTGGAGAAGCTTAAACTGGTAGTGGACAGCATGATCTTTTTTACATTTTAAAAACTCACTCAGGCTGCTAGGGGGACAGTAGATTCTGCTGTCATTGTTTTATCTGTTTTAAATGGCATCGCATAAATAGTTACTCGCCCATGAACCACTGGTTAATGTAAGGGGGGAACGATTGATGATTGATTTTCAGCTCAGATGATGGGGACAGGCCAGAGCTGGGGTGGGAGGGAGTGGGCTTGTTTTGTCCTGTTGAGCTGGGGGTGATGGAGGATAGCCAGGCAGACATGGTCCTCCGACCACTTAAGAAGAAGGAAGTGAATTCCCTATTACCTTCTCCCCTTCTTTTTCGAAAGCATCTCTGAAGAAGAAGTTCATGTATTTGCAGGAAAGTTAAGTCATTATGACAGTACATATCCCAAGCTTCAAATTGGTTGTCTGACAGCATTTGCCCTCTGTGAGTGTAACTGTAAGTAGGAGGCAGCATGGCTGTTTTGGTTACTTATTCCAGCTCTAACCAAGGATAGGTGAAATTTCCCGCTGTTTATTACTAGAGGCTAGTTTCAGGTTTCTAACAGGCAGATGTCATCGCCATCTTTGCTGCTTCCTAAACCTTATAGACATGTAACTGCAAAATTTATATTTCAGTGTTTTTCCTTTTTCTGTGATAAATTGAGGATAATGAAATGAAATAATGGCAAGAGATTTTATTTTCCTACAAAGTATTTATTACATGGATGGTTTCTAGAAAATCAATTTAACGGCTGGGCACAGTGGCTCACACCTATAATCCTAGCCATTTGGCAGGCCGAGGCAAGAGGATTGCTTGAGGCTAGGAGTTTGAGACCAGCCTGGGCAAGAACGAGACCACGTCTCTACATAAAATAGAAAAATTAGCCAGACGTGGTACATACCTGTAGTCCCAGCTACTTTGGAGGCTGAGGCAGGAGGATCACTTGAGCCCAGGAGTTTGAGGTTGCAGTGAGCATCATAGCATACACTCCAGCCTGGGCGACAATGTACGACCCTGTCTCAAAAAAAAAAAAAAAAAAAAATCAATTTAAGGACTGGTAGACTTAACTCTTTAAAAAAGATAAAATACTTCAAATACAGGGAACAGCACAGTGCTCCCTCTCATCGCCCTTTTAAAAACCTCTTTCGGCTTGACAGTCATCATGGCTGGGGATAAGCAGACTTATGCCTTCTATTCCTAAAGATTATTATGTATCAAGTCATTTAGTGTAGGGACTCTTAGTTTATTTAAGACGTAGCGTTTATCAAAATTTCTGCAAATCAAGGAGATAGTGTTCATTAACCTACAGGAGAGGTCTTTTAGAAGATTGAGTTCTGGAAAGGTGAAAGAAAATAAAGAAGCGATGTTTTTCCAGGGAGTGTGCTACCAACATCTTTTTCATGAACTTGTGGAATCTCAGAAGTTATCTAGTCCAGCTCCAAATGTTTACGTGGTTGTTCAGCATTCTGTTTGACACGTCCAGTAAAGAGCAGGTTGTTCTCCTAAAAGGTCGCCCAGTTCATTTCAGGCTGAATTTTTCTCCTACAATGTATATCCTTTGGTCCTGGTTCTGTCCATGGTGCCATTTATAATAAATCTACTTCCTTTTCTACATGACAACCATCAGGTCCTTCAAAGTGGCTCATAGCTGGGCTTGGGGCAAGGCTCTGTAACTGCCCTTTCTACATGGGAAGTACCCAGTGAATCTCCATGGAGCCAGGATCAGGAAGAGCACCACAAACAAGAGTTCACTGTTCACTGGCTTTCATGAATATATTAAGTACTGGGAGCAGCTCCTGATCTGTGAACAACACCAACGCCTTCCACCACCCTGCCCTGTAGTTTATACACCAGTAGAGAACCCATCCTCGGAAGGAAAGAGAAATAATTTCCAAGGATTGGCAACCCTATGGACAGCGTCCCCCAGCAATGGTGCTTGCCCAGGCTCTGTAACACTCCGAGTGGTGCCATGGAACAGTGCTTTGCACACTTGAACGTGCACAGACAGGGTCTGGGAATTTACCTGCCTAACAAGCTCCTGGACGATGCTCGTGTTGCTGGTCTGTGGATCCCACGTGAAATAGTGGGGTTGTTGAGTACACTGGAGTCATAGTGTGAGGTCGTGGACAGTTTGGGACTATAAAGTTCAAAACTTAGAGAAACTGCCAAAGTCCCCTTTTCTCTGCTCCTCCTCCTTTAAAGAATCAAAGGCTCCACGATATCAGAAAAGAAAAGCTTCTTTCATGGATTCATTCTAGAGGAATCTCTGGTGCTCACACATAAGCTAGTCAGACAGATTGCAGTGGGGTGGCAGCACCCAGGTCCCCTGGGCTGTAGCAGGTTGTATGAACAGACCTGAGAAGTTTTGTCGTCTGTCCTCGGGAGTGCAGAAAGGCATTTCTGAATTCTAACAGAGTATTCACTGCCAAAGGATGTTAGAAATTTCCCAAGGCAAAGCTGCTTCTCACAGTGAACTGTTGGGAACAGGACAGGAGGGATGTCGGGAAAACAGTGATTACTTTTAGGGTGCTTGATGAAGCTCCTGCACTACACTTCAAATGTCGCTGTGTGAACTTGGTAGAACATGGACCGAAGTCGCTGGTACTGCTTGTGGCAGTTGACCACCCCCTCTTCCTCTGTGCCTGTATTGGCACAGGATGAGCCCAGGGCCAGAGCAGTCCACATACATGGGTGTCTGTGCTTCCTTCCCCCCTCCCCCACAGAACAGAAAGAAAGAGTCACTGCCATGAGGCGTCATAAAGATTTGATTCACTCCTTTCTACCGGGGAATTTGGGACCTTTCTACCAGGGGAACTTCCTTTTGATGCCTGGACCCTGATGGGAAGATGATCTTGAGGGAAGAGAAGTGGGATGTTGAATGGTACAAGTTGACACTTCATTTGAGAGGGGTGAAGTGTGCATGTTCTTGCAGTCTCCAAAGCACTGAGAGCAAGCTAGTGATGACTAGAGCTTATACTGACCAGAAGCTTCACAAGGACATCACAGCCCTGCGTGCAAAGGGTTAATAAGAAACTTGGGGGTGGGGAATATTTGCGTGTAGGGCCAGAGAGCTAAGGAAAAGCCTAGGATGGACTTGAAAAATGGAAATTCCTATATATTGTCACATGCCCCACCCAGCCTCTTTTCAAAATGGGTCTCAGTGATGGTCTGATATGTGCCCCACACATAGTGTGCAAAACAGGAAGGTAGGTGACTGGTAGTATTTAAGTAGGTCTTTGCTGCTGGTGGCTTTACCATTATCCTTAAGAAAATCATCTCTGGCAGTTAAAAGTGTTGAAACTAGGATTTGACCTAGAGGCAATCATTTGCCAACTTTAATGGGCACAATGACTTAAGAATTTTTGCTTCAGATGGTGACAGCTTTATAATTATTGCTCTTTTGGGCCGTGGACGTCAGATCCTCAGGCGATGATGGTAGAATTCGCAGAGGGCAACAGTATAGTAAGGAAGGTGTCAGATCTATACCCCATCCGTGAGCTTGACAGCTTTTGATTCCTCACTGATACTTAGTAATGAAAATACTAGAAGGAGGGCTGCCTATGACCTCACTTGATTGTTCTTAGTGTTGAGCACACACCGGTTGCACGGGTGGCTGTGTGTCGGGGTGTGGGTGTGGGTGTGTGCACGGGCATAGCTCACAGTGTCATGGGGGTACCTTGTTCACAGCCAGGTAAGGCTGGACAGGCCAGGACAGCTACGACCCTTGGAAAGGTTGGGGTTCGGGGGGTTGGCAGGAGGCATTGGGGGATGAAGACCAAGCAAGAGGTGATCTTGTCCAGAGAATCCAGCTGATAAATATTGAGGCTGGCAGGAGGACACGAGCAAAATACTGGGGCTGAGTATTTGTGGCCAAAACCTGAGTTTTTCCGTGTTCTCAGCAGTGATTCGAGAGTTCGTCCTTCGTGCCTTATTTCTCATGTCTGGTCTCTGCAAACCCCATCACATGATTCCGCTGATGTTGGCCTCAGACCGAAACTTGGGGTAGTGCAGTGGTAACATGTTACGGATAAAAGTGCCTTACCGTTGATAACTCAGAATCAGTAAAATATAGGATAGATATCATCATTAGTTCTGATTATTTAAGCTTATCTCTGAGCCTTACAGATAGCAAAAACTGAAGTTTAAGACTACAGGCTTCCTGACTGCCAGTTCCATGTTTTTTCTTCTTCCTCCTCCTCCTCCATCCCCCACTCAAGGCTATAGGGTAACGTTTTTTCTTCTGCACCGTGTTCTACATCCTTAGGCACCAGCTCCTAGAAGGCAGGGGCTGTTGCTCCATATCCTCAGGGCCTAGCTCAGTGCCAGGCATGTGAAGTGACATAATTCATCTTTTCCTCATATGAAGTAAAAACACAAGGATTTTATGTGACCTTGACATCATTGGGCTTTTAAAGACTTTTTTAGACTCCCATCCCCACCCCAATAGATCACAACCTATTTCTCTCATTCTGTGAATAATTTTAATCCTTCATCTGCATGGTCCTTCATTGCTCTTATTTGCTAAAGACTGCAAAAGAAATAAAATGTTCACAAGCCAAGGTTGACCTTTAAAGGTTCTTTGTAGGCTGAAGCCATTCAGATGGCCTCCGGTCTCCACAGGCAAGACTATGGTTGAAAACCCCTTGAAGGCAGATTTTTTGGTCCTGAGGCATCATGGGCATATGCAGGAGGATAGATGCTTTTTTGTTGTGGGGTTAGGAGGCATAAACTTGAAACAAGTTTAAGTACACTCAACTGCAGCATGTTGCTTTTTCTTTAATCCCTAGCAGATTAACCCCTATGGTGGGCTAATCTGCTAAAGTAGAGGATAGCCAAACTAGCTCCTCTAATAACAGCAGCCTCTAATCTGCTGGACTTCACACAGCTTTCCCAGTGGGCTGCTGGTGTTTTGGCACATGCAACGGCTATTTTTTCCTATTTAGGATTTTGCTTTTCATAGGAACCCTGGAGGCCCTCGGAGGCTTGTGATACAGACTACAGCCCAGAGCTCTGTTCCCAGATGGTAATTAATGTTTACATAACATGACAAGCACAAAATGGAATCTCTTTGAGCCCTGCCAAGCACCCATCATCCCGTGATCTCCCACTCTTGCAGTGTTTGAAAATTAATTTGCCTTGAACAAACAGTGGGTTTTCCTCAATTTATTTGTACAGTTTCAGTGACCGGGAAGAAGAGCTGCAGGACTGAATGTCATCCTTCCATTCGTTCCAGTAATTGAATCTGCTAATGGAACAAACTGGTCTCTGTTTAACGATTTGAAGAAAAGAGGGAGAGGAGGAAAATAAAGAGAGGTGTATGTTAGAGAAGGTGGACTTTTTCTGCAAAACACCATTGGAATGTGGAGTTTGGGAGATAGAATCTAAAAGGTAGGGGGGAGGTAAAAGTATTGCCACGTTATTAAGAATTGAGTAGTGCAGTTTGTGTTTTAATGAGTTACATACAAAATTTGCAGTCTTTGCTTAAAAAAGAGGTTTATTTGCAGTAACAGGTGAAGCTGTTTGAATAATGGGCATTGCTACTATCTTGAGATAATTACATGTTGATCCCCAGAAATTTAATGCTTCCATATGTTTCTGGACTGCTCAGTGTAGAACATTTCAGTCCTTTATTAACATTCCCATTGTAATTTCAAGTCTGGGTGGTTTTTCTTGTTTGGCTGCAATCTCCAGTCCTGTGTGGTGAGGTCCTCGTGGCTGTCATTTGCACAGATAAGCAGTAAAGTTAACTAGAAGATGGAATAATGTAAAAATAGGACACGTCCGTTTCTGGGTGAGAGGGATCAGACATTCAGAAAGATATAGATGGATGGGTGGGTGGGGGATACGCTGCCTAATGGCTAACGCCCCACATGGTTTTTTGATGTCTTTGAGGCCTGTTCAGGTTTGCTGCAGTAATGACCCTGTAGTGAGTAAGCCCTGTTAGAATTTTCTAACCAAGTGTAAAGATGCATAAAGACTAGAAGTACAGAAGCTGTGCCTTGGGAGAGTTTTGTTTTTTGCTTCTCCCTCTCCTCCTCCTCCTCCATCCCCATCATCAATATTCACCATTTCCTTTCTGCCCAAATACACGTAGGTAGAACAAGTCAGAAATGTGGACGAATAAATGGAAGGCTTAATGCACACCATTTGCTGTCCTCATTTTTGAGAGGAAAATATTCATCTGTCCTTCTGGTGAGGAGATTTTTAAAAAATCTATTCAGTAGGTGTGGAAATTTAAAAAGACTTGAACATGCCAGACTTCTGTACCTGTGTGTAACAACCAAAAAAAAAAATAAGACTTGAACAGTTACTTTCCCAGTTGACTTCTTCTGATAGTGGAGATAAATGCATGAGTACTTCTTTTTAAAATATAACATCCCTATTTTTTTCACAGTAATATATTCATGATAGAAAATTTGGAAAATTAAGAAAAGCAGAGATATAAACATTAAAATCAATATTTATTTCTGGATGATGGGTTTAAAATTAACATTTTGATGTATATCTTTCCAATCGTTTTTCTGTGTATACATGTGTACATTTACACAGATAATTTTTAGCGTTGAGATCACACTGATAATAATGTCCTTTCTTTAATAGTAATTTTGTCTTGGTGTTTTACATGACATTAAGTATTTCTTTATAATAGTTTTGGGAACATTGATCACTTAGTATGTGCTGTACATTGTGGAAAGTCCTTTATATGACTTAATTCATTTCCACAACAGCCCTTTGAGGTAGCTCCTGCATTTGTGCAGTAAGTTATTGGACTTCTGGAAGCACAGCAGTTCATCACGGGGACATAATACATCAAATCTCAACCCTACTGGACTCAATGCCCCTTTTGTGTAACATAAGAAATATTTTATAGCACACTCATTTTTTACTTCCTGGAATGAAATTTATAGTTAATATACCCATCTATGCACATAATTTTAAAATGTATATAAAGCCCTAATGAAACATAAAAGAGAAATAAGTGGAAAGTCATAATACGCTTTAAGTACATAAATGCTTATTTACATTAAAAGGCAATGAAATGGTCAGGTGCTTGAATCTGTATATGGACTGGTATAGCAATACTGCTGCTGCAAATGCAAATGCATACAAGTACGTGATGGTGGCAGTTCAGACACCAGAAGCAGCCTTCCCATTGATGTCATGATTTTCCCAATGAGAGAACAACTCTCCGTTAAACCTCAGGTATAACAAAGTACAATAGTTGAATTCCTGGAAAATTCAGTGGATGTTAAAACCATGCAAAAAGTTACTTTGTGTTTATATGCCAAAACAGGTAGGTTCTGGGGTTTCAGCTGCACGAATGTCCAGCGGGATTTAGAAAGCGAGTTGAGCTATTGTTGTGTGGGATTGCTCCTGACATAGCAGTGGATCTAATATCCCTAAAAGCCACCAATGCCTTCTAGTCATTGTGACAGCCAGGGGGTGGTATCCTCTAATGAGAACTACCTCTTACAGGACTCGTACTTATTTCTCTCTTTTTTTTGCATAATAAAATATCTTGAAAGAACACACTTTTTGGAATACGTTTCTCAAAGTTTACAGGCCCTGTGATTTTCTTCTTAGCTTTGTTCCCAAAGTATTATGATTTTTGTTATTATAAAGGGGATCCTTTTAAAATTTTATTTTCTGACTGTTGCTGGTATATACAAAAGCTACTATTTACCTTATTGAGCTCTCTTATTCTAGGATTTTTTCAGCTGGTTGTCTATATTTTGTAGCTAGGCAATTATATTTTTTGTAAATATTTTTTCCTCTTCCTTTTGTTGTATAATGTTTGTAATTGGTTTTCAATTTAGATGACAGGAATAATTTGTTTCTTGATGGTTTAGTCGACACTGTCTATGACACAGGTACCTTTTTGTGGGGGAGGTAAAGGTGTAGATGATTGAGTACTTTTTCAGATTATTTTAATGATCTTTTGTTTTAGTCAGTTTTAGCAATTTCTTTTTTTCATAAAAGTCATTTGATTTTCAAATTTATTATAAATTTACGCTTTACATTTTCTTATTTTTATGCACATCTACACATACACCCTCTAGCTCGCTGTCTATCCAGTTGTCACTCCTCCCCAACCCCCAAACAGGTAACCACAGCTAGTGGCTTCTTAGTTATCCTTCCAGACCTGCTCTGCACGTAAAATAAAGTGAATATAATTTCCCTCCATTTTTCACAAAAGGTAACGTATGCTAGACATTGTACATTCAGCATTCATTTTCACAGCTACAGTATTTTCCATTGCAAGTGTGTGCCAAATACGTCTGACCAGTGCCCTACTGATTACCTGTGGGTTGTTTCCCAACTTTCAGTTCAGACTATGGTGGTGTTTCACTGTGTTTGTAGGCTAAATCCTCAGGTACCAGATTGTGGGAACTCCATTTGTTATGTTGCTAAGTGTTGCCAAATTTCCCTCCACAGTGGTGGTAGGGTTTGCATTCAACTAGTAAACAAGAAAAGAGGGCCCATTCTCCCCAGAGAACTTTTATCAAACCTGTATGAAAATCAAATAAATTTTTCCTAATCTCTGAAATGTTTTCTAAAATATTTATTGTTTGAGTCAAGTTTATTGAGGCTTAATTATTTTATTTTTACAGATTTAGGGGGTACAAGTGCAGTTTTGTTACATGGATATATTGTATAGTGGTGATGTCTGGGCTTTAAGTGTACCCATCACCTGAATAGTGTACATTATACCCAGTAGGCGATTTTTCCTCTTACCTCTCTCTCACCTTTGGCATCTCCTCCAATGTCTATTTTTCCACTCTGTGTGACCACGCATACCCATAGCTTAGCTCCCACTTTTAAGTGAGAACGTGGTCTTTGATTTTCTGTTCCTGAGTTACTTTGCTTAGGATAACGGCCTCTATTTTCATCCCAAGTTGCTGCAAAAGACATCATTCTTTTTTATGGCTGAGTAGTACTCCATGGTGTGTCCATACCACATTTTCTTTATCCACTCATTGGTTGATGGACAGTTAGGTTAATTCTGTGTCTTTGCTATTGTGAATTGTGCTGCAACAAACATACCAGTGCAGGTATCCTTTTGCTATAATGACTTCTTTTCCTTTGGGTAGATACCCAGTAGTAGGATTGCTGGGTCGAATGGTAGAACTACTTTTGGTTCTTTGAGAAGTCTACTGAGGCGTAATATATATGCAAGAAATTCACTCTTTTTACTGTACAGTACACAGTGTAATTTTAATTTGCATTTCTTTTATTATAAGCACGATGTGTTATTTTTATAATCACAAGAAGATTTCTAAACCCCAAAATGTAATGAATACAATGTTTAAATAAGACTATCCAATTTGCACATTCTTATTTCTTTCACACTCAGCAAATTTCATCCTTTGGCAAATTCAGAGCACACAGTGCAACACAAAATGATTTTTAAAAACATGTTCCTGCCAATTTTGGAGAAGCACAGCAAGACAAATTGACTGTCAAGATGGAAAAGCTTAACTGGGAAGATACATTTATTGAATAATTGAAAGGAAGAGGAAATGCATTACCGATTGGCCATAAAAATGCACGACGCCTAATCTGTGCCTCAAGAGTCTCCTGGAAATGGGGAGTCATAAAACTCTGTCAGCCCCCAAAGTTCTTACCAGCCCTCAAACCTGTCACTGCCTTGCTTATAGGTTGCAGCACCAGAGCACCGCGGGACTGATGTGGCTTCCAGGATTAGCTGGAGTGTGGTGTTCCAGCAACTCTTTGTTGTAGCTTTTCTAACCCTTTACACTTTAAGGGCGGTGTAGTTAAGTGTTTTAACTGAATCCCGGATTTACCATTACCTGCTCTGTTTTCGGATTTTTGCTTTTTGGGGAGCAATATAGTATAGATTAGAGAAAAGGCACGTGATGGTGGCAGCATTGGGACTTGAGCTCAAATGACCTCCAGGAAACAAGTTCCTTAACTTTTCTTGGCTTATTCCCCATGTAGCGAGAGAGGGCTGGACAAGATCCTTGCCACTCAAAGTATGCTGCAAGGTTCAGAGCACCAGCATTCCCTGGGCGATGCTCAGAAAGTGAAGTGTTCAGGTGATTTCTGGCACATTACGGTTTCAGAAGTGCTGGGGTGGTCTCCTGGATGCTGGTCGCGTTTCAAAATTCTGTGCTTTTAGGTTCTTGCGGTCATCAGTCACAGATGGTTCTGTACAGATTTGCAGGGTTCACTGGAAAATCTTGGACTTCCCCGTAGCCCTCCTCGCCTGTCAGTGATGGTGGTGACTGCCACAGTCTTAGCACCACTCCTCGCACTCGAGTTGTGGTAGGTCGGGATTGAGACAGTGAGGCGTCAGGGAGGTAGGAAAGGCAGCTCCGCTGGCCTGCACGGGCCTCGTGAAGGGAGCCAAAGCCTGCAGGATGCCTCCTGCAAACCTGGCTGTGTCGTCCAAATTCATTAAATAACAAGGTTGAAACAGTAAAGCTAGATACATGTAGTACTTACCTGTGT
Source organism: Eulemur rufifrons (assembly GCF_041146395.1). NCBI lineage: Eukaryota > Metazoa > Chordata > Mammalia > Primates > Lemuridae > Eulemur > Eulemur rufifrons. The sequence goes on along the minus strand of NC_090996.1, from coordinate 4,092,476 downwards.
GTTTCTAATGTGCTTCCTTACTGGCATGAGTAAGTTTGAATGATATCCTCTGGGTGGTGCCCTTTGGGAAAGGAAGCTTTCTTTTCTACGAGGGAAAAACTTTTGTTTGGATATTGATTTTTGGAGGACGTTTGAATGTAAACTTACCAAGATAGAAAATATTGATTGATTGATTGATTGATTCTCCCAGTCCGGAGAGAACAGAGGGAGTATGAAAGGATAAAATGTGCCCTGCCGTTGTACCAAGCATAATAATCCTAACTTAGCTGTCAGCATGGGAAGAGTCCCTGCTCATGGACATAGAACTTGTCGTTGAGCAAAATGCCTCGTTGACTGTGTGCTGTTAGCATTTCTGGGCTGTTGGCGCACTCTGTCCCAGACCTGACTGACAGGCCTGCACCGCAGGAAGCCCGTGATGTTCATTCTGTGCATTCGTGTAATGGCTTGCTGTGGAAATTTTTGTGAAAGAAAAATATGGCAAATTTTGTGGAGAAGGTTTGAGAGAGCTGCAGACAGAGCTCCCCTTGCGGTGGTATCTCCATATAAAGGGTCTCCTTCCCCGTCTGGGAACTCTTCTGGCTGGGTGGGCTCTAAGCCACATCAGGGGGCTTGGTGTTCTCTTTCACCCCTGAAATTAGAAACTACAGTTTTTGTGAACTTTTATCATAAGCCAAAAGTCTTCCTAGAAAGTTTCTTAAGACAGCACTGTACAGAACTAACTATGTGAGTAGGATGTCAGGAGTCCAGAGTTACTTTTCACTGGGGCCTGAATGGATCCTTTGTCTTTTTGTACCTGAAACATGTGAAGGAAGCAGATTTCTGTCCACTGTGTCGGTATTGCTGTTCCCGGCTGGGCTGTACGGCTTGAAGATAGCCAAGTTGATGTTAGCCAGAAATGTGCTTTGTTTATAAACCCAGGGTTTGTTTCTGCTTTTGTGCATGTTACTGGTTTGATCTGTTTTACCAAAAGAACATTGAAAAGAATGAATTGCTTTGATGCACATTCCAGGGAAGAGAAATGACAAACAAGTGTGTATACACAGAGCACACGAACAGAGATATATAAGCCAGGCACAGTGGCACACACTTGTAGTCCCAGCGACTCAGGAGGCTGAGTCAGGAGGCTCACTTGAACCCAGGAGTTCAAGGCTACTGGGAGCTATAATCACACTATGAATAGCCGCTACACTCTAGCCTGGTCAACATAGCAAGATCCCCTTCTCTGACATAAAAACAAACAAACAAACAAACAAAAACAGAAATACATAGAAACAAGAATACCACATATTTTTCACACTTATTACTGTAAGACAGGAAGAGAAAGTTCATACCCACAGTAGTTCATTCAGGAATGCCTGAAAGACACCCCCATTTCAGAGAATATTGTAATTTAGTCTCTATTTCTAAACAGTGTAGTAATAAAAGAAAAGGATGCATCATTTTACCATAAAAATGTACACAAAAGTACTTGTAAGTGGAGCTTTTTTTTTTAAATTTAATGCCATATTGGTTTTTCATTATCTTGTTTGAGAATTTTATGGAATTTGGCTTATAGGGTAATCAAATAAACCATTATACTACATGTGGCGTGTAGATCTTTTGACCTTTGGAAGAAATCATATCTTTTAATTCATACAGGAACATACATTTTCTATATTTCTTTCATGACTGTAGCATTTACATCCAGGCTTCGTCTCAAGGTCCAGCATTCACACGTACCCCTTGACCTCAGTTGGGTGGGGACCCCCACGTGGTCCAAGGGGAAAACCTTAAAGGCACGAGTGAGTTGGTTGAAATGAACGTGATTTCAGGTCACACTGGCACCTTCGATCTCACATGCTGCTGGGACTGGCGGGTGAGCGTCGGGAGGCCCGCCCTGCCTTTACACCGTCAGCACTTGCTGAACAAAAAATTATCCGTAAATGTCAAATGTGTCCCTTTGGTCAGAGTGGAAAGGAGGGAGAGAAGGCCAAGAAAAAACATCTATGTGTCATTAAATAACATTTGCTTCATTTGCTATTGAAACACTTCTCTTTTGTATATTCAAGGCCTGAATTTGTTTTAAAAGGGAAAAATCAACTTGTCAGCTGTTGTATCTTAATTGTGAGCCAGAAAAGTCTGCACAGATTACGGAAAACATTCATTTTCAGAAATTGGCCTGGCTGCTTTCTTGAATGCAACCTCCTCTGCCTAGTTGGCCTCTCCCTCTCCCTCCGCCTCCCCCAGGGGCATTGCTGCCCAGGGACAATGGCTGCTCCCCATCTGCTGTGGACCCCATTCCAGCGTGGCGTACCTGCCCATGGTGTAGACAGGACAAGGCAGGACAGCTGGCGCTGGTGGTGGTGGTGTTGGGACTGTGTCATTCCACACTCATGTTGCCTGTGGCTTTGTCTTTGCTCTCCCCCATGCAGATCCGGAGTTAGGTGTTGGTGCGCTACCTGAACATGACAGCCAGGATGCGGGGCCAATTGTCCCCAAGATATCGGGTCTAGAGAGAAGCCAGGAGAAGAGCCAGGACTGTTGCAAAGAGCCGATCTTTGAGCCTGTGGTGCTTAAGGACCCCTGCCCTCAGGTGGCACAGCCGATACCCCAGCCCCACGTGGAGCCCCAGCTCCGAGCTCCTTCTCCGGACCCTGACTTGGCACCTCGCACGGAGGCCCTGCCTCAGCCCCCACCTCCGAGTGCACAGCCGCCGCAGGGCCCCCCGGAGGCCCAGCTTCAGCCCGCCCCGCAGCCGCAGGTGCAGAGGCCACCCAGGCCACAGTCCCCCACCCAGCTGCTCCACCAGAGTCTCCCATCTGTGCAGGCCCACCCCTCATCTCAGAGCCTCTCCCAGCCACTGTCAGCCTACAACAGCAGTAGCTTAAGCCTCAACAGTTTAAGGTGAGCCGGCCTGCTCTTCGCCTTTGCCATCTTCCTTGGGACAGGCAGGTAGTAGTGGGTAAGGGACTCCTGAGGAGACTGGAGTTTCCTTGTTGAAAACATGTTGTTTTCTCTGAGGCCAAAGACAGGGAAAAGGGCTGTTAGGTGAGGCTCCGGTCCCGTGAGAAAGGACAGGTTGGGTTGGGTAGTGAGGACATTGTAAAGAACCGAAATATCTACAGAGACTCCTGAGAGAGGGAGGGCAGGAGGGAGAAAAGTGCTTAAGGAACAGAGTTGAAGGCTCTGGCCAGGGAGCCGCACCACCAGTGGGAGGCGGGAGTCGAAGCTGGAAGTACATCAGAGGTCGCCAAACGTTAAGAGGTTCTTAGAAGGGAGGTTCTTTGGCTCTGAGGGAAGAAATTTTAAAGAAAGCTCCATCTTCCTGTAACTCCAAAGGCAGGAAGATCGGGACCCAAGGAGTATTCTGATTTGGGTTTTTTTTTCATTGTGATTTACTACCTCCTATGTGGGTCAGAGAGGTAGAGAAGAAACAAGCTGTGTTTAGAGAAAGAGAGAAATTTTGCATGGAAATCCAGACTCTTTTCTGACTTGTTTTTGCCAAGTTACAAAGGGAAGTTTTAAAAGTAGCACAGAGGAACACGGCAAAGAAAAGTGAGGCAGAAATCCAATGTGCAGGGCCAAGTGGGCCAATCCTTGGATGTCCCAAAGGTTCTAATTCTAACCCTGCACTTCTCGTGAGGCTTTGTGTCTTTGTTACTGTTCCTTTTGAAAACCTGGTAACTTTGGTGGCTCAGGGAGTTGCTATTTCCTGTGTAAGACAGGGAAGGAACAGCCTTGGGCACTCAGGTTCCTCCCCCAAGGGGCCAGGCTCTTCTTCTGACCCCTAGGCCACTTCTGTGGCCTCCAGACCACAATGGTGATAGTTCTCCGAGAAGCCAGGCACCTGGTTTCACCTCTTTCTTGTGTTTCTTCATTTAAATGGTAAAAAAAAAGCCATGGGGTGACCTCAGATCGTGGTTTTTATTTCCTTTTTGTTAATTTTATTGCTTTATAGGCAGTGTAGCTAGTGGAGGATGAGAAGGCTGGGGACTTCATAGGGGCGGAGATGAGAATCTGGCCCTGACTTTTAGGCAGAATCTGTTGTCCCGCAGCTCTGTCTGTCCTAGTGATGGGAAGGTTCATGGGAGCCCTGATTTCAGAAAGCTGCTTGTGTACTGGGAGGATCTGGAAAGAGGAAGACGCAAGGGAGAACGTGTGATGGCTTTGGGGAAGGAGATAGGATTTTTTTTTACAGAAAATAAATTGCTCACTTCTTTTTTGTTTTCTTTTCTTTTCTTTTTTCCTTACTCCACAGCAGTAGCAGAAGCAGCACTCCAGCGAAGACTCAACCTGCCCCTCCTCACCTCTCCCACCACCCCTCCGCCTCCCCGTTCCCCCTCTCCCTGCCCAACCACAGCCCCCTGCACAGCTTCACACCCACCCTCCAGCCCCCTGCACACTCACATCACCCCAATATGTTTGCCCCTCCCACTGCTTTGCCTCCTCCACCGCCACTGACATCAGGGAGTCTGCAGGTCCCCGGACACCCGGCCGGGAGCACTTACTCAGGTAGGATGGCGGCGCCTGGGCTGCCTACCTGTGCGCCCACTGTCCCTCGCTGGTGACCCGCTGTCTGTGCTGTTCCTGGTTGCAGGGTTGTATTTGCTTACAATTTTCTGCTTGCGTGTGTTCATCCTCAAACCCTCTGTGAGCGGAGGCTCAGCAGAAACACAAGTCACCACCCAGACTAACCTAGCAAAACCCCAGGGAATCGGACACTGCCCAAAGAGAATGGGTTTGTTTGAAGCCAGGAGGTTTTTCCAACTAAGCTCACCCACTGACCGGTAAAACACAGATGGTCTGTGCCCTGTCCTCCGGACTCCATGGAAGTGCTAAAAGCTTTCCCAGACCACCATCTGTTTCTCTCCACGATCTTAGATCGTATCCTGGTTTAAAGGGTTTGTTTTTGTTGAGTAGGACCTTCTACTTTGTTCTTGGGAGGAGACGATGCACTCTTTGTGACAGTATATCCCAGAATTTTAAGGACATACCTGGTTTTAGATATCGGGTCCTTTGCTTCTCACCTATATTAAGGAGGTGTCCCAATTTTTGGTCCAGTGTGGCCATGTTATACTATTAATACAGAGAGCTGTAGAGCAGTAGTTGATGCTTAAAGAGGGCCTGAAAGCCCTGCCATGTAAACAGCTGACATTCATCAGTATGCCACCGCTGTTCTTAAGCACTTAAATGTGCTCATTCCTTTAACTCCCCCCCCCCAACAAAACCTAAGACAATAGTATCCCCTTACAGATGAGGAAACCAGTCCACAGGGGGTTACGTGCCATGCCCAGAGCCACTCGGCTGGCAGTAACAGAGCTGGAAACTGGGCTCTGGCCGTTGGCCTGCAGTTCCGTCAGCTCCACACGTTGACGAACTGCCTGTCCCTGAAAGCTAAGACACTAGCTGGAGAACAGCGAGGCTGGGTCGCCACTGGGCCTTCGTCTCCTGCCTCGTTGGTTGTCCACTTTGATCTCAGGGCCTGGCTGCACCCTGAGCCCCACCTACCGTGTCCTCGGCCTGTGTTCCCCCACAGGAAGGCACTTGGATGTCCTGTTCTGAAGGAAAAGGTGTCATCGCCTCCCTTTGCTTCTTTTCCAGAGCAAGACATCTTGCGACAGGAACTGAACACACGTTTTCTGGCCTCTCAGAGTGCTGACCGCGGGGCGTCCCTCGGCCCTCCGCCCTACCTGCGGACCGAGTTCCATCAGCACCAGCACCAGCACCAGCACACGCACCAGCACACGCACCAGCACACCTTCACGCCGTTCCCCCACGCCATCCCGCCCACCGCCATCATGCCGACGCCAGCACCTCCCATGGTGCGTACCCCAGGCAGAAATGTGAGGATAAGTAGAGCACGACTCTTTTCTTTGTGCAGCACGGCGGGATTGGAGTGGGCAGCTGGGGCCACAGGAGGCCGGGTGGGAGCGATGGCTGTTTGCTGGAGAAAGGGGAATGTGTCCCACCTCAGGCAGCTCTAACTTTAGAGGCCTAACGTAGGAACGTTTTTCTAGACAGTTGTAGCTAGCACTGTGGGTGGATTTTATTCTAAATGCCCGCAAAACAGTCACGTCCAGTGTTGGTAGTTAACTTTTTAAAGGGTTGTTTTGTTTTCTTGAGCACCCTAGGGCACTGTCACCAGATAAAAAATGTATCTGCCCGTGTTTTGCAGCTGTGCTGGCACATAAATGCTTACAGAATACTGGGAGTGAGGAAGAGAGAAGGGGAGGAGGTGAGGCGTGTCCGGAGGCTTCCACAGGGTTTCCCTAAGCCTGCTTCCTTAGCGGTGTTACATTTCTTGCATTTCATAAGACAGCGCCCCAAGCTGGTGGTGTGCTCTGTCAGCAAGTGGTCAGGGGTGGGTGCTCTCTGCAGGGACAGAACTCTGCCTTGGGGTAAGAGGTGCCACTGGTGATGACATGGCCGTGGTCTTAACTGGGAATTAGCACATGCTAGAGAACCAGTTAGGATTTTTTTTTTAAATCAAAAACTATAATTAATAGTGCCATGTTAAAATGCTATATATTCTGAGATAGAGTCCTTTCCTTAGCAGTGAGTATTAGAATATTTTACTTGTTTAATTTTTAACATTTAAGGAAATACTTGATTTTAAGGCAATTAATATAGGCATTGTGAGAATAAATTTGAATTCCATGATTTTTTGTTTTAATCTCAGAAAGGTCCTGGATGAATTCCATGATCTTAAGAGGAGTTTCCTTTACGCAACTGGAAAAGCTTCCTCTACCTCTTCCCCCTTGCCTCCCCCATCTTGCTCAACTTAAGTTTTTTAAAAATATTTTTAAAGTTTCATAAATTGTATTTCAAGGAGCAGTAGTGATGAAGCCTTGCAACCAAAAATAGTTTTTTTATAGAAAATTCTGTATCTTTTTTCCAGATGAACTATGCTTCTCAACAATTACATTTTGAAGGGCCTAGTATTTTGAGAAGGAATTTTATGCTGGCCTTTGTGAACTGTTTCACAAATAAATGAAATCTAACTGAGGGTAGTTACTGAGGTAGTTACAGCACCAGTGTGATAACATTATTTAGAAGAAACAATTATTTAGAGGGAACAATACTCTTTCTGTTTAAAAGTGAGACTTATACAGCCTAGCCCAGATCGCTTTGTATTCGAGAGTGTAACACACTTCAGAAGACAGCTGAATGCATGATTTTTTCTGCCCAAGTAAAGATGAAAATGGGGGGAATTCTCTGTATAAATCAGACCAAATGCCCACTTCTCTCTGATTTATCTGGATAATTACCTGTTTTCTCCAGTTTAGATATTTGGTTTGTGTCAATCTCTTATTATAGAATAGAAAGAAAGACATAATAGTTTGTCCAAGACCCAAATGTACCATATGGGTTTTCGCTTTGTTTTTCCATTTTTGTGGGTTTCTTGTCAGGGTGACTCAGGAGCTCTGAATAGTTTATACAAATGAGGTTATTGAGTCTGATGACAGCTTAATGACAGAGAAGCTTGTTTAGGGCCACCTCCACTGAAGCAGTGAACAAAAATGCAGATTAAGTAACTAGCTTTTGCTTTGATCCCTTTACAGTTTGACAAATACCCTACAAAAGTTGACCCATTCTACCGGCACAGTGTGAGTTTTATTACCATGCTACACATTCAATGTAACTGCTTTTCCATTTTTGTGCTCTTGCCACAGATCAGTAATTAACCAGCAGCCTTCCTTAATCATCTTTGCAAGAGTTCCCATTGCTCCTCGTCACTTTGGATGCTTGCTTTTGTGGCGTTTTGCTTTTGGTAAAGATGCAGTATCATCTTCTGAATCAAAAGATCATAAGCACTCCAAAGACTGCTAAGTTGAGCTTCACTGGAAGTCAGGCGTCTGTCCTGCAGAGTAAGGTGTCTGCTGTGGAGTCATTATAGTTTCTAGAGAGTCTGAAGTCACAAGATTTCAGTCATCAATTGAAATGCTATTACCAGAGAGTTCCTGGAATGCAACTTAAATTATTTCCCCTAAATATTAATAGAAAGTCCCTTGTCTCTTTGACTCACAGCTCTTCAAAATGTAGATGTTAATCTGCTCTAGACGCATACCCTCTTCCATGTGGCTGCTATTACTCTCCTGAGCTTGTTATGATTGAAAATAAAAATATTAATTAATTTCAAAAACTCTTAAAATTGAAATGGGTGCTGGTTTTCTCTTTAAACTCAGTCTTTGTTTAAAAAAAAAACACTTATTTTCTGCAATTTTAAGAGTATGTTCTGGAACTCAAACTGGTACCAACTTAAGTTACATGTTTAGTTACTTATAAGACAAGATCTTCCTTTTCTACAGAAACCTTGAATATTTTACCATGATATTTTGATTATGGGGTGAATACTGCATCATTTTTATATGAAAATTTGCAAGTTTCTTTGCTCAGTGGTTTATATTTTTTAAATGAAACCAGAAAAAAAGAGAAGATTAGTAATTGCTTGTAGCCATGTTGATTCACCACCTTCAACTATTCTTGCTTTGATTTTTAAATAGTGTTATCTTACCGTTTGAATAGAAGTGCTACTTCAGTAGATCAGCAAAGACTGAATTCATTCATACTCTGAACCAGATAATTCGATACTATATTAGTTGGGAATGTAGCTGAGAAGTCAAGACTAGAAAATGTTAAAAATCAATTAAGAATTATTTACTCCAGAGGCATTCAGAAATAACATGAGGAAGACCTCTTCAAAAAAAAATCAGAAAAGTGCATTTTAGTGCCAACTCCCCAACCCAACAGGGTCCACCCTGTTCTGCTCAGTGCTGTGATATAAAACATTTTTTAGATGGACACACAAAATTCAGTAGCCCTATGGGTTTCCTCTTTGAGTCTGTCCCATGAAAGGTGCCATTCTGCTCTTAGTGTATACTTTGCTGACTTAAATGAAGGAGCAGCTAATAAAATCATTCTTATAGAGTGTTTAGTGTGCTCAACAAGTGGCTCAGATTTACTTCCTAGGACCAAATGCAGTGCCTTTTTATATACATATTCTACAGAGAGTCCTAGGTTTAAGATGGAGAATAAGCCTGGAGGCCTCAATTTTTTGAAGATTTATGTTTTATTACTTCGGTGCTTCAGGTTTTTAGTCAAGGGAAGAATAGTCAACTATATTTATATTCTAAGAGGTCAGTAACAGAATAAAACAAGAGGAAAGTGGTAAGAACATCCAGTTTTTTCATTGTAAACATTAAAGGAAAAATGCCCACCTGGAGACAGAGTAATAGAAATTTGAGTGTGTTTTAGTGTGGCATGTATTTAATTACTCTGCTTTATACAGTGTACTGTGAGAGAGTTATTTCACATTATTAGTTATAGTGGATAATATACAAAGTACTTAGTCTCCCCTGCTTAGGGGATTAGGATGTTATAAGGGGAATTAAGATGCAATGCACTCAAGTATCTAAAACACAATTTTAGTCTTAAAAGTAGTTTTAAATGAGGGCACTTGGCTTGCAATCACTGTTTAAGTGGATTTAGTTCAATATCAATTAGTCTGAAAAACTTTGCCGCATCATTGAAGGGAGCAAAATGAAATAAAGACCAACAGAAAAAGTATGTGCTCTGAAAACAGACAGGATTGTGAAATGTGAATTTTAGTCATTACCAAAAATAGCTAACATAAATGCATTATTACGAAAATCTTCAATTATTATTGTATTTTTGACATATTACACAATCATGAGGGTGGGGCGTTACTTAAATATTAACAGGCTGGTTTGATCAAAGTAAATAGAACCAGAGCAGTAAAATCTCAGAAATATGAAATTTTTAGAAGGAGGGAAAGACGCGTTTGCATTGTCTTCAGTATTGCTGTATATTTTTTTCCTCACTTGTGTCCTTTATAAGCTATTGATTTAAGAAAATTCATATTCATTCAGAATCATTCTCCTCCCATCTGACACTCAAGCTTGGCTTGAGTAGCTTCCAGTGAGCTTGTTCATTAAATAGCAGATCTAATTCAGAACTGGCCATAAGAATTCGTACTTCAAACATTGATATACAAGTGCTTTGAATACCTGAAACTGGGAAACAACAAGAGTAACCTAAAGCTAGATAGTTTATCCCAGACTTGGGTTATTTCTGTGCTACTCTAATCCATCTTCTGGAAGAGTTGGCAGCTCCATTTAAAGTGTTTACTGAGTCATTTTATTTTACCCTTCCACAAATATTTTTCATTATTTTAGATGAGAAAATTAAATTGTACTCTGGAACTGCCACTTCTAGAACAACCTAATGAAGCAAGGATTGTGAATATGTTCTCATTTCCTCAAACTATTAAAAATCTAAAAGTACTAATTGAGTTTTAATGGTATAAAATCCTGGCACTCATAAAGACTAGCCTCTTTTTCTTCCTTTTTTTTTTTTTTTTTCTTTTTTCTGCTTTTGTTTTTTTTTCTTTTCTAATTAACTTGTAATTTTCTGGGCATCTTATTTGGCTCAGCATCCCTCCTGTTTTTAAAATGCATTAAAATCTCCAACCATTTAGGACTTCTATCCGATTTAACAATTAATAATTAGAACAGCTCCCTTTCTAATGATGTCCTCATCTGGGACATCGTTTGTTGGCTGATTGATTCTGAACTACTTTTAACTTTTTCAGTTAAACATTCATGGCACATCTGTGTGATCATTTCATCATGGCTTCTTGACTAATAGCATCAGACTGAGATGACTTGGCTTGCTAATGTTGATGTCTTTCTGTGGGAAGGGAATTTGATGTATCACTTACCTTCTACTAAAATCTTTTTCCCCCTCCGTCTTTGGCACAGCTCTTCCATTCCTATCCTCCTGCAGTGTCGGGCATCCCGCCTATGATTCCCCCCACTGGCCCTTTCGGTTCACTACAAGGAGCATTTCAGCCGAAGGTAAGACACCTGACAGTGAAACACACGGGCATGTGTATAAGCGGAGTCCCAGGCTGGGCGTGCAGAGGGGTCTGCAGCCTCTTACCTGCATAGCGACTGATTTTGTCGGGTCCTAAGTGACCGTTGTGATTAGAGTGAGAATATGCTTTTCTAGTCCATCTAGTTTTTTGACCTCAGCAAAATTTTACTTTTCAATGTGTACTACCCATGGCATCTTAGTTAGGCTAAGATATCCTGTGCTCTTTAAAATATACAGAATATATATATTTTTTACTACTGTTACTGTAGACGTAAGCTCCTGGTCAGGAATTTTCTGGGAAATGCCAGACTTGTGTGTACCAGGTTGTCTTTGAGGTATTAGCAGAGATGCAAAAGTGAATCTTTATTGATTCTAGTAGAAGGGGGAAATAAAGTTTCCAAAGCTAAAATTGTATCCTGTTGATTGTGTCAGAAGATTCTTGCCCTTACTCTCCTCATCCCCTCAGTAGCCCCCTCTGTGTGCAGGTGGGGTCTGCCTGTGCTCATTTCTCCCTCTCTGCAAGGCCAACACTTTGTCTTCAGTTTCTAACATACTAGTGTGAAATTAACCTTTAACCCTTTATAACAACAAAATTCCGCTCCACCTCGTGAGTGATACGCTGTTCAACTTGGGCTACAGTTACCTCTGGAGGTCAATAGTGAAAAGTAATTCTCAGAGCACTCTACCTTTTAAAAAATCTGCAGCCCTTATTTTATTTTATTTTATTTTATTTTTTTAAAGTGAGATGTACTTCTCACGTTGGTCATGGTTCTCAGATTTTAAAGTAAGGTATTTTGCTGTGTGTGGATATTGGTTCCCCCACCCCACCCCCCAAATCTCATTTCTAAGGTAAAACACCAGTTTTGTGCCAGTCTCCCAGGATGAGCACGTACTGCGTTTCCAAAAGCATGTTGCCTTCCAACTAGAAACAAGGAAAGAAATTAAAAGGCATTAGGGATGGGATGGCTACACCTTCGAAATCAAATTTACCTGCATGGAATTGCAGCTTATGTGCAAGGTTATCTATACACAGGGCTTTTATGATGGCCATGTTAAACCCCTCCGGCACGGAGTTAAAATGATGGTAATTTTTAAACTCTTTCACCCCAATCTGCTCTTCACTAATCCCTCAGACCCTGGTCTGTCCCCTCTAGGTTGCAGCAAATCTCTAGTGCCTCCCCAAACAGACTGGTAGGTCATTTAATAAATTAGACCATTTCCCTCACTCGCAATTATCCAATCACACAGAAACTACATCTGGGCAAGAAAGTGTCTCTCCTGGTGTTGAAATAGGCCTTTCCAGGCCATCTTACTGATTGAATATGTAGATTGCAGTTCATTAGTGGAGTTCTTCATATGTATGCAAATCAGGCTGTTAACAACTCCAGCTTAATTGTTCGTTGTACTGCAGCTGATTGCTTTTCTTTCTTTGCTTCCTTTTTTTCCCTTCTCCTGGTAGACAAGCTTCGTGCCTAAACTTGAGCTCTTTTTTCCACAGGAGTTAACTTCCTGCTGTGGGGGGATTCGTGGAAGTTGTGATTTCTTAAATAAAATAACTGGTGGTGTTTTCTGAATCCTTTCCCCCTAGAAAGTAGTGACTGCGCCGGAAGTAGGCTTTTTATTGTTAGTAATTCAAAGGACAGAAGCCTACAGATAAAGTTAATATTAGTGACATTTAAGAACGGTGGTGGGAATAGGAAAGACAAAGCAGAATTACTCTGGAAATCATTTAATAGTAGATCTGTGTGGTCCCTAAATTAGTTTCTCTTGTCCCATTTCCATCACTGCTAATGAGTAATTACTGAGTACAATTCCTTGTTATTGTCTGCCAGTTAAAATTTAGAGAGTTAGCTTAATGTCTGTAAAATACTTTGTCATTCTGATGAGAAGCACCTGATACTGCAAATTATAATAATGTTCACTTAAGCATTTCTTAGAATGTTTTGTGATCAAGCCAAAAAACAAGGACAGTCACTGCTGCTGCTTAATTCAGAAGAGAAGAGTTTCAGGGGCAGCATTTGCATGTGTTGCTTTTCTTTTTCCGTCCTGTGCTTTTTGTTGTGAAACGTGCTGGACCGTCTCTCTGCTGTTAGATGTCATTGCTAAAGAGAGCAATCTCTGGCCAGAGCCCCTTGAGAAAACAGGGAGCTGGTCCTCATGAGGAGCCTGTATAGTCACTGAGAAAAATGAAGCTTGTATTTCAGAGTGAAACAAACAAATGAAATTTCACTTCTAGAACTTAGAAGAAAGGAAAGATCTTGCTTTTGTGTCACATGTTTTGTGCTTCCTAAGCTGTGGTTTAATTAATTTGTAGACATCCAACCCTATCGATGTCGCTGCTCGGCCTGGGACAGTCCCACACACTTTACTCCAAAAGGACCCAAGGGTACGTGCAAAGTCAGGCTTGGTCTCAGGTAACACCAGGGTGTGTGTGTTTGCACGGGACAGCCAGCCCAGTGCTTGCACCTTCCTTAGCTCCTGGGAGCCAGCTGCTGTTTCAGCTGTCCCTTCTAGCTTATAGAAGAAAGTGCCAGTTACTCTTACAAAACAAAATCTCTCCTACGCCACTGCGGCCCTGTGGGAGAAAAAGGGGACTTATGGTCTGAGCCCAGAAATTGGACACTTTTAGCCTGTGTAGTTTCTACTTGACCAGTCTTCTCTGTCTATATCTCCTGAAGTTTCTCTCACACAAATGAAACAGCTGTAGAATGTTTGGAATGGAAAAGCACTAAGCCTTTTCTTCCTGGAAGTCAGGCTGCATACCCCTCTTGCCTGGGTTCAGGAAGTGACTGTAGCACACTGCTCCTCTGGCCCTCTATTTTTAATGTGGTAGGATCCTTTTGTGCTCTAGAGCTAAATAAAATATCCATTATGCTTTGGTTATGTTATTTATTCATAATTTATACCACTCCCTATTTCCAAAAAACAATTTGAAGTTATAAGATAGATATAATCTTGTCTCATTGATTCTTAACATTCATCTCTATAGTAAATGTGAAAAAATGATTATCTTTTCCAATTTTGTCTTCTTCCCTGGGGAAGGGCAGTCAGAAAATGATAAACAGAGTAGGTAGAAGTTTAAGATGACTCAACTATGTAAGTATATTTTACGATGTGTAGCGAACTTCTTGAAAATGTCTAATACCTGTAATATACAGCCATCAAAGGAAGGCTGTTTGGAAACACAGCCAAATTCTACCCCATGTCTGGAAAGGGCAACTCTCTCAGATGCCTGCTCGTGTCCAGCCTTAAAAGTCTATGGTCTGCAGGCCATTCATTCTCCCTTAGACCTACCCAGTGTGGTGCGGAGATCAAGGGAGTGGAACTCCCCGTGTGTGATGTGAGCAAGTCCCGTTGCCAGAGGGCACACCAGGGCACACCGCTATTGATCAGACTTGTGCAGGGCTTGTCAGCCTGGGTGTACCGAGGTGGGGGAGGGGACTCTTGGCACTTTTGATAGTGTGAAAATGGGTTAATTATTCTCTAAAAGGGCTTCATTTAAAAGTAAAATTCTAACATTTTAATTTCCCCTCCTAATGAAGCACTACAAATTTGTTAATTAGAGCAATTGTTTGAGTGACAGGCGTGTAACCAAGTTGTCATTTTCTCTTCACAGTTGACAGATCCTTTCAGACCTATGTTAAGGGTAAGAAAGCTTCTTCTAGAACTGTTTTGCAACCTCTATTTGACTCCCTGTGGGTTAAAAATACAAGTCTATTACAAGGAAATAAGCCATAGAAGTGCTGGAATAAAATGTTGGAACGACAGTGCTTGGGTTTTTCAGGTGGTGTGGTTGAAAATGGCCTAATTGTTTTGCTTTGAGTGTTGGAGGAAGCCAGGCCATTGGCTTTTGTATAACAGATAGAATTCAGCTGAATCAGATTCTTTTGTTAGCAGTTCTAGTAAAAGGTTTGACTAGTTGGAACGTAAGGGGAGAGACTTAAGCTATAGGCTGGAATTGGTCTCTTTTATACTTAGAAAATACATATTTGGGTCATATTTTGGCTGGTGGCCTCCTCATGCTGCAGAAAGTGATAGTGCCTTGCCACAGCTGTTGCACCTGTTTCTAAGGTGTGGGCAGTGCATACTGCGGGCATTGGTGTGTTAACATCTGGCTTAAAGCAAATTGGTCTTGAGGGCTAAAGAGTGGCCAGCAAATGACCTCTGAATGATGCTAACATACCTGGCGGGTGGCAGACGGAAACAGATGATGGATTGTTGGGTGGAAGATGAATGGACAGTAGATTTCCTGCTATACTTAACTCATTTCTGGTGCATATAATCAGATAATTTGATTTCTCCAGAGGGGAAAAGGAGGATTGTGTCATCACTTAGGTGAGGCAGTATATTATTTGTACTTTCAAATGACCCATAATTTAATTATAAGACAAGGGAACTGACCCCAGACTTGTATTTCAGTATATATTTCAGAAACAACTCCTTACTGTAGAAACCGGAAGCACTGTCTTTTGCTGTTGTAGAATGGGGCTATGTTTTCCTCTCATCTGTCCGGTAGTTCCTGAGCACGTACTCTGAGCTTATGGGTAGATTACTTTGCAGGAACGAAGTGGAGAGAGGTGGTCCCTAACCCCTAGCTGGTAGAACAGAATCCACTCGCCGTTACTCCACTGCTTATAAAGCAAGTAAAATAATTTGAGAAATATGGATTGATATAGACTCCCCAAAGGGTGGAGGGGGGACTTTGCAAAGGCTTAGAGAGTTAGGAAGGGATGAGTTCTTTTCTTTCTTCTTTTTCTTCTTAAATTAAAAATGAACCATGCCCACCAACATGAATGGGTAGTTGACTCTTAGCATTTGTGGAAACTGGGCTTAAATAAAAATGTGAATGTCTCTGTACCGCTTCGGGGGTTAAAAAAACAAACAGCAGACTTGAGGGAGGTTAGGACAGGTTCTGTACCCTCTCTTGTTTTGATTTGATTCACTGACATCCACTAATTAGCTCTTCTGAACAGCTGATTTGCATTACAGTATGGCAGCGCTTGTTAAGTAGGGTTTCCTACTCTACCAGGTCTGCCAGCTGGCTCCAGAAAAGAGAGAGAGAAGAGACAGAGTGGGATTCAGGCTTTTACCATCTTGTCCTTGGTAACCGGGGAGGTCCTTGTCAAGTACGGTTTTCTGAGTAGCAGCCCACGTGGGAAGAGGGGAGCTGTGACTGCCTCATGACTGGGCGCTGGATTGCTGGTGTTGGAAGGCACTTGGAGAGCACAAAGCACACTTGTTCCATGAGAAAAGCCTCTGCAGCCAAAAATCTGCTGAAAGCTTTGGGGAAATGGAAGGTGGTTTTCTCTGAAATGTCTTCCTTCTGACCATGTTGTTCTTTCTTGTTCCAGAAACCAGGGAAGTGGTGTGCTATGCATGTTCATATCGCCTGGCAGATCTACCACCACCAACAGAAAGTCAAGGTCAGTCTGACCTTCCTGCTTTCAGGAGGAGGGGCAGGGCATGCGACTGTGTGACCTGCTCCGGAGAACCTGACGAAGGAGGCGTTCAAAACAGACGCTCAGGACCAGCAGTCAGGAAGGATCAAGCCCCCCTTGGAAAAGCCATTGGGAAGTCTTACTAGTAATCAGGGAGACCCCAGCACAATAACGAAACAGAAGCAAACTGACATACTCCTTGGTGTTTTTTTTTTTTTTTCTTTTTTATGATTTTATCATCTTATTGATCCAAAGGGCTTAAATATGGATTAAGTATAGGTTTTAGAAATATAATTATAGTGACCAAGAATTAGAATATAGAAATACTTAGTATCTGGAAAGAGCAATAAATGAATGATGGTGTTTTGTGTTTTTTGTTTTTTTTTAATAACAACTGGCACATTCATTTCATTTTATGGCTTTGGAAAAATGAAAGAGTAATTTATGCACAATACAAAGATGCTGCTGAACTTCCACTAGCAATGGTTGTTATTAAAAACTACTCTTCTGGAAGTGGCATTTGGTTTGCAGCGACCTTCCATTGGTCCCCTCATGCCCAGTGCCAGGGCGTTAGAATACAGTCAATACTTGCCAGAACCACCTTCTGGCCGGTCACCTTACCCGACTGTAGGTGACTTTTCATTTGTGTTTATATTTTCGTCACACAGATTAATGTATTCCGTGCTTTACTAAAGCCTTTATGTCGCAATAGGGAAGAGATCAAGAACTTCAGCAAGTGATCTGATTGAACATCAGTGCTTGACTTAGGGGACAAAGTAACTGACAAGTCCAGATTCGACAGTCTGTGTAACTATGCCTAAAAAAATGGGAGAAAACAAGCAATCATGTAATTGATTAAGAAAGCGTAAGCTTCACTTCATCCATTTCTCCATGAGCAAGATTTTAGTCCTAACAGCATTTGGGAGCCAGCACAATAGTAGTATAAGATGTCTGTAAGCCAGGACAGAGCACTACTCATCACAGAAGAGAAATGTTTTTTTAAAAGTTAAATGATTTTTAAAATAAAAAAAAACCCAAGTTTCAGCCACTCTGGAGGCTGAAGAGGGAGGATCCCTTGAGCCCAGGAGTTTGAGTCCAGCCTGAGCGACATGAGAGACTCTGTTTGTAAAGGAAACAAAACTCATTTAAAGGTTAAGCAAACCTCAATAAATGAAATAACTAAGATATTTTGTTTGGGTTGCCAAATACCTGTTCTTTCTCATAACCTCCCATCAGTGAGTTTTGCTCACTTTTACTTTATTGTTAGGTGAGGTTTAATTAGAATCCTTATGGTTTAACTTTGTTAGAAAATGTATGCGTTGTGAAGAGCTAACTAGGTTTTGATGATGAGTCCAATCCACTTTCGTTCTGGATGATGTGGTTAGCGGAACGGAACATAGGTAAAACACGTCTTCCTTATAACTCCTTTGGTTAAAAGCAGTGAAGGATGTTGCATGTACCACTCTAGCAACTTCTTTTCCATAAACGTGTCCCTGATGACTCAAACTTCCATTATCCCCATTTCAATTAGAAAGACCTCTTGAACATGAGCTAACTCTGCTCATCTCCCCTTTTCAGCAAACTACTTGCAATCCCCAGGTGCCATTTCACTTCATGGACCTAAGTTGTGGTTAATGGAACTGTGCTGTGGACCATACGATATTAGCACTAATTTGGCAACCGAATTAAAGGAGGTACTCAAAAGATTGTTATAGATTTATAGTGAAGCAGAAGCTTGGTTTTGGGGTTTCGCTGTTACTTTGTAGCAGGACTTTATAGCATTCCCTATAGATCTGAGCAGAAATTGCATCACCCCCTTTGTCTTTGACAGTCATTTTCACGTTCTGTTAGTCACTCACTCGGTACTCATTGAGAAGCTGCAGGTTCTTTGCTGGGCCAAGCTCAGCGCACTCATCTTTCCTGCCATCTAGCTGCTCAGAGCTCAGTAGTGGAGATCAGGGTGTGTGTAAAAAGTGACATAAGTGCTGTGTGCTGCCGCCTGGGCGCATGGGTCCGTTTCAGTTTGAATGTGGGTGAGGGAGGAGTGGGAGGCTGACCTTCGGCAATAGGGCAATGGCAGACTTCCCTCCAGCTCTCACACCCTGCCGCGCCAACCTGTGTCCCTCCTCATCGGCTCTCTGTTGATGAGCAGGGCAAGGATCCCTCAGGACATGCGGGAGGTGGAGGTGGGCAGGGGTGGGCCCAAAGGGACTGAGTGACAGATGAGTCCCAGAGACTGGAGGAGTGAGCGTCAGAAGCAGGCTGAGGGCAGTGAAAGCTCAGGAGACTGGACGGCAAAGAGGCGACAGTGGGGAGGGCAACTCGGGCTTCAGATCTCAGACCGGGGAGCAGGGCTGCCAGCAGGGTGTGACTCTGGTGCAGAGAGAAGGCTGTCCAGAGTCAAGGGGGTGGGGCGATTTGAAAACATGCTGGGGAGAGTCTCCAGCCCAGAGAATGCTGCCGGGGAGGGGGTCAAGAGGAGGAATGTGGACCAGTGTCTACAGCCTTAGAGTAAGGTGAGAGGGAAGGTTCGCCTGAGGGCAGATAAGAAAGAGGAAGCAGCGATTTCAGGCATTTGGCAAGGACATCACAGACAGAGTCTTGATGGGTTACTGGTCTGGACAGATCCCCTCCTCTTCCTCAGCTGATTGGGGGTAGTAGGAAAAGAAAAGGCCTCTATTAGGTAAATTAATGACCCTACTTTGTTTTTGTTTGGCTTTTTAATAATATGTAACAACAATCATTTGAAAATTAGCTTGTAGGCATGGAAATATTTCTTCATAACTTTCACTTACTAATGTACTGTGATCTATTAGCATATGGCAAAGAGTCATTAAACAATTAATTTATATAGCAAATTATTTCTGCAGAATTCCTAATAAAATGAGCTTTAAAATACTATTATTTTGAATCTTGCTAAAATGGAGCAAAATATTAAACTACCACTTTGGGAGTGGTGTAGCGGTTGGAATAGATAGGACGTGGTTTTCTTCCTCAAACAATACAACCTCAGAGAGCAGACACTGGTTTTGCCACCTGACCTCTCCGTTGGGAGAAGCAGGTACTGCCAGCAGGTATGGCTGAGCCCTGGGAGGCTGACCTGCTGTGTTGGCACTTGAAGGGTAAACGTGTGGATTGCTTCGTTCTCGCAGGATTGTACACTTGAACCTGGCTGGGGCCACAGAGCTTATTCTGTCTGGTCTCAGGCTCTTGATTAACGTCTTTCTTCCCTGCCGTTCGTCTTGGGATTCATCTTCTGTTGTTCCCCTTGCCGCCGTAGAAACAGATGCAGTCGGACCCTCACAAGCTGGACTTCGGACTGAAGCCCGAGTTCCTGAGCCGCCCTCCAGGCCCCAGTCTCTTCGGAGCCATCCACCACCCCCACGACCTGGCGCGGCCTTCCACTTTGTTCTCTGCCGCTGGTGAGTCTGGGGCGGGGGCAGAGCTAAGGAATGTAGTCTTGGTAGCTAAAGAAATTGTGTCTGGGCTCTGTGCTGCCGCTCAGTCACCACCTAAAAAAGCGCAATGTGTGCCAGCTGGCAGGGCAACATCACAGCACATCTGGGACATGGGCCCTTCTTCACTGCTACACCCTTTTTCATTGACGAAGGGAAAAATGCATCTTTTCCTCACAGGGACTCAGATTGCTTTGGCTCCTTATTTACTTCTGTGTTAAACCAGCATAACTCACGAGCACGTCCAACGCCGTTGGAAAGGATCAGAAAGCTTACAAGGGCAGATCGGAAGGAAACAATGCCCGGAACTGTACAAGGTTGTGGCTGCCTTCACCAATGGTGCCCGCGGGGCACTCAGTCATTTTGCACCGTGATGCTCAGTCAGGCTGTGTTTTAGGGTGTGAGGATAAAGAAGTACAATGACAACAGTTGCCCGTGGTGTGGTCTGAGATAGGGAGGGTTGACCACTTGGGTTCGGGTTTCCTCTGCCACCACATGTAACACTACTGTCTGGTTGGTTATGGCGATGGAGGGAACTTAGGGGACAGGGCGTAAAACACTGAGTGACCTGTTCCTTAGACCTGTAATTTGTTCACCCTCTGCGAATACTCACTTTCAAGTATCTGTCGGGTATTTGGAGGGGGGGCCTGGGGAGCTGGCCATGGGGTCCCTATTCATTTTGGCTCCAGGTACACACAAGGCAGTGGCTGTCAGGAGTATTTGGTAGATGAGAACAGCCCTCTGGGTACCAAGGGTTTCTTATCGTTTCATCTTTTCTTTTCTTTTCTTTTTTTTTTTTTTGAGACAGAGTCTCACTCTGTTGCACAGGCTAGAGTGAGTGCCGTGGCGTCAGCCTAGCTCACAGCAACCTCAAACTCCTGAGCTCAAGCGATCCTCCTGTCTCAGCCTCCCGAGTAGCTGGGACTACAGGCATGCACCACCATGCCCGGCTAATTTTTTCTATATATATTTTTAGCTGTCCATATAATTTCTTTCTATTTTTAGTAGAGGTGGGGTCTCACTCTTGCTCAGGCTGGTCTCGAACTCCTAAGCTCAAACGATCCGCCCACCTCGGCCTCCCAGAGTGCTAGGATTACAGGCGTGAGCCACCGCGCCCGGCCCGTTTCATCTTTTCTAAAGCTTTTTCTAGTGCACAGTCCCTGGCACAGAGCTCTGCCCAGTTAATACTTGTAAATGATGGCATTGAGCTCATTCTCACGATGAGCTTCATAACCTCATCCTGCTAGGTTAAATAGAATGTGTTTTTCTGGGCATACGTAGTCAAGGGGCTCAAGGCTTGGCTTTGATCCTTAAGGAACAAGTTTCACATCCATCTGCCTGCTGCCTGCCCAACCTTTTATCCAAGACTCGCTTTTGGTGGACCTATGGCTCTTCTATTCAGGAAGAGAGAAACAGCCACGTTGCAAGAAATCATCATTTTAATGGGCCTTGTGCCAAAGCAATTGAATCACCCTTGAGGGTAGATAGAATTTACTAAGGTCTCGGGTTTTTCTCTGTCAGTTCTATCTAGGGACATATTTGAAGGCTCTGTTACCATGGCACCTAGGCTCTGAGACAGGGCTACATTAAGAGCAATTTTTGGAGAAAAATAGAGAGATTTCTCCCTGGCTTCCATTTGAGCCAAGTGGATGAATTGGCTTCTTTTGCTTCAATAATTCTGGAACTACAAGGCACCCCTGGGGGCCCTGGGCTGAGCGAAGCTCTGGGCTTCACTGAAGCATTAATTAGCCTGTACTACACAGACGGTACGTGGCCACGATTTTATTTAGCTGCCAACACTGCTGGCGCCTAATGAATGTCATCCTGGAGTATAGTCACTTTGTGGAGGTGGGTATCATTCTCACACTTCCCAGGTGGAGAATAAGCCCCCATCTACAGCTGGGTGGATAACCCCTCAGGCACCTTCAAAGTCTGAGATACCACGACCATGACGGTGCTCCTCCTGTAGCAGGCGCTTCCTCGCAGCCAGGCCCCGAGACCCGGCAGTCCAGGAGCAGCAATGCAAAACATGGCTTGAGTTATTAGTAATGGCGTGTAGAGAGGGACAGCCCTCCTGCATTTCACCTGTTTTCCTAAGGGAATTTATATTTGCTGATAGGCACTTAGACAAAATGCAATGGATTATGAAACAAACAGTCATTAGTAAATTCATTTATCCAGGGCCTGTTTATCATTCTGGAAGATAATCCGTTTTAGTGTAAGCAATGTTGGATTTTTCCCAAAATGGTTATTTGGTAAAACTTATAACTGGTAGGTGTAACTTGCACATACTGGTTAAATTCAGCCACTTTCATCCTGCTGTTGGGTGCCGACCCCTGCAGTAAACTAAGAGGCTTCTTCAGATGCCCGTGGCAGGTGCCTCATCTAGAGCGAAGCCTGCCTCCCGGAGAACTTGCCTGCTCAGCTCCTGGCCTTGTGTTAAGCCAGTGTGGTGCCCTAAGCTTTGGGAAATGTCCTTCGCTAATTCACGTACGCACACTTTTTTTCGCTCCCTCTTCCCTTCCTTTCCCATCTCCCTCCAAGGAAAGGATCTGAGGCTTCTTAAACAGGTACACATTGGACAAAATACAAAGTAGAGGAGGAAATGCGGGTAAAGGGAAAACAGAAGGAAAGAAAACCGCCACATTAGCCCGAGTTCCCTGACAAGCAAAACAGAAACTCAGTTATAAGATTTTTAGTGTCCAAAAGCTTATGAATAAGCCAGGTTTTCCTGGCACTGAAAACTGACGGGCACCAGAGGACTTCATTTCCTGTGACCTAATGTAACTCACACAAGTTTCACAGGGTTAGACCTTGTAATGTTCTCAGTGCGGGTGCACAAGGACTAGCACACTCTGCAGGAAAAGGGATTCTGCAAGGGCCCAGAGCGGTGCAGCCCAGATCTGCAGCTTCAGGACAGCCACTGCTGAGCCAAGGATGATAAAGTGTCTCAATGTGTCCCCTGAGATGCTTCATGAGATGCTTCATGAAGAAGGTATTCCATGACCAAATGTTCCCCCTCAGAGAATGAATAAGCTATAAGCGTATTAATGGCTCCAAGGAGTCCTTTGGTAAAGAACCTTGCTTGACAGTTTTTAACCCAGTATTTCTCCCAACTTAACTTGGTTAGTTATGGGCCCTCCTGCCCCACCTCTGGCAATTATCTCCATGTTTATAATACTGTGTGTCATTGGCCTAAAAAAGGAACATCTCTTTTTGGTGGTTGGCCAGCCAAGCTGGGAAAGAGAAAAGGTGGTGATTTATTTTCTTCTTCCTAACAAAAACATTTCCTTTTCTGATGTCTTGCCGGCAGGGCCCTGGGTGTGCTTTAGCCAGGACCTTATTTTAACATACTTTCTCACGGGGCACTTAAACAGCCAGTTGCTTTCCAGAAGTTGGCTTTTGGTAAAATCTGATTTTATTATGTTTGACTCAATAGGTGCTGCACACCCGTCTGGGACTCCTTTCGGGCCACCTCCTCACCACAGCAACTTCCTTAACCCTGCCGCTCACCTCGGTGAGTTGCCCGGCAACAGTGGGAACGGCCGTCTGTGTTTCACACATTTGCTTTGCTTACCGTGCTCCGGCCGCGCTTGCTAGCAAGCCAGCCATGGTCTGGGCACCTCACTGCCTGCGTAGGGAGATGATCATATCCTTTTAGGACTTTCAACACATACTGTCCTGTCTTCAAGATTTCAGCATCTCTTCTAGCACATTCTTTCGGTGGCAGATCTGTGCACAGTAGTGGTTCTGTCCAAAGTTACTGATGGTGCCACGGGGAAAGCCATTCCTTGGTATCTCAGGGAATCCGAGTTTACAACAGCCTGTTCCTGCCCATTGGAAAGAGATCGTGGCCTCTTGCCCTTTAGCTAAAGAAAGAGAAGATGATATTAGAAAGAGGCAGTACCTTTGTTTTGTTACTTCACATTTAACTTCCCTGTTAATTTGTCTCTTCCTAGCAAAGGTGCCTGCTTTTTGTGGCTTTTATTTATTTGATGTTTTCTGCAAGTGTCCGGGCAGGTGCAAGCAATGGTGTGCGCACTCCGATCTGGCTCAGCCGTGGCCAGTATCAGGGCCAGTACTGCGGTGGCACACTCAGTACCCTTATTTCCTGCCGTCAGGAGCCCTCTGTCTTTCCAAATGGTGGGCGCAGATGCATCCTGCTAGGTAGGCGTGCCTTCACTATGTTAGCATTGAGAGGCTTACGATGTGTCGTTTCTGTTTTGGTAGAACCTGCAGGGCACATTCCTGGAAGAGGAGGGACTGGGCAGGAAGGCAGCTTAGACCATCATGGCTTGCGTGGTGTCCCCACTGGGCAAAAGAGGAGGGATGCATAATGCACAGTTCTGGAAAAATAGCCCTCATAAATATGTCGCTGACCCGAGGCCTAAGTCCAAGTGCAATGAAAACCTTGTACACAATCCGGTAGGAGAAGTGGGGACAGACGGGGTCTGGCCATAGAGAGGGGAGGACCCTGCGTCCCTTTCCCTAGCGTCCAGGAGGCTTTGTGTTCCTCACACAGCCAGAGTCCATGATCGTCTCCTTCCTCCCCATCTTGTTTGCAGAGCCTTTTAACCGGCCGTCTACGTTCACGGGCCTGGCAGCAGTTGGTGGCAACGCCTTCGGGGGACTTGGAAATCCTTCAGTTAGTGAGTACCTCTAACTTTTAAAAGTCTGCCTTGGACTATTTATCTCCTCTAATCTGATACGGCTGAAGACCTTTCTAGATAAAAGGAAGCAAATTTAGGTTGTATCATTGCAAAATCAGGCCTAATCAATGGAGTTAGGTAAAAGCATGTGAAACCACCATTTTAAGGACAGCCCACTGTTGACACGTTACTGAGGGTCAGAGTGAGGATGTGACGCAGTAGAGATCACCACAGAAAGTTTACTTAAGTTCACTGTCTCATCCATAGCCCGTCTCTGCTATCCGGGACCTTGGCTACAACTCACGATATTTAAATTTCATCTTGCCTTTGGCGTTAGTGGGATTGTAAAAAACACGACAAATAATAGCAGGAAAACAATACCAGGCTCGGGATAATAAAGAGTTGGTGACATTTTGTTCTCCATAATCTGGGAGGGGATTGTGCAGTTCTGGTCTCTCTAGATTAGGAGGAGAATTGTAACCCTGCTCGTGTTCTAAACATTATTTAGTCACTGAATATACAGTTTGCTCTCTTTCATGCCACATATCATGTACTCCTGGGATGGGAGACCTAAAATGTAGCTCTGAGCATAGTCCCAATTCGATCTCTGTTCAAATTAGAGCAAGGAGACCTTATGCGGCTGTGTAGGTCCCGGCCCTGTCTGGTCTCTGATACCACTTGCTCTCGTTTGCTAAAGTTACAGAAAGAGTCACAGGGTTGTGGTGGGCAGTAGAGGAAACTGTGAGTTCCACTCTGAACTCAAAGTTATTAATCTAAGTCACAGCATCGTCATACCCCCTTCTGCATGCTTGAACTTCTGCATGCACCGGATTTGTTTGATTAGGTCATCTTGACACGTGTGTGGTCCCTTTCCTTTTTAATGCCCCCTGCCCCCACCTTTGCTTTCGGTTAAAAAAAAAAAAAGCTGTGAGCTACCTCTCCAGTGTAGGACAAGAGTTCCTCTAATGAATTTGTTAATCTCCTTTCCTTTTCCAGCTCCCAATAATATGTATTCATTTTAACTCTGAATGCTGTTAAAAGTTTTTTGGTAAGTACCTTCATTACAGCAGATTATATAATTTCTCTTAAACCTTTTTGTTCTCCACTTCACCATTTCAGCACCCAACTCAATGTTCGGCCACAAGGATGGCCCCAGTGTGCAGAACTTTAGCAACCCTCACGAACCCTGGAACCGGCTGCACCGAACGCCTCCGTCGTTCCCGACCCCTCCGCCCTGGCTGAAGCCAGGGGAGCTGGAGCGCAGCGCGTCCGCTGCAGCTCATGACAGAGATAGAGATGTAGATAAACGAGACTCATCCGTTAGTAAAGATGACAAAGAAAGGTACGGAAAGAAACCGCTCTCGAGTCCCAATGGGGGAGCCTGCTCTGCGCCAGGTACCAGTGGGACCGGCCGCCCACCCTCCCTGTCCCAGCCTTGAGCTTCAGCCACCCCGTAGCATCAGCTCGTCCCCGTAGCCAGTGCCGGCAGCCCTCACGGTCCCGGAGCCAACACCGTGTGGCCCGGAGTGTATCGTGACCACAGGAGATAGCTAGAGCGTAGTGACAGATTCCTGTCTCAGAAGCAGGTACACACTAGCACATCCGAGTCCCTGTGAGCGTTAGTGTGTCCAGACAGAAATCTTTTCTCTGAAACACAGTGAGTTGGAGCTTCGGGCCAGACACACACAGCATGACTCAATACCATATTTGCTTTCAAGTTCGTGCAGTCCATTAAATCATCCATAGGTTTTCCTCTCTCTTTCCCTCGCTTTCTTTTTGTTTTCTTTTAGAAAGCCATGTTTGCATTGCCTCATCATATTTTTCTCAAATTTTGTTCAGACTCAAAGCCTGGGACTCCCAGATGATGAATAAAATTTTACTAACCTTGATTTAGAGAAGCATCAACAAGCATTTTTGGTTTTCGTTTTGGTTATGGAGATAATGAATTTTATTACCCGTTGTTGTCTCTGTTCTTGGAAACCCATGCCTGAAAAAGATGTAGCCTTAAAGAAGAAACGTCTTATAGTATTTTTTGTGGAGAATGTCATAAGCATTCTTGACAAAGTATCTTTTTTCTTTCTTTCTTTAGGCTATTTTCAGTTTGGGCGAACTGATAAGCAGGGATGCAGGAGCCGGGCTTGACAGGAAATACCTAGTAACAGTTTCCCCGGGTGCTTAACGTTCAGATTTGATCCCAATCTTTAATTTTCCTTTTCTGTGTATAGTGTGTGTGTGTGTGTGTGCGTGTGTATCCTAGTAACTTAAAAGAATTCAACTTTACAGGCTCTAAATGTGGCAGATCAGTCATCATAGGCCATCGTGCTGACTGATTTCTTTCTTATAAAAGAAAAAGACAAGTTTTCCTTCTAGGCAGCGTGATAAATCTCTCCTACCCACTGGGAGGGTTGTCAATGGCATTCAGTTCTGAGCTGTACCTGCCAAAGTGGATGAAGTGGATGAACCCTAGAGCCCAAGCGCTCTCTAAACAGTCATCACTGAGTATGATGCAGGGTTTGGCCAGGAAACCCATCCACACTTTTTTTTTTTTAATGGAGTAAAAATGGCCTCTTGGGTTAAAGTGAGGAAACTTTATAAATTAAATACACTCTTCCATTCTTCCCTTGAAAGTTTTCTTCTTAGCTTGTTCTCTGCAGCCCTCTACAACTCATTTGTAGGGAGCCCTCCTTAGTCCTATCACTGTGGCCACCCTGTTCTTCTCATCCTGCCACTGCTCAGCCAGCATGGCGTCCTACCCCCTCCTCACCTTGGCCGGGGCTGCCTTGGGTCCGTCCCTAAGACTTACCTGATTCTTAGTCTTAACTCTTCAAGTTTTACCTTACTGTCATTGTGTCATTTTGTACTTTCTGCCCAGTACTCTTGAGCCCATCCACGACAGGTCTCTAAAGTTCTTACTTCAGATTTCCATTCACAGATGCTCTAAAATTGCTCTCAATTTCCCCCTGAGGTGTTGTTTATGGACCTGCTTTTCCTACTGCCTTTCCTCTGTCTTCTCATCGGATTTTGGCTTTCTTATCCTGCCTGATGCAGAAGTGCTTTTCACAACCTCAAAGTCCTGAGATTGTGGTTTCCTTTCAAGCCTCCCTCACGTGCCACATCTTGGAGATTGTCTGGCATCAGCATTATTTACTCTGAAATGGGTCGTTGGTCCTTGTAGGAGCTAGACACTCCCGTAATACGTATGTTAAACTCTTCCTTTCGCCGGCTCTGTGTTGCACGGCTGGAAGAAAGGTCATCTTTGTGTTTGGGCTCTTGGAACGTTATTCTTAACACTGTGACCCTGAGACTGACAGCGGGACGGTCTTGCCACATCGCTGCCTTACTGACCACAGTGGGCGATTCTGGCTTCCTGCGAAAGCTCTTCCCCTGTGAACTTGACCGGGGCTCTTACATGCAGAGAGAATCGTTTCTCCCCTCAGACTCCCCCCTCACCGCATCCCTAGTGGGCCACTCCCATTAAGCTTCCTCTAAAATCTAGGTAAGTAAGGTCAGGGTGGCTGGCTTTGCCCTCCCCAGGGCGTGTCGGCCGCCGGGTGACCGAGGGAGCCCGACCGAGCCTGTCCTCCTCACACCGCCATTTCACCGGCAGCCCCTGGCCAGGCCGACAAGCCCATTTCATTTGCCTCCTTGTCTCCCTCTTTCCTCCGCAGGGAAAGCGTCGAGAAGAGACACTCCAGCCACCCTTCACCAGCACCTATCCTCCCGGTGAACGCCCTGGGACATAACCGCAGCTCCACGGAACAGATCAGGGGTCACTTGAACGCCGAGGCTCGTGAGAAAGACAAACCCAAAGAGCGGGAGAGAGACCACGCGGAATCCCGCAAGGAGCCGGCCGCCGACGAGCACAAGGCCAAGGAGGCGCACCTGCCGGAGAAGGACGCGCACGGCCGAGAGGGGCGCGCCGCGGGCGAAGAGGCCAAGCAGCTGGCCCGGGTGCCGTCCCCCTACGCGCGGACCCCCGCGGTGGAGAGCGCCAGGCCCAACAGCACCTCGAGCCGGGAGGCTGAGCAGCGCAAGAGCGAGCCAGCCTACGAGAACCCCAAGAAGAGCTCGGAGGTCAAGGTGAAGGAGGAACGGAAGGAAGACCACGACCTGCCTCCGGAGGCCCCACAGACCCACCGGTCTTCGGAGCCGCCTCCTGCAAACTCCTCGTCCAGCGTGCACCCGGGGCCCTTGGCCTCGATGCCCATGACCGTGGGGGTGGCCGGCATTCACCCCATGAGCAGCATCACCAGCCTGGACAGGACTCGCATGGTGACCCCCTTCATGGGCATCAGCCCCATCCCGGGTGGAGAGCGCTTCCCGTACCCCTCTTTCCACTGGGACCCCATACGGGACCCCTTGAGGGATCCTTACCGAGAACTTGACATTCACCGGAGAGACCCGCTGGGCAGGGACTTTCTGCTAAGGAACGACCCGCTGCACCGTCTCTCGACTCCGCGGCTGTACGAAGCTGAGCGCTCCTTCAGGGACAGGGAGCCTCACGACTATAACCACCACCACCACCACCACCACCACCCTCTGTCTGTGGACCCTCGGCGGGAGCACGAGCGGGGAGGCCACCTGGATGAGCGGGAGCGCTTGCACATGCTCCGAGAAGACTACGAGCACACGCGGCTCCACTCTGTCCACCCCGCCTCCCTGGACGGACACCTGCCCCACCCCGGCCTCATCACCCCGGGACTCCCCAGCATGCACTACCCCCGCATCAGCCCCACCACGGGCCACCAGAACGGACTCCTCAACAAGACCCCGCCAGCGGCGGCGCTGAGCGCGCCTCCCCCGCTCATCTCCACGCTGGGGGGCCGCCCGGTCTCTCCCAGAAGGACGACTCCTCTGTCGGCAGAGATGCGGGAGAGGCCGCCTTCGCACACGCTGAAGGATATCGAAGCTCGGTAAGGCGGAAGGAGGAGCGCGCAGGGAGGGAGAAGCCCGCGCAAACCCAAGGAGAGACTCGGGAGAGAGAGAACTCCGGCACCGGACAGACTGGGGGGAAGCCCCCACCTCTTCCCTTGTAAAAAATGTATAGATCAGTGCAGATTTTGAAATGTTTTGTATATTATATGTTGAGATTTTTCAGATCTTTTAGCCAAGTCATATGTTCTCATGTCTTCTACTCTTTTTGTTTCTCGTATAAAACTTTTTGATTTGAACCAAAACAGTGAAGATGACAACACACACCAATTTGATGATAATTGGGGGGCGGGGGGAGTCCACACCATCCATCATGCAAAGCTCTTTCAGATGAGAAGGGAAGGCCGTGTACATAGTTCTGTAAAAAAAAAAGATTGCTTCATGAGCTAATGGTTCATATATGCAAAAGGGTAAGATGAAAGCTTTACTTTGTATAAATGTAAATAGATAAAGATTAAGTAACATAATACATTAATACTTCTTAAAATGTGCTATTTGCAAACTTAATATCAGTGAACACAGTCTCTAAGGCTGTGTTCCCATATATTGTTATAGACAGCTAAACCCTTCAACTATGCAATGAATGTTAGGGCTTTTCACAAAAGCCCACCTAACTCAAAGGAGCCTTTTCAAATCCATTTACAACATACTTAAGGTCATATTTTCCCTGAACAAGCGCTTACGTGATATGACTCTGTTTTCCTTGCTTGTTTTTTTTCAAATGGAGAAACATGCTATTTTGCAAATCGGACCCCAGGCTGGAACTTTGCATCTGAAGTTGCTGCTTGTGGGCTTTGGGGGAAAGTGCAGCCCTGGAAAGGTGCTGAGGACCCGAACAGCCAGTGCCAGGGAGGATGGGATTTGTCAGATGCCAGAATCAGGGGATGGGTGGTGGTGTCTGTCAGACACAAACAGGTCACCAGAATCTTGTCACCATCAGTCACGTGACTTCACACACACCTCATGTGGGAACCATGCCTTTTTTAGTGTGTCCTGTTTCCTACCTGTACACACTTCCTCGTTTTGCAATGAGATTGAAATACACCCAAACAGATCCTGAAAGAAAGCTTCAAGTTTTCTCAGATGATGGATGTGTTTTCACGGCATTCAATAACTGATAAAGTTAAGGTGCACAGTTCCCAATGTGACTCACCGTATTCCAGTCGGTAATAAAGTCTGGGAATAGTCGTAACAGGTCAACCTCGTGGAGCCATCGCGAGTTATAGAGGGTGAAAGGTGGCAGAGAAAAAGTCTTGTGTGTGTGTGCGTTTTTGAGTTTGCATCAATCTTAATGTCTCTTCATAATACTTTTATAATACATTAAGCCTCTTGTCTACATATTTGGAGAGAATATGACTTTACTAGCAGAGAAATACAATATATCTTGTCTACTGGACTGTAAAATATATGTATGAAATAAAATTAGTTCCATTTGGTCTTCTAGTATATTAAAGTGCTATCTGACGTTGTTATCCTGTTTTTGCAAAAAAAAAAAAGTTAACTACAGACCATTGTTTCTAATAAGCAGAGAGATCTATTTTAGTAGTAAACTGAAGGTTTAGTTGTGAGCTTCAGATTTTGTGAACTCCAGATGTTGTGCAGTGTTTTTTTTTTTTTTTAAAGACAACAGCTAAAAAGAAAAAAAAATCCAAGGAATATGTACACTGGAACTGTAGTGGTAGCTTTCAGTATTGTAAAGAGATTGTTCTATACAGACCTTTTTGCTGTTTATCCTGTATGTAATAAAGTCCTTTCTAGATCCTATGTGAAAAGAAAAGTGAAGCAACTGAATCTTCAGCATGTTCTCATCGGCGGAGCCTTCTTGTGTAATGTAAACTGTGCCATGTTATTAAAAAATGTGAACTAAGCTTCCAGCTGCTTGTCTGTGTGGGATGGCCATCATTACCGTGGGGAAGACGTCATACATGCAAGACCGGGCTCTTGAAAAGAAACACCTGGAACCCAGCCCGTGTGAGAACAGAAGGCTCACCTGGCCACACTGCCTAACTCAGTTAGCGACCCACAATTAGTTTCTGTATTCATTTGCGCCCCACACGGTCAGTTGTGGATTTTTTTTTTTTTTTTTCTTTTTTTGGTATGTTCTAAACAAATTACTGTAAAAGTCATGGGAAAGTCCTTCTGGATTTTGTAGATGGACAGACGCGTGGGCCACGTCAGTAAGTATCGTTTGTGTCACGCCTGCTTCAAAACTCAGAAGCACTTGCTTTAGCAGCACTGACAAGAAGTCTGATTTAGGGCCTGTGGCAACGGTTTTCGCTCGTTTGTTCCCCTGCATTTCAATGTGTGGACTCAGTCATATGTTACCTATGACCTTCCAGATATTTTTTCCTGTCTCGACTTTCTCTGTGTCTCGTTGAATTACGTGGCATATTCATCAGTTTGCAGACTTCTCCCTGTCCTCTGAAATCTGTTTTGTTTTGTTTTTTTTCAAGATGTAAAAAATTGTTAAATTTTCTTGTATCAATCTGATGAAATTGCTGTTTGGATGAGATTGTCTAGACTGGTGTTTGTATCTTTCTGGGCCGGGAAAGGCAAAAACGCTCCAGGTTAGCAGGATTTGGGTGGCTGCTGAATGATTCAGAAACAGAATGAAGAGAAATCAGGGCTCTGGGTCTGTGATGGGAGAGACAGGGAGCTTGGAGAAAGACTCTGGGGCGGGGCTTGCAGGCTCACGCTAGCGATGACGGCCTGAGTGGCCGCTTCCCTCAGCACTGAATGTGAATGCTGGCCCCACCTGGAGAAAATAAGAAGAAAAACTGGTGGACTGGAAAACATGATAAACACCGTGGTTTTCCAATCGGGCAAATTCTCAGAACCTTCCAGACGCTGTCAGTGGCAGACCTCACTGCCTTCTATTGCACACCTATTTTGATGTCGCCATCTGCAATGGCATAACACAGAAGAGTCACTCTCAAATCAGTCACGGTATTTAATCCCTGGGGCTTTATTCATCTGAACCTCTGCATATTTTCCCTCTAATTACATTCAGCTCCTCGGCATTGATGGGCACCAGCACCAATTTGATTTCCTGCTAACCTATAGATGCTCTAATTATCTCCACAATCTTTGACTGACAATGATCTTGTTACCTTCTAATGGTACATGACAAGTAAAATAGCGAATATAATGATGCAATAATTACCACTTGGGATGGGTATTTGCCACAGCATTTGCTGTTCATCCATTTTCTGCCTCAATCAAGGTGGATGAGAGGAAATAAGATGCGATTGTTGATGTTATATACATATGTAGCATAAAAAGAAGTTTAAGACAATTTTGCAGTGCAATCAGCCATGCAGTCGTGAGACACTCAAGGCCTTTTGTGTTTGCATCCATGCTGGAAAACGAATTAGGCCTCAGTGCATTAAATCAGTTGAAGGGACGAGGACAACAAAAGTGACAAGATTAGAAGGTCAGGGAATTTCTAGTATTAAAGAAAGGGACACAAGCTTTTTTATGCACTGGTTTTTAAACTCTGCCATCATTTGGTGCATTTCTGAAAATTTCTTGAACATGGAGAGGTTTTGCTCAAAAGAATAGGGTTCTTTATCAGAAAATTATACTTTCAAAGGCTGTCAATTCTGTGGCATAAAATTGCTGGTCTTCCTTTATCACTATCACATGTACAAAGCCAAGGTTTTAGTATCTCATGGCTGAAATGCTAGAAGTTTCCAACAAGGAGCTTGGTGGGAAGGAGACCTTAGGCCAACAGTCACGAGGTCTGGGTCCACCCAGACCTTTCACGATCAGCGACCCTGAGCAAACAGTCTCTCGGGAACTGACTTTATGTGTAAGATGAGACGATCTGAACAAAATGAGGCCTAAAGGCATGAAATTTGTAAGCCCGATGTACGTCGGCATGGCGCACGTGGAACTGTCACGTGGAGTCCCAGAGTTTACAGGAATTGTAGACTGGGTAGAGAATGGCCCACACAAAAGGGAACTTTTTTTTTTTTTTTTTAAACAAACTCCCAATTACAGTGTCTGGAAGATTCTTGCTGAAGATATGCTGAAATGTTTGGCAAGACCAAAGGGAGTGGGTTGGTGATTCCAGGGCACCTAACTCAGATGTTCCTCACCTGGAGAGGGGAGAGGGGAGTGGAGTTGGGCAGCCTCTGGTGGAGTAAGGCTCCCGGACTATTGTCACAGTCAGCGTCTCCACCTTGTCCTACCCAGAATGTTTACTGACTTCCCGATGCACACGGGTGAAGCTGAGCCTCCGAGCCAGTGTCTGGAGATGTCGCATGGCCTGGAGGAACGCTGGTCAGAGCCTTCACAGCCTGTGTTGTGTCCTAGGCAGGTATCGAGCAAATAGGCTTCCATTTCCTCATCGGCAACTTGAATTTGTTGGCCGATATTGAAAGGCCTCTTCAAGCTTTGGATTTTGTGTCTGCGGGGCCTCAGATTCCTTTTTACACCTTGTTGATCTTGCACACCCTGTGCTCCAGCCAGCCAGGCAAGTGGATTCCACGTGCTTCCCAGCGACCTCTCCTCACCGTGTGTCTGCAGGGCCTCTTCCCTCTTCCCAAAGGCCCTGGTATCAGAATCTGAGCTGCTCTACAAGGTCAAGCTCAAAGCCGTCTCCAAAATCCCTCCCTCATTGGAACCCTCTGAGGCCTTGGCAGGTTCTCCCCCACCCTCCTCTCAGCCCTTCGTGTTCAGGGGTTTCACAGGCCACGTACTTATTGGGGTGTCCGCTCAGAGCAGGGGCTTGAATGGTGTGTGCCTGGCAGGGCTCTGTTGTTACAGGCTCCCCGGAGGCTGGTTCAGCGAACGAAGGCTGCACAGAGCCCTGGCTTTGCCACCCTTGTGCCTGCGATCCGCAGGTTCACGAGCCAGGTCACACACACCCCTGAAACGACTGAGGAAACAATACTCTGTGTGCAATGAGCTCTGATTTTTTTTTTTTACTCCATTGTTTCTGGTTTTTTTAAATGCTGGTTGCAACCCACTTCTCTTCTCATGACCGCTGTGAATCGTGGGTCTGGATCCCTAGTTTGAAAAACTGTGGTTAGAAATCCTGCCGGCTGCGAAGGAGGGTGAGGCAGCTAGGCCAAGGTCAAGGCTGTTTTCTGCCCTGACCTGGTCTCTTCCCTGAACTGCTCCTCACACTGCCTCCAGCTGTGGCCACATCTCTCCCAGGTCCCCAGCCACCCTCTACTTAAACAGGTCACCCAAGTGGACCAGACTTCGGACCTGGACTTGGAGCCCCAGCACATGTAGTGTCTGGAGACCTGGCAGCTTCCTGTGCCACCTGCCGTTTCCAGCAGGTACTAGGCTCTCACGCACCTCTTCATCTGGAAAACACTCATGCTTTGAAGTTCACCACAAAACCTCCGCCTCCATGAAGCCTCCCCTGCCTGCCCCTTGTCCCCCGTCATGGTTAACTGCTTAGACCAGTGGTTCTCAAAGTGTGTTCCCTGAGCCGGCAGCAGCAGCACCAGGAAACCTGTTAGAAACAAATTCTCAGCACCTCCTCCAGCCTCCTGAATTCAAAACTCTGAGGGAGGGACCCAGCCATTCGGGTTTTAGCAAGCCCTCCAGGGGATTCTGATGCACAATCAAGTTTGAGAACCCCTGGCTTAGAGCATGTAAAAATGTCAAGAGAAAGTTCCGGCCAAAAGCGGCAAAAGGGTCATCAGGGAACAGAAAGCTGCTGACTGCCCGGCCTGATCCTTGGTCCTGCTGGATCGTAACGAGGTGGTGACGTGTGAGCCGGCATGACGGCTTCCAGGTCCGTCTGGATTCCTTTCTGGGGTCCCCCTGCTAGCGCCTGCATCGCCAGAGGTAGGAAGGGAGCGGAGACGCTGGCCTGTCCCCAGCGATGACGGCGGGAGCCGGTGTTAGCGGAGTGCTGTTCCGTGTTGAGCACTGTTTTATGTGCTTCGAACTGTGCTTCTCCCTTTATGTTCTCAGCAACCCCACACGGTAGGTGCAGGTGTGTCCCCGACTAGATAAGTGAGAAAAAAATGAGGCACAAAGAGTTGAAGTAATTTGCCCACGTTCGTGAGCGTAACCTAGGTGCAAACCCGGCGGTTCCGCGCTGGAACCTGCACCACGCCCGTCGCCTGCGCTGCTGCGAACGGCTCGCCGCGTCAACCCGGAAACCGCAGTGCTTTGCCCACTTGGCACACGCGGGGAAGGAGCCCCTGCCTGAAACGCATGAATGAAGGCAGGAAACAGAGGGTTGTGCATGGCCCACTGGTGAGACGATGTCACAAACAAGGATTATGAAAAATTCACGTCTATACATCTAAGGTTTATTTAAAATATATGTATATACAGTGGCTTGTGCAGTCCAAAGCAGCCCCAAAACACGTTTTTTTTGGGGGGGGGAGGGGGCGGCAGGCAGGGTGTTTTAGAACGCAGACATTTCATGCAGGCGACCCCGCTGGGCCCACAGTCCCCAGGCCCTGTCCCCCGAGCCGAGCCGCTGCAGCCCGGTCCCGCCCGGTCCCACCCAGCCCCCTCCGCGCGGTTCCCTCCGGGCCGGGCGGACGCCTCTGAGCAGCGGAGTGCGCCCCGGCGGTGCCTGCAAACGGTTACCGTGGAAGTTCTTGAAAACAAAGTCTTCTCGTGTGCAATTATTAAAGAAGAGCTACAGACGTTCAACACCATCGATTGACAGTCCTTGGAAACAGTAAGCCGTCCGTTCAGACGGATCCCGACCCCAGTGGATCCGTGGTCATGTGACTAACGATGCCATTCCCTGGGGACCTCACACCCCGACAGCACCAGGGGGTGGGAAAGGGACGTTTGCCTTTGACAACGGAGCAGGTGGCGGCCGGCCAGGCTCACGCCAGGTGCTGGGGCTGCAGCACCGGCCCAAAGCGCGGGGCCCTCCTGCCTGACGCGCGGGGGGAAGACAAGCAGTGAGGTGACCGAGACTGCACAGACGGGGACACATGAGGCGAGGACGGCCGCCTGCAGATGCGGCCGGCAGGAAGGAGTCGCGGGGTCGATGGAGGGAAATCCTCGTCGCAGCTGACCGTGCAGGGCCGGTCCCCTTCGCTCTGCGAGGCCTGTGAGATGCGGCCTCTGCCCGCAGGAGCCGCTGACAGTCCCGGCAAGTGTCTCCCTCCTGCTGGGCCAGACGACAGGGCGACTGTGCCCAGGGCGGAGGGGACCCGGGAAGTGTCTCCCTCCTGCTGGGCCAGACGACAGGGCGACTGTGCCCAGGGCGGAGGGGACCCAGGAAGTGTCTCCCTCCTGCTGGGCCAGATGACAGGGCGACTGTGCCCAGGGCGGAGGGGACCCAGGAAGTGTCTCCCTCTTGCTGGGGCCAGACGACAGGGCGACTGTGCCCAGGGCGGAGGGGACCCGGGAAGTGTCACGGCCCTCCTGCTGGGCCAGACGACAGGGCGACTGTGCCCAGGGCGGAGGGGACCCGGACGCAGGACGGACTCGAGCTGGGCCGGCCTCCGCTGCTGCTTCTTGAAGATGGGAGGACGGTGGGAGCCTGGGCCTCACCAGCTGCTTTCCAGTTCAAACAGGTCGTGTCTCTGAGACCGGGTAGCATTTCGTCTGCTAATGTTCAAGGGAGAAAAGAAATGCCAAGATGAAAGCAGAACAGCGAGAGAGGACTCAGCGTCGCGGGGGGGCTCTGAGAGCCAAATTCCGAGACGCCTCCCGGGCCAGGGGCTGTGTCGCCCGCCGGGGCCTAGACGTCGTCCTGGGAGCAACTGGGCGCTACTAGAAGTTTCCGTAATAAGGTTCCCGGGAAATTAATCTGGGGCCAGTGAGGGCAGATTCCGCTGAGGAGCAAAGCCACCACCGATGCCGCCGCATCCTTCCCGTGGCCCCAGGAAGCCCCCAGGGCCCCGTGATTCCTCTGCTCTTGGCTGAGCGTGATTTCCAGCCGCGGCCCCGCTTAGAGACCCTGGAGCTTCACCCAGAGCAGTGTCCGGGCCCTGCAGCCCCCTTCTCCTCCCTAGAGAGCAGAAGAGGCTCCCGCCATCGGGAGGCTCACCTGTTCACCCCTCTCGTGCTCCGCCCTCCACCTGCAGGGCCCGGGCAGCCCCCGGCCCTGCCCCCATCACAGCTCCCACCCCCTGCCCTGGGGCTCCGGGCTCACTTCCTGACACTGTCCCACCAACCTCCCACCTCCTCATGACCTGGACTCTCATGTCCCTGTCAACGGAAAAGACCCCAAACTCTGTAAAATAATTTTTTTTTTTTTTTTTTTTGAGACAGAGTCTCACTCTGTTGCCCAGGCTAGAGTGAGTGCCGTGGCGTCAGCCTAGCTCACAGCAACCTCAAACTCCTGAGCTCAAGGGATCCTCTTGTCTCAGCCTCCCGAGTAGTTGGGACTACAGGCATGCACCACCATGCCCGGCTAATTTTTTTTCTATATATATTTTTAGCTGTCCATATAATTTCTTTCTATTTTTAGTAGAGATGGGGTCTCGCTCTTGCTCAGGCTGGTCTCGAACTCCTGAGCTCAAACGATCCGCCCACCTCGGCCTCCCAGAGTGCTAGGATTACAGGCGTGAGCCACCGCGCCCGGCCTGTAAAATAATTTAAAGAGGTTTATTCTGAGCCAAGTGTGAGTGACCATGGCCTGGAGCCACACCCAAGAAGCCCTGAGCACGTGGTCTTGCCATGGTGGGGGTTACGGTTTGGTTTTATACATTTTAGGGAGACAGGAATTACACACATAAAGTCAGGTAAGTCAATCCATGGAAGGTGAACATTGGCTTGGCCCGAAAAGGCAGGACATCTCCAAGCGGGGTTAAAGGTTATAGGTGAGTTTAAAGATTCTTTGATTTGTAATTGGTTAACAAAAGGAAGCTTTGTCTAAAGGCTTGGAATGTTTCAAGTTAAGATAAGGACGTCTGCTAAGCAGAGACAGGTCACCAGACATATAGGGAAACTCAAGCCATCTGTTAGGTAAATTGAGGACCGGAAGATGTGGTTCAAGCCCCGCCCTGTGCAGCCCTAGGCCTGTTAATGAGTCACCAAGGACATCTCCAAGCAGGGAGGGGGGCATGACCAGGCATGTCTGACCTCCCTTCTCGTGGCCAGCAACTCAGCTTTATGGCATTTCTGGGGTCCCCTTGGCCAAGAGGGGGTCCATTCAGTCAGCTGGGGGCTTAAGATTTTATTTTAATTCATGTCCCTCTTCTCTTCTCTGGACCTTCACGTCACTGTCCTGCTATCCCCTGAGGACAGGGTCCCCTGCAGCTCTCTAGACCGGGCTATCTTCCTCCCACATCCTCTTCAAATGGCTTGAGCCCGGCAGGGGGCATCGTACTCTGGTTGCTGCTGCTCTCAGAGTCTCCTCCCTGCCCTTTCCTGGTGTCCCCAGCTCCTGTCACACTGGGTGCAACCATCTGCTGGCCACTCCCGCTCCATCCTGCCAGCTTCTCCCTGGCTCACTGCCCTGCCCCAAAGCAGGTCAGTCATGATTCTCAGGGATGTTCACGTCCTCCACGAGCCTGGCTCAGGCCGCGGCCACACCCTGGGCTCCGGGTTTATCAGCAACTGTGCTGCAGCCCCTCCCTGAGCTCAGCCTGATACTGCTCCCCCAGCCCCTTCTCGCGGCTCACTGAAGGATATTAGAAATATTTTACACCAAAATATATTTCTTGGACATATTTTGAGATGGCTGCCACAGTCTCACAGGCAGAAGTAACATTGCAAAGCTGTCTGTTGTGAGGGGAAATTCACATCTGTAGAGAATGCAGCCAGCTCTACCCTTTTCCCACCTAGAAAAGATTAACTGAGAGTCTGACACCTTTTGAGGTCTGAAAAGAAACACCAGCTAATTCTCCCTGAGGGCTGCTACCTTTAGGGTTTCATTTACAAAACAAGACCACTCAAGCCTCTTCCTTTCTCCCTCCCAAACCAGTTTTTCTTCTTTCAAGCCCGCATTCTTTAGAAACCCCTGGACCTCACTGAAGAGTGGAATGTCCATTGTCCAAGGGCTCCCACGTATACACGTTAAGATACATTTATATAGCTTTTCTCTTATTAAGCTGATTCACTGTGAGTTAATTTTTCAGTGACTCTTCCCAGGGTGATGGGGAAGTTTTCCCTTTGCCCCTATAATCCCCACCCTGACAGTCCCTGGGTGCCACCTTGGCACTGTCCCTGGTTTCCTTCTTTGCTCACTTCCCCCCTTCCCTAGTTGGAGAATTATTTTAATCATTCCCTTGCAAATATGCTCAATGTTTTTGCTTTGTTGAACCACATACTGGCTAAACTCCAACCTTGGTTAAATACTGCTCTGCCCACCTCATGACTCAGTGAATGAAAAGCACAAAATTTTGCTGTGATCATGAACTTCAAGTGGGCCCTTAATGCTTCCTGGAAATCATGTTTTTTCCTACTCTCCTGGGTGGCTGTCACATCTGTGGGTGTTACAGCCCAGCCAGGTTCATTGCCCACTGCCCGAGAGGAAGCAGATACCCTGAGACAGCAGAGGTTACAGCAGATAAAGAGTTTAACATCACAGGCATCATGTGAGGAGACGGGAGGAAGTTCTCAAATCTGTCTCCCCAAGAATTTGGGAGAAAGGGTTTTTAAAGATAGTTTGGCGGGCAAAGGGCTAGGCAGTTGGGTCTGCGGATTGGCTGGGTTCGGTGGTAGAATCTGAGGGATGTAGTCATTGTCTTCTTATGTTGTCAGTTCCTGGGTGGGGGTCAAAAGACCAGTTGAGTCACTGGTCTGGGTGGGTCAGTGGGTCCATCAGAATGCAGGGCCTGGGATATCTCAAAAACTAGCCTTAGGTTTCACAAGGGTGATGCTATCTATGGGAGCAATGAAGAAAGCTAAGAATCTTCATGACCATCAGCTAAGTGACTCCTGAGTAGCAATTATAGGAAAGCAAACTAGGGGACAATGTCTGGTTATATATATATATCTTACCTGTTCCTATACCTTTCAGAGTCCAGGCACCCACCACAGTCCCACCTTGTGGCCCTTTATTAATTTTATAAAGGGTGGTTTCAAGGGTTGGCTCGTCTGAGACTGATTCCCTTCAGACTGGCCTTCCAGAAAAAGAGTTGGCTTCCTGTGAAGTTCCCCAGAAACCAGCTACGGCCAGAGCTCAAGTCCATCCATCCTGGGACATTGGAAGTCACAGCCCCCAGCTCCATCTCACCAAGGCCTCTCTCCTGAAATCATGAACCCTCAGCTGGCAGGAAAGGGCTGGAGCCTAGGTCCCCAGGAGCCAGTGCTAGGGGTTTCTCCTGGAGGCTGAGCCTGCACCACTGTTAGACTTGGGCAGGAGGGGCCTTTTACCTGGACACACACACACACACACACACACATTTATTGAAAACACAGGGCCACCTCTGTCACCTGGGACTCAGTATGCAGCATGTCACAGTGTAATAGTTACCACTCCCCTAAACGTGACTATGAACAAATGTGAACCTGAAAGAGCCAGTTCTTCAAGATGGATCCCAAGTGGCTAACTGGGCCTAAATTTTAAACAGAACCAAATAGCCATTTGGTGGCCAGAGGTTACGCACATACTCTAAGTTCCTAGAAAACCCACACCTCTGTTTAACTTTGGGACTTTCAGAACTCACCGGAACCAACCAATCAGGATTCAGTTGTATTGGCCAATCAGGGCTCAGCTTTATTGACCAATCAGAATTCAGCTGTATTGACCTTTAACATCTAAGTAAGTTTGAATCCCTCATTTGCATAAAACAGACCTGACTGGGAACCTGGGTGGAAACTTTCACTATAAAACTTGGACCCTCCCATTGTTCTCTGGAACACATCTTCCCTTTACAGCAAAGACTGCATCGCCCCGCAACAGCCTGAAAATTGCTCACTAGAATAAAGTCTCTTTCCTCCAAATTCCGTTTCAGAGAACTTTTGTTCATATGACTAAGACCAGCTATGCCCCAGGGACCTGCTTCTCCACATCTCCTACCCTGTGTCCTCAAGACAAAAGGCAGCTGCTTCCAGAATATAAAGTCAACATACAAAAATCAGCAGTAGTAGTAGTGGTTACTATACACTAACAACAAACTATCTGAAAAAAAAAATCAAGAAAACAATCTTGCTTATGATAGTATCAAAAAGATAATAATATTTAGGAATAAATTTAACCAAGGAGGTAAAAGACTTATACACCAAAAACTATAAAGTACTGATGAAAGAAATTGAAGAAGACATAAATAAATGAAAAGATATCTCATGTTCATGGATTGGCGAATTAATATTGTTAAAATAGCCATACTACCCAAAGCAATCTACAGATTCAATGTAATCCCTATCAAAATTCCAAACATAGTTTTCACAGAGATAGAAAAATAAATCCCAAAATTTGTATGGAACCACAAAAGAATTCCCAATAGCTAAAGCAATCTTGAGCAAAAGAGAACAAAGCAGGAGGCATCACACTACCTGATTTCAAAATATACTACACAGATATAGTAATCAAAACAGCATGGTAGTGCCAGGCACAGTGGCACCTGTAATCCCAGCTACTGGAGAGGCTGAGGCAGGAGGATTGCTTAAGGCTAGGAGTTTGAGGCTGCTGTGTGCTATGATCTCAAGACCCCATCACTGGCATGATAATAGACACATAGACCATTGGAACAGAATAGAGAGCCTAGAAATAAATCCATGCAACTGATTTTGGACAAAAATGACAAGAGCACACAATGGGGAAAGGACTGTCCCTTCAATAAATGGTGCTGGAAAAACTGTATATCCGTATGCAGAATAATGAAATTGGACCCTTATCTCACACCATATATAAAAATCAACTAAATGGATTAAAGGCTAAAATGTAAGATCTGAAACTGTAAAACTCCTAGGAGAAAACATGGGGATAAACTCTTTGACATGGATCTGGACAATGATTTTTTTTCCTTTTTTTTTTTTTTTTCTTTTTCTTTTCTTTTTTTTGAGACAGAGTCTGGCTCTGTTGCCCAGGTTAGAGTGCCGTGGTGTCAGCCTAGCTCACAGCAACCTCCAACTCCTGGGCTCAAGCAATCCTTCTGCCTCAGCCTCCCGAGTAACTGGGACTACAAGCATTCACCACTATGCCTGGCTAATTTTTCTATATATATTTTTAGTTGTTTGGCTAATTTCTTTCTATTTTTAGTAGAGACAGGGTCTCACTCTTGCTTGGGCTGGTCTTGAACTCCCGACCTTGAGTGATCCTCCCGCCTCGGCCTCCCAGAGTGCTAAGATTACAGGCGTGAGCCACCGCACCTGGCCTGATTTTTTTTTAATATGACCCCAATAGCACAGGTAACAAAAATAAAAAAATAGACAGATGGAATTGCTAGAAAGCTAGAAAGCTTCTGCCCGGCAAAAGAAACAATCAACAGAGTGAAGAGACAACCTACAGAATGGGAGACAATATTTGCAAAGCATACATCTGATGGGGGGTTAATATCCAAAATACATAAGGAAATTAAACAACTCAATAGAAAAAACAAGTAACCCAATTAAAAAATGGGCAAAGGACCTGAATAGGCATTTCACAAAAGAAGACATACACATGGCTGAGAGGTGTATTTTTTAAATGTTCAACACTATTTGTCATCAGGGAAATGCAAATTAAAACCACAAAGAGATAGCACTTCTCACCTGTTAGAATGGTTATTATCAAGAGGACAAAAATAACAAGTGTTAGTGAGAACATGGAGAAAAAGCAACTCTTGCACACTGTTGGTGGCAATGTAAATTAGTACAGCCATATGGAAAACAGTATGGAAGTTCCTCATAAAATTAAAAATAGAACTACCATATGATTCGGCAATCCCACTTCTGGGTATATATCCAAAAAGAATTGAAATCAGGCCAGGCGCAGTGGCTCACGCCTGTAATCCTAGCACTCTGGGAGGCCGAGGTGGGTGGATCGCTCAAGGTCAGGAGTTCAAGACCAGCATGAGCAAGAGCAAGACCCCCTCTCTACTAAAAAAGTAGAAAGAAATTATCTGGATAACTAAAATATATATAGAAAAAATTAGCCGGGCATGGTGGCACATGCCTGTAGTCCCAGCTACTCGGAAGGCTGAGGCAGGAGGATCGCTTGAGCCCAGGAGTTTGAGGTTGCTGTGAGCTAGGCTGACACCATGGCACTCACTCTAGCCAGGGCAACAAAGCGAGACTCTGTCTCAAAAAAAAAAAAAAAAGAATTGAAGTCAGTTTGTCAAAGAGATATCTGCATTCCCATACTCACTGCAACACTACTTACAATAGCCAAGATATGGAGCCAGCCTAAGTGTCCATCAACAGATGAATGAATAAAGAAACTGTGGTAGACACACGTAGTGGAATACTACTCAGCCTCGACAAAGAAAGACATCTTGTCATTTGCAACAACATGAATGTAGCTGGAGGACATGATGCTACGTGAAATCAGCCAGGCACAGAAAGACAAACACTGCCTGATTTCATTTACATGCAGAATATAAAAAAATGTTGAACTCATGGGGGCAGAGTAGAATGGTGGTGGCCAGGGGCTGGAGAGGGTTGGAAGGTGTGGGAAATGGGGAGATGTTGCTAAGAGGGTAATAAAATTGAAGAGGGAAAAAAGGTAGCTGTTTCCAAATGCCATAAACTTTGTTTATGCCAACACTGGAGACAGAGTTGGCTTCAGAGAGCAGGGAGGATTTGAGTGGTGGGAATACTTCTACAAAAGAAAAACCTATTTAATT
Source organism: Eulemur rufifrons (assembly GCF_041146395.1). Lineage (NCBI taxonomy): Eukaryota > Metazoa > Chordata > Mammalia > Primates > Lemuridae > Eulemur > Eulemur rufifrons. Next base: position 4,048,470 of record NC_090996.1, on the reverse strand, counting down.
AACCTGTCAAACCCTCCCCCTGGAGATTGCATTGATACAATAGATTCTTGCATAATGCAGTATTGTTTCCCAGTGTGGAGCTTCCAGGGTCTCACTCTTGTTGCTGTTCTAATTCGTGGATCTTGATGCTCATGAATTAGCACGGTATTCACAGCATTTGCATGTGGCATCTGAAGAGCATTTTGCAATAATAAACAATTATTACTCGTGAATTTCTACACCCGTAGGACCAGATGTAACAAGAGGGGATATAATGCTGATTCTTTACACTGATAACAAACAAGAATTGCCAATAGTTATATTTTTTGAACATATTTACTAATATTTAAAATATTTTCACATTTCAAAATGGTATTATTGAATCAGACAGCATTATTTCAATAATTTTAATGTAAAACTCCAATATCCTTTAGTTATAATTTATGTTTTGACTTTTAATTTTGAGATAATTTTGAATAGTAACTGAAAACAGGCAAAATAATTTTAATTTTTACATCTTTTCTTTACCTTCTTGATGGAAACTTGTTCAAATTCTGTACAATTTGAGAAAATATGTTTTATTTTTTACTCCTTTAGAGCAGGGATCAGCATGGATTTTCTATAAAGGGCCGGGCGATACGTATTTTAGGCTTTATGAGCAACACAGTCTTTGTTGAAACTACTCAACTCAGCTATCGTGGTGTGAAAGGAGCCATAGACAATATGTAAACGAACCCACCCTCTGAACTACAGCAAAGTGTTACAAACACAGTGGATGAGATTTGGCCTGTGGACCACAGTGCGCTAATCCCTGCTTCAGACGGCTGAGAATGTACTGGAGTCAACATCAGGATATAAGCGGACAGTGCAAAGGTTTTGGGGAGGTACGAAGGAGAACAGAATTCTGTCAACATGGCCCACAGACACTTTGCAAACTACATTATTACTTTTTTTTTTTTTTTTTTTTTTTGGTAGCAAAATGCTGTTTATTTTGAGCATCTGGGTGCAGATGGATGGAGGCCAAAAAAGGTGTACACCATTATTACATATTTTTAAAATTGAAATGTTTATTGAGATGATTATAGATTCACATGTCGCTGTTAGAAAAAACTCAAGAGAGAGCTCATATACAACCTTCCCAGGTTCCCCCAGTGGTAACACCTTGAAAACTATAGTACAATCTCGCAGCCACGATACTGACACTGACGTCGTCTGGAGACCTTACTCAGTTTCCCCAGGGTTAGTTGTACCGTACTCGCGTGTGCGCGCAGGCGCATTGTGTGGGTAAAGTTCTTTACGATGTCACCACCGCCGTCGGTTCGCGTAGCCACCACCACATTCGAGATACTGGACAGTCCTAAAGCCACAAGGATCCCTCGTGTTTTCCATTCATAACCACTGCCCGCTCCCATCCCATCACTAATCCCTGGCAACCACTACTCTGTCCTGTTTCTAAAATTTTTTCAATTCAAAAAAACTTGTGGGAGTTACACCAAATAAAAAACATGTCAATCTCAGTGACACATTTGCTAATCGGGGAAGACCACCAGGTGGGTTCATGAACCAGTGGACCCACTGTTAGCTGAACCTTGGCAGGACACCATTTATTTCTTGACCACTATATACCCCCCTTCTAACAAGGGGCCTCGATGATGCTTTGGGACTCTGGCTGTCACTGTCAGCTCAGACCCTGCGTCTACCAGTTCCGTAACTGTTGGAGTATCCTCTCACCCCAGTGCACAGTTACCCTTTGGGGAGGGCTGGGGCGTCGTTACCGTGTGTACTTGCCGTGAGGCTGCAGGGCCCTTCTTACTAGTGCCTTGGCCTCCTGTGTAGTCAGTGGGTTCCAGATCTGGAAACAGACTCAGCTCTGGATACTTGGCAAGGGATCATAGCGTCTTACTAGGGTGACTGCCCTCAGCCTCCTGGCCATGTCCTCGTGCTCTCCTCTGGTGGCCCAAGCTGAAGTGCGCCCTAGCGGTGCCCTGGGGTTGCCATGCTCTGTCAACCGTCTCCATAGTTCTCTGTGGGTCAGGAGCCCTTAGCTGCTGCTGATTATAATTGCACCCATCACACTTCTGGCCATGAGGCTGCCATCGTCGCAGGGGCCTGCCAACCCATGGCTGTCAGGGAACCCAGTTCCGTAAGGGCCTTTTCTGTCAGCCCTGGCCTCACCTCTCCAGGGGAGCCGTCACTGAACTGGTTAGGATGATGGCTCCCAGCCCACCAGCCCACTGGCTATGGATAGGGGCTTGCACATCCTCTGGGCCCTCTTGTGGAACATAATAAATTGGTGGATCTTCTGGCTGTTTGTGGTATATCCTCATGAGCTTCTGGATTCCCTGTGTCTTTTAATTCCTTCCTCCACCCTCTGTGGCAGTAATTCAGCCTCTTTGAGGGTACGGTCCCTTTCCCCCTCATCAGGGGCGGTGTGTCGTCGGCTGGGTTATGCTGCAACTAGCTGAAGGCCTGGCAGAGAAGAGGGGCTGTGGGGGCCGAGCCACAGGGAGGGCTCGTGCTGTCTAGTGGTGGACAGAGCTCTGCGCGTCTGCAAACAAGAAGGGAGCGACTGTTTTTAAATAAGGAGGAGCGGGCATTTCTGCAGGCTTAGAAGATTCAGCAGACTTGGTAGTGCTAAATATTTGTAAGTATCCCATGCATCAGGGTCCCGTTTTTCTCTCAGACAGGACCCCGATCTAGACATGATAGACCTGATGTGTTTAACCCCTCTGGGGCTCAGCCATGACGTCACGTCTTGAGCCCAGGCTTCAGCCTCTGTGCCTTCCTGCCACAGGACGTGAGACCCTCTTTGTAAGCTACCCGGGGCGCTGTGGCTTTCAGGCATGACTTAATTGTCTATTAATCTCCCACAGCTTCTTGATATCTTTTCCTAAGATATCAATGGCACTTAGCAATAATCATCTAATTATTTTTTTTTTCCTCTTGTCTTTCCTTTCACAGATAAGAATGATAAATTCTGGGCAAAATTAAGAGAAAGCAACCAAGAGGAAGAAAGAAAACCTTAAAATATAGACACCAGGGAATGAACAAGGCACATTCTAGAGAGGAGTCAAAACTTGGAATGAGGATTGAGTGGATTTCCTGTTTTATGACTTTTAGTCAAAGGGAAACTGTCATTGTTAAAAAAAAAAAAAAAACTCCAGTGGAAAACCACAGTCTTTCTGTTCCTGTGAAGTGAGGGCAGGGCTGGGCCACTGGCGAAGGAGGAGCAAAGTGCACAGGGAGGAAATGGTGGTCTCGGGAGTCGCTGCCTCTGGGGGAGAAACAGGAAATTCGAAAGAGGGAAGTGTCCCTTAGACACTTGGTGGTGAAGGAAAAAAATGAAACAAGAAGTGAAATTAAAAGATCCCACAGAAACAAAAGCGAATCACAAAATCAGAGGCCACAAAAACCCTTCCCCTTTCCTCCAAAAACCAAGAAGCACAGTAAGCTGTTCCAAAACTTCACCCTATTTTCATACAACTGTCATTGCATTAAGTTACACCACCAGTGTGGTGGCTCATGCCTATAATCTAGCACTTGGGGAGGTCAAGGCAGGAGGATTGATCACTTGAGGCCAGGAGTTTGAGACCAGCCCGGGCAACATAGTGAGAACTTGTCTCTACAAAAACCAAAATGAAATAAAACAAAAACAAACAAACAAAAAGTTACTAACAAAACAGCAGATGACTAGGAGAAGTAAACCAAAAGAGGAATTAAAATATTTCATCAAACTAAAACATTTGATGGAAGAATTTCCCCCCAAAATAGTCTAAAAAGAAATACCCCAACCTAAATTAAATGGCCTTAAACAATCATTAACAGATGAAAAAACTTCTCGAATCAGAAATTTAAAATCTCAGAACAGAAATGTAAAAAAAAACAGGAAAGTGTGAAATGAGAGTTAATTTAATGCAGAAAAATTGGAGGAAAAGACAAAATTATCTTAAAAATGAAGACTACATGACAAAGAGCTCAAGAGAGAATAGATTTAACTGAAAATATAAGAGCATTGACATGAAAATTGCCAAGGGGGACAAAAAAAAACCAAAGAATAAAAAAAGCATCAAGGAAAAAGTGACTGATGCAGAAGAGAGTCAAAGAACACCCAACACACTGTAAATAGAGCCCCAGAGGGGGAGGAACAAAACAATGGAAGAGAACTAATCCTTAAAACTCTAATTCAAGAAACGTTTCTGGAAATAAAAGAAGACCTAAATTAGGATACACCAGGTTCTTGGGAAAACTAAGAATGGTCAAGCCTGAGATATAGTCTAGTAAAATTATTAGATTTTAAGGATACAGAAATAATTCTCAGGGCTGCCACAAAAATACCTACCTTGCTTGACAATAGTGGAACAGCGTTTTCAAGAAACTCAGGGCAAGAAAGTGTGAACCAAGGATTCAAATCCAGCCAAGTAATCCTCAGGTATCAAGGCTGTAGGAAAACAGCATGAAACGGGCAAGGGCTCAGGGAAATCTGTACTCATGAGCCCTTCTCGAGGAGTCTACTGAAGGACTCCTCCAGCCAGGAGGCGGCTTTGGCAAACACCTGATAGTGAGCATGGAATATATGTAATTATAGATCAAAGACTAAAACAAAAAAAGGGACAGTGATAAAAAAATAATTTATATATGTTACATGTTTAGATAAATAACACAACTAAAAAGTGGGAGAAAGAAGACAGAAAATGTAGGAAACTGATTGGGAAATGAAAAAAGAAAACAAAAGGAAAAGAAGACAGAAAATGCAAAGTAGAGTAAGCTTATTGATGATAAGTAGGAGTTAAAAAGATGTAATTTAAGGTCATGAAACCAAATAGTAAAAGCCTAAGCAATGGAAGAAAAGACTGAGAACATTATAAAACATATGAACTATAAAACATATGAACTATAAAACATATGAGTATAAATATAACCACAGAACACAAATACAAACCATTCCAAATAGCCAAAAAAAGGGGAGGAGGAGGAAACAAAATAGAATTTTAAAAAGAAGAAAGCAAATTACATAAGGAAAGAAACAGTAAATGTCGTCTAAGTTTGGATTCCCCAGAAGCAGACACAAAGGCTAAGATTGGGATGTAAGATGTGTATTGGGGACCGTCACCTGTGGAAGGAAGTGGGGCGGGGTTGGTAGAGGGAGAGTTGAACCGTGACACACGTGAACAGCTCCAGCCACCGCCGCAAGGAGCTCCGGAGTGAGCAATGACACCTGTCCTGCAGGGTCAAAAGCTGGTCTTCCCCTCCCTCCCCGCCTTGCTCAGTCACCAGTGCTGGCTGCCTGGACAAGGGCTCCACTTCGGTGAGGTGACTCTCAGCTGCTGAGAACACTCTGAAAGGAACTGGTAGCTAGACAGGCACCTCCTAGGAGGGGCATCTGGGCACACACCTCCTCATCTATTACAGCAAATATACTATGAAATGATGTGAGGATGTTGAGACCAAACATATCAGGACATAATCAAATGTAAATGTGCTTAACTTACCTATTAAAAAAAAAATTTGAATTGGCTCATGAAACAAAATGCAGCCCTATGATGTGTAGTTAGAAGCACACCTCCAGCACTGATCCAGAAAGACCAAACATTCAAAGAAGGCGACCGTACACGTGGAAACAATGAGAGAACAGGAGTGATGTTCCTGATTTCAGAAAAGGTAGAATTTAGCCCAAAAAGCTTTAAACATGACAAAAAAGGATTATTTTATTTTATTTTATTTTGTTTTTTTTAGACAGAGTCTCACTCTGTTGCCTGGGCTAGAGTCCCACAGAGTCAGCCTAGCTCACAGCAACCTCAAACTCCTGCGTCAGCCTCCCACGTAGCTGGGACTGCAGTTGTGTGCCACCATGCCTGGCTATTGTTCTCTATTTTTAGTAGAGATGGGGTCTTGATCTTCTCAGGCTGGTCTAGAACTGCTGACCTCAAGCAATCCTCCCACCTTGGCCTCCCAGAGGATTACAGGCGTGAACCACCCAGCCCAGCCTAGATGCTTTCTGATGTTACTAGAAACAGTTCAAAATGTAGACACGGGCCGGGCACGGTGGCTCATGCCTGTAATCCTAGCACTCTGGGAGGCCGAGGCGGGAGGATCGCTCGAGGTCAGCAGTTCAAGACCAGCCTGAGCAAGAGCAAGACCCCATCATTACTAAAAATAGAAAGAAATTAGCAGGACAACTAAAAAAAAAAAAAAAATATATATATATATATATATATATATATATATATATAAAATTAGCCGGGCATGGTGGCACATGCCTGTAGTCCCAGCTACTCGGGAGGCTGACGCAGCAGGATTGCTTGAGCCCAGGAGTGTGAGGTTGCTGTGAGCTAGGCTGACGCCACGGCACTCACTCTAGCCCGGGCAACAGAGTGAGACTCTGTCTCAAAAAATAAAAAAGTAAAAATAAAAACAAAATGTAGACACGACAGTTATGGACATAAATAACACAGCAGCCACAGAAACCCTGATGGGTACAAGAAGAACTAGAGAACAAATAAGAGACTCTGTACCATTCTCAAGCCAAGATAAAATACACCTGTAATTTGTGTTTGTTCTATTATTTGAGAACACTTAAGTCTACTTTGTAAAACAAAGAAATTGAATGGATGAAATTCATATGATGTGTTAAGTGTAGATAGGAATAGCTTGCATTAAATGTTATATATACAATAAGTTAGTAACTTGTAAAAACGTTATGTGCTAAGAAGGGGACAGGGATACTATAGAGATACTTAATAGTTAGAAAGAGATAGAAAGTGTGGAGGCATGGAGGACACCACCTGTGGGATGACAGCTGTTTGGTCCCTGAATTGGCCACGCGTTGGCAAGTCCACCATGGTCCCATTCAGCCCCACATGGACTCAGCCCCCAAAATGCAGGTAAACCCCCCATGTTTAGCAAGTTAGTTGGTAACTACAGCTGCACCCAAGCACACATGCCCCTGTTGCCCTGTTAGACTAGGTGTATGTTTTGACCAGGGCACCTTTTGTTTATTGGGCCCCTTGCTGAGATGCCAGCTCTGGTCCTCACGGCCACAGCACCAGCGGGAAAGGCTGATGCCATAGAGAGGAGGTCAAGACCGACGAGCACGTCAGAACCCAGGGTTGGGTCGGATGTGGCCTTTCTATCTGGCCGGCAGCCTGTCCTGAGTATTTTAACCTACTCCAGCTCTCTCCCCTGGCTTCTTGCTGTGTGTTTTAAATCAATTTAATAGACCATGTGATTCAAGCACCTTATTTTGGTCCGCGATCCTTTCTGTTCCATGGCTTCTGGGAGAGCTTTCCAGGCAGTGAGCTTGCAGGCTATCACTGCCTCGAGGTAATGTCTCACTCCACAGGACCAGAATAAATAAGAACATAGAAGGCCTAAATGACAAAATCAATAAAGTAAATCTGCAGGGTATATTTTTAACTTTATGCAGTGATAATAGAGAAAATACCTTCTTCTCAAGTGCATGTGAAATAGTTGCAAAATTGATTATTTATTAGGTCTCAAAGAACATCAGTAAGTTACACAAAGTAGAAATAGTGTAAACAACACTTTTTGATCACAAAGTAATAAAACTGGAAATTAATAACAAAATCAAAATTCAAAATTCTATGAAACAGCTCTTGGAGGAAAAGGGAAATTCAAACCCAAATTATATGATTTCTCAAAATAATAATAATAAAAATACTATATGTCAACATTTATGGGATACATTTAAAGAGTACTCAGAGAAAATGTATGGCCTGATATATATATTAATTTCAATATAAATGAAAGAAGGAAAATAACAAAATTAAGTTCCCAACTCAAAAGAACACAAAGTAAACAAACAAAAAGCAAAGGAAAGAGATGATGAAGGAAAAAACCAGCAATTAATCAGGGAGAAAATGGAAAAACAATGTAACTACTAAATAAACAAAAATGTTAATAATTATTTCAAAAAATTTCAAAATAGTTTACTTCATCAAGAAAAGAATGAGAAAGTACAAATGTATAAAATAAGAAATTACAAAAAGGGAATAAACAATAAAAGAGTGTATAGACATTCTTAAATATCATGAGACTACTTTGTACAATTCTATGAAAATAAATTTGAAAACCGAGATGACATAGGAATCCTAGCAGAAACAGGAAGCTTAAACTGATCATTTTCCATTAAAGAAATAGAGAACATTATCAAATAAACCCCAGGCATAGAAGATTTCATGGGGGAATTTTAACAAACCTTCGTGTACTGGAAAGTTCCATTGCCATGTGAATTGTTCCAGTGGCTAGAACATGAAGAAAAAGTTACAAATTCTTTTTATGAACAAGTGTCACAGCTATGAAGGACGTTATTGAAATAATTGGCAAAATCTGCATATGAGCTCTGTGTTCCGCTTCTTGAGGATGACAATTGTGTTGTGTAGAATGTCCTTATTTTTAAGAATCATGCTGAAGTTTTTAGGGGTAAAAGGAAAAACTCTTTACTCTCAACACTCCTGACACCAAGTGAGAGAGTGTGTGTGTGTGCGAGTGTGTGTGCTTTCCCACACCAACCAATTCTCCAACTCTCCAGACACCAGCTGTATTTCTTACAATTCAGTTATGGCACTAAATACCTGGAGTTAGGTTAGGGGCTCAGTCTTACAAGACTGTCCCCATGCACTTCAGACACCAATCACAAGCAGTGGGTCCCCAGGTTACCCATTCTTCCGTCCACCTGGGTTTTCATGACTCCCTCCTCAGATCTGATAATTTGCTATGATGGCTCACAGAGCTCAGCAAACACTTACACTTACCAGTTTATTATAAAGGATATGATAAAGGATACATCTCCTTTATATGAACTGTCAGATGAAGAGGTGCATAGGGCAAGGTCTGGAAGGGTATTAAATGCAGCAGCTTCTGTCCCTATGGAATTGGATGTGCCACCGTCCTGGCACGTGAATGTGTTTACCGACCCTGAAGCTCTCTGACCCTGTACTTTAAGGAATTTTATAAAGGCTACATCATATAGGCTTGATTGATTGTCAACTCAATCCCCAGCTCCTCTGCCTTCCCTGGAGGATGGGGTGGAGCTGGAAGTTCCAAGCTCCTAATCAAGGCTTTGATGTCTTTGGTGATCAGCCCTCCGTCCTGAAGCCATCCAGGAGCCAACCAAGAGTCACCTCACTGGAACAAAAGATGCTCTTATCATCCAGGAAATCAAAGAAATTTAGGAGCTCTATATAGAACATCTCTATCACCCTCATCACTCAGGAAATTATAAGGGTTTTAGCAGCTCTGTGTCAGGAACTGGATCAAAGACCAAATATTTGAACAAAAGGTGTTCCTAGCACCCCTGTCACTCAGGAAATTGCAAGAGTTTTAGGAGCTCTATGTCAGGAACCAGAGGCAGAAATCAAATATATGTATTTTTATTATGTCACAAGGCATGAAGTATCATGTCTGCCACTTATTTTCAAATGATAAAGCAAAAAAAAAAAAAAGTCTGTATGTGTATGCACACACATAAAGAGAAAAGGTTAGTGTCTCAAAATCTTAATGATTGACAAATATAAGTGAAGGGTTTATGGGTGTACAATTTCTGTATTAAAATTCTTTCCAAAGAACACAAGCATACAATGAAAAGGATAAACATAGCCAACTATTTGTTCTTTGCCAACACTAATTAAATCAACAGCCCTCCCTGGTCAGATGAATTGAGAAAGAGAAAAAGAAAGAACAAATTACCAGTATCAGGAATGAAAAGAGGTACTCCATCACAGATAATAAACGAATATTATATTTTCCTTCTGCAAATTTGAAAATTTAGATGAAATGGAAAAATTTGAGACTCGGCTAGTGAGTAGGGATTTTGTTTGGAATTTCATCGAATCTATGAATCTATTTAGGGAGAATTGACATCTTCATAATGTTGAGCTTTTTCATTCATGAACAAGGTATTCATTTATTTGGGTCTCCTATTATGTTTCTCAATAAGATTTTAGAGTTTTTCCAGTAGAGTTCTTGCACATATTTGTTAGATGTATTTCTGAGGACCAGAGCTGAGATTTCAGCAAAGGGGTCCAATAAACAGAAGGTGCCTGGAGCCAAAACACACATTTAGTCTGGAGATACAGGGGTATGTATCTCATCAATTCACCTGATGAACAATAGGGGTTTTAGCTGCATTTCCAAGGCACAGTACAAGTGGGACCAGATTGGGGCCATAAAGTGTTCCAAAGGATAACCAATTTAGGGAAGTCATAGCTGTCATCATAGAGGTAGCATGATCCATACTATACTTATGGCTTAACTGTGAAAGGCAAAATCCTGAAGCCTTTAGAATATAATACAAGACAACAAGGGATTAATGACTAGAATATATAAGGAGCTCCAACAACTCAATGGGCAAAAATAAAGCCCAGAATTAAATCCACACATATATGGTCAACTAATCTTTGGCAAGAGAGCCAAGTATAACCAATGGGGAAAAGATTATCTCTTCAGGCCGGGCGCGGTGGCTCACGCCTGTAATTCTAGCACTCTGGGAGGCCGAGGTGGGCGGATCGTTTGAGCTCAGGAGTTCGAGACCAGCCTGAGCAAGAGCGAGACCCCCGTCTCTACTAAAAATAGAAAGAAATTATATAGACAGCTAAAAATATATATAGAAAAAATTAGCCGGGCATGGTGGCACATGCCTGTAGTCCCAGCTACTCGGGAGGCTGAGGCAGGAGGATCACTTGAGCCCGGGAGTTTGAGGTTGCTGTGAGCTAGGCTGACGCCACGGCACTCACTCTAGCCTGGGCAACAGAGTGAGACTCTGTCTCAAAAAAAAAAAAAAAAAGATTATCTCTTCAATAAATGATGTGGGAAAACTGGATATCTACATGCAAAAAAGTGAAATTTGACCCTTGTCTTACACCATGTACAAAAATTAGTCTAAATTGATTAAAAACTGAAGTATAAGACCTGAAATTGTAAAACTTCTAGAAGAAAATATAGGGAAAAAGTTGAATTTATAGAAGCAGGCAGTAGAATGGTGGTTGCCAGAAGCTGGGGAGTGGGGAGGTGGGGAGATGTTGGTCAAAGTGCACAAGCTTTTAGTTATAAGATGAGTAAGTTCTGGGGATTAATGTACAACATGATGACTATAGTCAATTATACTGTATTGTTTACTTGCAGTTTTATCAGAGAGCAGATTGTAAGTATCCTTACCTCCCTCCATGCAAATGGCAACTATGGATGATGATGGATATATTATTAGGTCATTAAATACAAAATGTCTGATTTTGAATCAAAAGTGTAGTTCATTATATCTCAAACAAGAAGCAGTACAATTAATCAAAGAATGTGCTTAAACTATTGACACAGTTTTGCTGTCTTAACGGTTCCTTGCTTATGCCAGCAGCACAGAAACCTGGAGAGGGAGTGGCGATGAAATCGCAAAAGGCGTTTTCCACAGCTTGTTGAGAATTGAATATTTTTCCTTGCAAGAAGTGGTCCAAAGTCTGGAAGAAATGGTAGTCAGTTGGTTCAAGGTCTGGTGAATATGGTGGATGACAGAGAGTTTCCAAGTCCAGCTTCTCTAGTTTGAGCAGTGTTGTTTTTTGCAGCATGTGGTCTTGCAAGAGGATTGGCCTGTCCCTATTGACCAATCTCGGCTGCTTGATCACAAGCATCCTCATCCTTTCATCCTACCGGTTGCAGCAGACATCCGTTGTAATGGATTGACCCCGTTTCATGACACTGCAGTGGATAATACCAGCGCTGGACCACCAAACATTCATCATTAGCTTTTTTTGATGAATATTTGGTTTTGCACTGTGTTTCAGCACTTCTTTATCCAACCATCATGCTGAATGCTTGCAATTGTCAAAAAGAATCCATTTTTCATCACACATAACAATACAGTGTAGAAATGGCTTGCCTTTATGTCGTGACAGCAGAGAAAGGCAAGCTTCGAGATGATTTCTCTTCTGATGTTTATTTAATTCATGCAGTACCCATCTATCCAGCTTCTTTACCTTGCCCATTTGTTTAAAATGGTCCAGTATTATTGGAATAACCTCAAACCTTGCTGCTAATTCACACATGGGTTGAGATGGATTCTCTTCCATTCACTTTCAGCTCATCATTATCCACCTTGGTCTCAGGTCACACACGTGGTCCATTTTCAAGAGTAAAATCACCAGAATGAACTTTTCAAACCACTGATGTACATTGTGTTCATTAGCCACATCCTTCCCAAACACATCATTGATATTTCAAACTGTCTGTGCTGCATTGGTTCCAAGACGGAACTCATATTTGAAAATAACACAAATTTATGACTTGTCCATGGTTTCACAAAAATTGCTCTAAAAAAATTTGAAAGATAATCACAAGCCAAAATGTTCATTTGAAAGAATGAGGATGTACCTTCACAATAAAAAGCAATCAAAAACCCAAAAAAACAAGAAAGTGAAATGTCAAAGATAACAACTGTCAAACTTAGTACTTGAGGAAATCGGACATTCCATAATGATTTGTGGCATTCGTTATGCTATGTATACATATATCAAATAATCACATTGGACACCTTGATTACATATAATTTTTATTTGTCAAGTATGCCTCAATATATCTGGAAAGTAAAAATACCTTTTGTAATACCATCAAAAAAGAAAAAAAGGTGAAAATTTGTATGCTGAAAACTACAAAACACTGAGGAAAGAAACCAAAGACCTAAACGGAGAGAGAGCCTCTGTTCATGGATTGGAGGTTGTCAGTTCTTGTCATTTGTCAGAAGATGTCAATTCTCCCCAAACAGATCTGTAGATTTAATGCAATTCCACTCAAGATCCCAGGAGATTGTTTTTTTTTTTTTTGTAGAAATTGAGAAATGAATTCTACAACTTATAGGGAAAGGCAAAGGATCTAGAATAGTCAAGCAAATTGAAAAAATAAAGCCATTTCGAAGATTCACACTAGCAGATTTCAAGAGTTACAGTAATCAAGACTGCACGATATGGTGAAAAGATAAACACATGGACCAATGGAACAGAATAGACAGTCCAAAAGTCAGTTACATGTGGTCAATTGACTTTTGACAAAGGTCTAAAGGTGATTCAATGGAGAAAGGACAGTCTTTTCAACAAAATGTGCTGAAACAATTGGACAGCTATGGGCAAAGCAAAAGACAAACAAACAAACAAAAAAACCCTCCAAATATCTCAGTCTATATCTTACACCATATACAAAAATTAAAATATATATAATTCAACATCAAAAACAGGATCCATAAAATAATGAATTGATAAATTGGACTTTATAAAAATAAAAAAAATCCTTCTATTTTTTGAAAGACACTATTAAGCGTATAAAAAGACGGGCCATATACCAGGAGAAAAATTTTGTAAAATGTGTAGCTGATAAAGGGTGTATCCAGAATATATAAAGAAGTCTTAAAGCTTAATAACAAGAAAACAACAATCCAACTAAAAAGTAGGCAAAATATTTAAACAGAAATTTCAAATAAAATATATGTATGGCAAAGAAGGATGTTTGTCACTAGGAAAATGCAAATTACAATTACAATGACAATCACTATGCACGTCAACTGTGGGGCAACTGGATCTCTGCTACACAGCTGGTGGGAATGTAAAATGGTGCAGCCACTCTGGAAAACAGTCTGAAAGTTTCTTATAAAGTTAAACGTATACTCACCATGTGATCTAGTCATTCTACTCCTAGGTGTGGAGTGGAGATAAAGGAAAACTTAGGGTCACACAAAAGACTTTAAATAAGTGTTTATAGAAGCTTTATTCAAAACCATCAAAAAACTGGAAAACCACCCAAATTCCCTTTGACCCCTTCAGCAGGCAAATGAATAAACAACTGGTACATCCCAAAGAATGGAATTCTACTCAGCAATAAAAGGAATGAATTATGGATACATGCAACATTGATGGATTTCAGATGCATTTTGCTAAGTGAAGGAAGTCAGACTCAAAGGCTGCAAATGATATGTGTCCCTTTATATAGCATCCTGGAACAGGCACAAGTTTACAGACAGAAAAACAAATCAGTGGTTGCCTGTGGCTGCGGGTAGTGGAGTAGTTGACTATAAAGGGACAGCAAGAAGGAATTTTAGGGGGTGGAATAATTTTGTATTTTGATTGTGGTGGTGGTTACACCATTTGATATATTTGTCAAGACTCATAGAAAGAAGGGTGAATTTTACTCTAAGAAAAAAGGGCGAATTTTACCAGAAAAACTAAAAATCAACTTCTGCTAGTTAAAAGGCTCCATACAATAATGACAAGATAAGCTATGAAGATATTTGCCCACATATAACCAACAAAGGACAAATATCTAGATTATATAAAAGCTCTTATCGATTAAAAACTGAATAGTAAAATGGGCAAAAACTTGAGCAAACACCCTCCCAAAGAGGAATGCAAATGGTGCAAAATCAGCTCAAAATGGTTGAAAGACTTAAATGTAAGACCTGAAACTGTAAAACTACTAGAAGAAAACAGAGGAGAAATGCTCCATGACATTGTTTTGGGCAAACATTTATTGGAAATGACTGCAAAAGCACGGGCAACAAAAGCAAAAATAGACAAACGAGATTGCATCAAACTATTAATAAAAAGCTTCTGCACAGAAAAGAAATAAGTAATAGAGTGGAAAAAAAAAAAAACACCTACAAATTGAGAGAAAACATTTGCAAGCCATATATCTGATAAAGGATTAACATCTAAAATATAGGCCGGGCGCAGTGGCTCACGCCTGTAATCCTAGCACTCTGGGAGGCCGAGGCGGGTGGATCGCTCGAGGTCAGGAGTTCGAGACCAGCCTGAGCAAGAGCGAGACCCCTGTCTCTACTAAAAATAGAAAGAAATTATCTGGCCAACTAAAAAATATATATAGAAAAAATTAGCCAGGCATGGTGGCACATGTCTGTAGTCCCAGCTACTCGGGAGGCAGAGGCAGGAGGATTGCTTGAGCCCAGGAGTTTGAGGTTGCTGTGAGCTAGGCTGACGCCACGGCACTCACTCTAGCCTGGGCAACAGAGTGAGACTCTATCCCAAAAAAAAAAAAAAAAAAAAAAAATATCTAAAATACATAAGGAACTCAAACAATTCAATAGCCAAAAACCAAGTAACCCAATTAAAAAAATGGGTAAAGGATCTAAATAGATATTGCTCAAAAGAAGACATACAAATGACCAAGAAATATATGAAATGGCCAACAAATATATGAAAAGATGCTCAACAGCACTAATCATCAGGGAAATGCAAATAAAACCACAATGAGATATTACCTCACACCTGTTAGAATGGCTATTATCAAAAACACAAAAGGCAATTGTTGGCAAGGGTGGGGAGAAAAGGGAGCTCTCTGCACTGCTGGTAGGAATGCACATTGGTTCAGCCATTATGGGGAACAGCATGGAGAGTCCTCAGAGAAACAGAGCCACTATCCAGCAGTCCCACTCCGGGTGTCATTCCAGAGGAATTGAAGTCACTTTGCTGGAGAGAGATCTGTGCTCCCACGTCCATTGCAGCATCATTCGCAGAGGCTGAGACACAGAAGCAACCTGTGTTCATCATCGGATGAATGGATAAAGAAAATGTGGCGCATATACACAATTTGTACTATTAAGCCTTAAAAAAGAAGGAAATTCTGTCATTTGTGACAACGTGGATGAACCTTGAGAACATTATGCTAAATGAAATAAGCCAGGCACAGAAAGACAAATACTGCATGATCTCACTTAAATGTGGTCTCCAAAAATGTCGATTTCATAGGAGTGGAGAGTAAAATGGTGGTTGGCAGAGGCTGGGGAATCGGGGTGGCCGGGGAAGGGGAGATGTTGCTCGAAGGGTCCAGAATCTCTGTGAGAGGGAGGCACAGGCTTTAGTGATCCATTTGCACTGCGTGGTGACAATAGCAAATCATAATGCTTCGTATATTTCAAAAAAAAGAAATATGAAGTGGTGGAAGCCTCATTAGCTAGAGGAAAATGCACACCCACCCGCCTGACAAAATTGAAACATCTGACAGAATGAACCGTTGGTGAAGACTGGCATTACTGTGGGAATGTGAGTAGTTACCACCCCTCCGGAATCAGTTTGGCTTTATCTTGCACAAAGACCTGCATACCCTACTACTGGCCAGCAACTCGTAGGGTCAGATCCCAGGGACTGCCACGCAGGTCACTTGGCCAAAAATGGTCATAGCAGCATTGTCAGTAATAGCCCCAAACTGAAAACAACCCACCTGTCCATCAACAGTAGAATTTTAGGTGATCAGCAGCAAATGATAGAATATTATATAGCAACTAAACTGAAGGAACATTACTGTGTGCAACGACATAGATTAATCTTAGAAAAGTCAAGTTTAGTGAAGGAAACCAGGCATACACACTTCAAATCGTATAATTCCACTTATAGAAAGTTGGCAGGTAGGCAATGTCAAACCTTACTCCTTTAGGAAGGAGCACAGAGGTAGTAAACTACAAACGGAGCAAGTGTTGTAGAAACCAGGGTGGCCTGTGGGGAGTGGGGGCTGTAATGGGGAAGGGGCGTGTGCAGCTGTTGACATGTTGGCCACAGTCTGTTTCTGGACTTTGATGGTGGTCACACGAGTGTCGGCTTTATAGCTATTCATTAAGTCCTACATATGACAAAAAAATTTCAGCTCATGTCATGCCTCTGCTCAAAACCTTCTAGAGGTTCCATTCCAGTCAGGATGCAAAGCTCTTCAGGCCCTGG
Organism: Eulemur rufifrons; assembly: GCF_041146395.1. Classification (NCBI taxonomy): domain Eukaryota; kingdom Metazoa; phylum Chordata; class Mammalia; order Primates; family Lemuridae; genus Eulemur; species Eulemur rufifrons. The sequence goes on along the minus strand of NC_090996.1, from coordinate 4,031,773 downwards.
TGACTGGCAACCCCTCCCTGCCCCCCCACCCCCGGATTTTTCTCACTTCCATGGATCCAGCTGCATCAGCCTCCAGGCTCCAACCCCAGGGCCTTTGCACTTTCAGTTCCCTCTGCCTAGACCACTCCACTTTCAGCATTTTCATGGTTCTCTGTGCCTACCTCTTTCAGATCTTTACTAAAAATGTGTCCTCCTCAGTGGGGACTTCCTTAGCCACCCTAGCTAAAATGGCATGCACCCACTTCCTCTGTCCTTCCCTGCTCGACTCTTCCCCTTAGCGCGATGCCTGTTTAGCATACTACGTATTTTGTCCGAAAACCTTTAGTTCATTGTCTGACTTTCCTCTTTAAACCTGCAAGGACAGAAGTTTTTGCCTCCTCACCCGACCCCCCACTGCTGTGTCCTTAACACCTACAATAGCGTTGTAGAAAAAATTGTCAAATTCATCTTAAGATCGATTGTATGTTTTTTTGTTTTTAGGTAAGGTCGAGTGTGAAACTCTTGAAATTTTGAACAGACAAATGAAACTTTTCTTTCTTTCTTTTCCTTCTGCTTTATTTTATTTATTTATTTATTTTTTAGAGATGGAGTACTGGCTGTGATCCTGTAGTGGCAGGATCATAGCTCACAGCAGCCTCATACTCCTGGGCTCAAGCAGTCCTCCTGCCTCAGCCTCCTGAGTAGCTGGGACTACAGGCACCACCAACACGCCCAGCTAATTTTTAAATTTTTTGTAGAGATGGGGTCTTGCTATGCTGCTTAGGCTGGTCTTGAACTTCTGACCTCAAGCAGTCCTTCCGCCTCGGCCTCCCAAATGCTGGGATTACAGACGTGAGCTCCCACGCTGGACTATTTTCTTTACTAAATAAGAATTTTCACTGAGATGATATTTACATAACACAAACGAGCCATCTAAAAGTGTACAATTCAGTGGCATTTAGTGCATCCACACTGCTGTGCAGCCAGCACGTTTATGTGATTCCAAAACATTTTTATCACTCAGGAAGGAAGCCCTGTCCCCACCAACCAGACACTTCAATTCTCCCCTTCCTCTACCCCGGCAACCACTAACCTGCTTTCTGTCTTTATGGGTTTGCCTATTCTGGACATTTCATGTAAACATCATTACATATTTCACATGTAACGGGTGACCTGTGTCTGGCTGATTTCACTTAGCATGTTTCCAAGGTGCGTCCCCGCTGTCGCACGTATCAGCGCTTCATGCCTTTTCACTGCTTGAATAGTATCCACTGTGTGCATAGACACACTTTTTGATCCGTTCCTCAGTCGATGGGCAGTTATCTGGGTTGTTTCCACCTTTTGGCTCCTGTGAATAATACTGCTATGATGATTTGTGGGCAAGTACTTCTCCGAATACCTGCTTTTAATTCTTTCGGGAAGTCGCTTCTTAATACTGATGTCACCAGCCCAGGCCAGCTCTTAACAAACATTCCACTAGGAGTTAGCATTACATGGCTGAGAAACGTGGAAGATAGCTAGGAACGGGCTCAAATTCCAGCTCTGCGGCCTCTAACCTGCTCTCCCAGCCTCAGCTTCCTCGCCTGCCCCCTGGAAACACGAAAACTGGAAGGATCAGGGTTCCTGCCTGTACAGTGTCTCCACCGTTCACCCTTGCTGGGTTTCTCTTTCTGTTGTGACTTGAAAGGTGATGATCTAATCGGAATATCCCCCGACCTGACCGGACGGTTAACCAGCTTCCCCAACTAGAACCTCAGCGCTACACGGTCCTCTCCCCGCAGTCTGGCGCCGAAGACGCGGAGCGAGGGCGCGTTGGGGTTAGGGTGGCCGCGGCCCCGCGCGCCGGTTTGCGGAGGCGCCGTCCGGGTCCCGCCATTGCGCGGCCTGGACAGCAGAGGGCGCCGTGAGAACAGGTTTCGGCCGGGCGAGGCCACGGAGACTCGCAGAAAAGCCCGCTCGGCCCGGCTCGGCTGGGCCTCGCTCCCTGCCTTCCCCCGGTCCCCTCCGTCCCTCCGTGCCCCTGGTCCCAAGATCGACTTGCCCCGGCTCTGCCATCCCGAGGTCCTGGATGGGGAGGCCCGACCTCCGCGGGCACCGAGCCCCGTCCGCTTGGTCCCCTCCCGCTGCTCCCCCGCCCCGGCAGCTGTCGCCGGAGTCGCCAGCGTCAGGTCGCAACGTCCCTGCACCGTCCGCTTCACAGAGAGGGTCAGGCCGGGAAGCCCTTCTCGTCCCTCTCCATCGCCCTGAACTTGGGGACAGGGCGGGGTTATCTCGCCCAGGTCTGTGGAAGACGGATTTTAAGAAACACACCGAGGGATTCGGCCGAGGCCTCAAAACCAGGCTGAACTTTGACCTGATCAGTGATGGAGCCAGAGAAGAATCTGGGCCCTTTCAGAAATGTTCGCTGGGGACCCCGCTGGAGCCAGGGGGGCACTGCAGTGGGACTTTGGGTGGGGCCGAGGGTTTGATCCGATGGGGATTGTTTTGTTCTACAGGGATTAATTTTATAATTCTAGGACATGATGGCCAGTAGGTGATTAGGTCCAAAGCCCCATTTTTTTCTAGACGAGAAACTGGGGACTCAGAGAGGGGAGTGATGGGCTTCGTCACATCCTTAGGAAGTGTCAGGTCTGGGGTGGACCCCTGGCATCTGCCCATGGGGACAAAAGTGCCACCGCTTCCAGCCTTCTGCTCTCCCAGGGCCTGGTCTCCTGTCCGGGTGAAGGGTTACCTGCGCTGACGTTGAGCCTGATGCCCTGGGAGGCCCACATGTGCTGCTAAGGACGGACGGCTGCACTCTCAGGGGACCACCCCGGAAGCAAAATGGCCATTCTGAGGCTTCTGCGAATGACAGCTTGGCAAAGAGATGTAAAAAGAAAGGTGCATGGCAGGACGTGAAATGGGGCTTTCTGTCTCAGTTTTGGCCGAGGGCGTAAGACGACAGCTGTCAAGCACCATCATATTTGAACGTGAGACGCTGCCCCCTTGATGGGTTGAATTGCATCTCCCCCAAACTACGTGTTGGCATCCTAATTCCCAGGACCTCAGAATGTGACGGAAGTTGGAGATAGGGTTGTTACAGAGGAAATTAAGTTGAAATGAAGTCACTAGGGTGGGCTCTAACCCAATGGGACTGGTGTCTTTATAAGAAGAGGGGGCCGGGTGCAGTGGCTGTCCCCTGTAAACCCAGCACTTTGGGAGGTCAAGGCAGGAGGATCACTTGAGGCCAGGAGTTTGAGACCAGCCTGGGCAACATAGAGAGACCCTGTCTCTACAAAAAATTAAGAGATTAGCTGGGTGTGGTGGCACGTGCATGTAGTCCCAGTTATTTGGGAGGTTGAGGCAGGAGGCTCGCTTGAGCCCAGGAGTTTGAGGCCACAGTGGCTATGATTGTGCCACTGTACGCCAGCCTGGGCAACAGAGCAAGACCCTGTCTCAAAAAAACAAAGCAAAAAACAAAAACAAAAGCTAAAAAGAAGAGGAAATTAGGGCACAGGGGAAAGACCATGTGAAGACATGAAAAAGGGAGAAAACAGTCACCTATAAGCCATCAAGCTGACACCTTGATCTTGGACTTCTAGCCTCCAGAACTGTGGGAAAATTAATTTCTGTTGTTGAGAGACACCCAATGTGTGTGTCCCCAGTGGACTGGCGCCCCCATGTGGGCTTGCATGGGCGATGGGCAGGAATGGATGCGCAGCCTCAGGGGACCCCCAGCCGCAGCCTCTGAAAGAGGCCGAGCAAACAGCTGGCAATCCGGGGTGGGGGCTGCTTCTCGGAGACCACGTGAAGAATCTGATCTGTGTTCCTGGAGCAGAGGACCCAGTGGGCTGGTGTCTGACTATTTTTTTTTCCTTAATTTGATTCAATTTTATTATTTTTATAATTATTTAACTCTACTAGAGCAACATTATTCTATACTTTTATTAGATAGACTTTATATACCATAAAATTCACCCTTTCGAAGTGTATAATTCAGTAGTTTTCCAGTATATTCAACTATCGCCACTGTGGAATTCCAGAACATTTTCATCACCCAAGAAGAAACCCACCGCTCCTCCCCCAGCCTCTGGCAACCACTAATCTACTTTCTGTCTCCGTGGATTCGCCTGGTCTGGACATTTCGTGTGAGTGGAGTCAGACACTAGGTGGCCTTTTGCGACTGGCTGTCCCAGGTTTCATGCATGCTGGCGGCTGTGCTGGTCTTTCACGCCCTTTTACAGCGGGCACTAGGGCCATGGCCGTTGCTTGGATGAGCACATTTCGTGTGTCCATTTACCAGGTGATAGACATCTGCGTTGTTTCCACTTTTTAGCTATTATGAATGATGCTGCTGTGGTCATTCCCATACACATTTCTCAGTGGACACATGTCTTCATTCCTCTGGGGCACATACGTGTGCGTGCAGTTACTGGGTAACTCTATGTTTAATTTTTTGTGGGACTTCCAGACAGTTTTGCAGGGAGCTTCACCCTTTTCCATTCCTGCCGCTGATGTGTAAAGATTCCAGTTTCTCTGCTTCTTTGATAACACTTGTTCTTGCTTGTGTTTTTATTCCAGCCATCCTAGCAGATGTGCCGTGGTATCTTACTATGGTTTTGATTTGAATTTCCCTAATTACTAATGATATTGTGCATCTTCTCATGTGTTTATTGGCCATTTGTGTATCTTCCTTGGAAAAATGTTTAATTGTTTCAAATAAGCTGATTCTTTGCCTGTTTTAAAAATTGGATTGTCTTTTTATGATGAAGCTGTAAGACTTTGTAGATTCTGGATCGAGACCCTCCTCATATATATGAATAGTTTTTCCCATTCTGTAGGTTATCTTTTCACTTTCTTGATAGTGTTTTTGAGGCAAAAAATAAAATGTTTTTAAAAAAGAAATTTTGGTGAAGTCCAATTTTCTTTGATTGGTTGTGCTTTTGGTGTCCTATACAGGAAACTGTTGCCTAACTCAAGGACACAAAAATTTGCTCCTGTTTTTTCCTGTAGGTTGTATAGCTTTAGCTTTTATGTTTAAGTCTTTCATCCATGTTGAGCTGATTTTTCTATGTGCTATGTGGTGTGAGGTAGGCGCCAACTGTGTTCCTTCGTGTGTGGGCGCACAGCTGTCCCCGAGCTGCCGTGGAGAAGGCAGGGCCCGCTCTCGCCTCAGCACCCGCGGAGTAAGAGACGGCCGGCCTGGCCGGGTGGCAGAGCAGACGGCCGCAGGGGGGCGGCCTCTCACGAGGATGGGCCCAAGATGATTTTTTGGCTTTTGTTTTTGCAGATCCAGGTGTGCCCCAGACATGCGGGAGAGCTCAGGTGGTGCAGATGTCCTAGCAGAGGAACAAGAGCTAGGGAAGCATCACAAGAGGGGGCCCCCCCAACACCGCCGTCTCTGCTGCCAGCCCAGGCGCTGGTGTGGTTGAGGGGGGTCGCCTGCCCTCGGAGGTCTTGAGTGAGCCATCGAGGGGCGCCGGTGAGACGCACAGTTGCCTCATTACGAGAACGCTGTGGCTCCTGCCCGCTCAGGGTCCCCTGCCGCCTGTGGCCCCAGCCCCACGGAGCAGCCCCCTGTCCCATCTGATGTACGCTGGCCAGGGCTGCGTGCTAGAGGAAGACGCTGGACAGGAACAAATGTATGCAGAGTCGCCGCGTGTGCCGTATTCGCATTCACAGCGTATTCAGAACCGCAGGTTAGCGGGAGCTGTTCCTTCCCTGGGCCACACCCTGCCTCAGCCCCCGCACTGAAGCATGAACCACGCGTGGTCCCGCCTTCAGCAGCTCCCAGCCAGACACGGGTCGTCACAGGCCACGATGGAGACCTGTGCAGGGCATGGAGGCGGCAGAGGTGGCTCCTAATCCAGGTTCTCAGAGTGGGGTTCCTGGGCCAGCAGCTGCAGCATCTCTTCCTCCAAGAGTTTCTCGGGAAACTCTTAGAAATGCAGATTCTCAGGCTCATTGTAGACCTGCTGAATCAGAAACGTCACGGGTGGGGCCCTGCAATCTGTTAGTTTTTAAAAAGTGAGGTGAAATTCACATGACACAAAATTAACTATTTTAAATCCATTCAGTGGCATTTAGTACATTCACATTGTTGTTCAAGCTTCACCTCTATCTAGCTCCTAAATATTTCATTATTTTTTGTTTTATTTTATTTTAATTTTTTTGGAGATGGGGATCTTGCTGTGTTGCCCAGGGTAGAGTGCAGTGGCCCCATCATAGCTCACTGCAGCCTTAAACTCCTGGGCTCAAGAGATCCTCCTACCTCAGCCTCCCAAGTAGCTGGCACTATAGGTACACACCACCAAGCCCAGCTAGCTTTTTAATTTTTTGTAGAGATGGGGTCTCACAATGTTGCCCAGGCTGGTCTCAAACTCCTGGGTTCCAAGCGATCCTCCCACCTCGGCCTCCCAAATTGCTGGGATTACAGGTGTGAGCCACCATGCCCAGCCTATTTTATTGTTTTAATTGACAAAAATTATACATATCTGGTACGTGTTGTTTTGAAATATATTATATGTACACATTGTGGAATGGTAAAATCAAGCTCATTAACACGTACTTTGCTCTCACAATCATTTCATCTTTTTCGGTGGTAAGAATACTTAAAATCTTAGCAGTTTTTAAGAATACAAGACATTGTTATCAACTACAGTCTGCATGTTGTACATGTAAGTGTGTGCACCATCCTCAGAGCATTCCCTGTACCTGCTAGGCAGCCACTACCCCTCCTCACCCCTAGAACCCCCAGCGGCCACGAATCTGCTCTCTGCGGGTTTGCCTGGCTTGGATATTTATGGAAATGGAATCATGCAGAATGTGTTCCTTTCATATCTGGCTTCTTTCACTTAGAATCGTGTTTCCGAGGTCTATTCACACTGCAGTATATACCAAGTACGGTAGCCCTCCCTTGTCTGAGGTTTTGCTTTCCGAAGTTTCAGTTACCCACGGTCAACTGTGGCCTGAAACTATTACATGGAAAATTCTAGAAATAAACAATTCATAAATTTGCGCACCATTCTGAGTCGCATGCTGAAATCTCGTGCCGTCCTGCTCTGTCCCACCGGGGACATGAACCACCCCTTTGTCCACCCTCCGGTCACCGAATAACCTGCTCGGTTAATCAGACGGGAAAACAGGTTCAGGGATGCACTGGGGGTCTTGGGACTTATCCCCCATGGATAAGGAGGGGGGACTATTGTACTTCATTCCTTTTTAAAAAAATTTTATTTATTTATTCATATTGCAGTAAAATTATATAACATAAAATTTCTTGTTTTAACCATTTTTGAGTCTACAATTCAGTGGCAGTGAGTACATTCACAATGTTGGGCAACCACTATTTCCAGAACTTCATCATTCTGAACAGAAGCGCTGGACCCAACGGTCAATAACTTCCCATTCTCCCTCCCCGTCCCCTGGTAACTGCTGTTCTACTTTCTGTCTCTGTGAATTTTCCTGTCCCAGGTACCTCATACACAGCGTTTGTCCTTTGTGCCTGGCTTATTTCACTTGGCACAATGTTCGAAAGGTTCATCCACGTCGTTCCAGGTACCAGCATGTCACTGCTTTGTACGGCCCAGTGATGTTCTGTTGTGTGGCTGCACCATGTCTGTTTACCCTTTCGTCCGCTGATCAGCGCTTGGCTGTTCCCACCTCTTGCCTTTTGTGAACGGTGCTGCTATGAACATCTGGGTACGAGTGCTTGTTTGAGTCCCTGTTTTCAATTCTCTTGGGCAGCTGCCTGGAGTGGGCTTGCTGGGCCATACGGAAATTCTACCTGGAACTTTTTGAGGAGCTGCCAAACCCAGCGATCTGTTTTAACGACTCCCCACCCACCTTCTGGCAACTCTGAATCATTCCCATTTTACAGATGAGGCTTAACTGAGGTTCAGAAATGTGTCTGAGGTGAAATAGCTCGTAAAGGGCCAACCAAAGGCACCAACCGGGATCAGCCTTAGGCCTCCTCCCCACGCCCTCCCCACCATCCGTTCCTCCCCCCCCTTGCCACTGGGAGGCTCTTCCTCTAGGCTTGGACCAGGCCTGCTGCTGTGATCTCTGGGAGAGCTCTGTACATGGCCCCGTGTGACCTGGGACTCTCCCTCCCTCCAGCCGACCCCTCCCTAGAGGACAGGGTGACACCTTTGGTTCTGGCCTCCCCTCCCCCGACAGCAGAACCTGGAGATGCCCCATGGGAGCCATGTCCTGGCTGACCCAATGGCCAGGTCACCAGCATCTTTTCCTGTCCTTTCGCTTCCCAGGTTTGGAAAGGGGCCCTTGGGTGTCTCACCGACTCAGCTACTCTGACCTGAAGCCCCTGTCATGTCCCCTGCCCAGGAAAGAGCCCTGGCCCGTTCCGCACTGCCTGGGGCCCACTGGGCATGGTGGCGGCCTCCAAGCCCCACACCAGCAGCCCCCATCTGAGGCCGGCAGCCTCCGCCGGGCCCATCACGCCCCATGGACACAGGGCCCACGGCCGGAGCTGTTGAGAGCCCTGTGGAAGTGAGACGAAAGGAAAACTGCACATATGAAATGTCTAATGAAAGTTGCAACATCATTAATGAAGCGTTCTGTTCACAAACATCTTGTCATTGTTGGGTGACAACTTTTAGGTTTAATGTTTGTCATTTTACAAAAACTCCTGCATATATAGGGTGATATAGAGGAGAGATCCTGGCTTTCAAAAGTGCCCAGTAAAACTGAGATGATCTTTCTTGTTGGGAGTGGGTAACCCTGGTGTGCTCAGGATGGCGGGCGGTGGCAGCCGCAGGAGCCAGAGCGCCCAGGGCCCGGCACGTTGGGGCACATGGCGGCCTGAGCAGGCCCAGGAGGGGGCTGCAGGGACAGCACAGACCCGGGCGGGCCCTCTGCAGGCTGCGTTTCTCAGCTAGAGGGAAGGGGATGCCCGCAGGCTACCTGGCCAGCCCCTGTCCCAAACTCCACAGCCTGAGGGGACCCTGAGTCCAATTTCTAGTGTCTCGGGTCAACTCACCAGAGACTGAGGCTCTGGCTTTGTGCTTTTCAGTTTTCTAGTTCAGGGTCACAAATCTTTACAAAGCACCTACTCGGTGCCTGGTTTTAGGGCAGGCACCGGGAGTTTGGAGTCTGTGGGCTGCAGGGACTCTGCCAGCGCAGTACAGATGGTCAGAGCCTGGGGGAGCCCCCGGTGTGGGCTCACGTGTGACACCTGGGATGGAGTTGGCTGAGTGAACACCTGCACAAACACCCGGAGGTGCTCTGGGTGTTATAAGGACCCAGAGCAGTGGGGACAGGCTGGGGCAGGAGGGCGGGGTCGGGCAGGTCAGCACCGCAGATGGATCAGTCCAGCCCTGGGCGTGGGGATGCTTGGACGGGCCCGGAGGCAGGGCCACCTGCTAACGGTGGCAGAGGAGTTCACGTAAGAGGCCAAAACAGCGATGCTGAAGAAAGGATATTAGCGTCTTCGGCTGTGGTAACAACTCACTGGCATGCCTCGGAGATACTGGGATTTGGTTCCAGAAACACCACAATAAAGCGAATATCACAGTAAAGCCAGCCACACAAATATTTTGGTTTCCCAGTGCATATAAAAATTATGTTTTGGCCAGGCTTGGTGGCTCACGCCTGTAATCCTAGCACTCTGGGAGGCTGAGGCGGGAGGATTGCTCGAGCTCAGGAGTTCAAGACCAGCCTGAGCAAGACCCCGTCTCTACTAAAAATAGAAAGAAATTAGGCAAACAACTAAAAATAGAAAAAAATTAGCCGGGCACGGTGGCGCATGCCTGTAGTCCCAGCTACTCAGGAAGCTGAGGCAGGAGGATTGCTTGAGCCCAGGAGTTTGAGGTTGCTGTGAGCTAGGCTGACGCCACAACACTCTAGCTGGGGGCAACAGAGTGAGACTCTGTCTCAAAAAAAAAAAAAAAAAAAAAATTATGTTTTAATTTTACCGTAGTCTATTAAGGGTGTAATGGCATTATGTCTAAAACAATGTACATACCTTATTTAAAAGATACCTTATTGCTAAAAAGTGCTACTGATTACCTGGACCTTCAGCAAGTCATACTTTTTTCGCTGGTGGTGGGTCTTGCCTTGATGCTGGTGGCTGCTGCAGGTTGGAGCGGCTACGGCCATTTCTTAAGATAAGATGACAGTGAAGTTTGCCACATCAATTGACTCTTACTTTCATGAAATATTTCTCTGTAGCCTGCCATGCTGTTTGATAGCATTTTGCCCACAGTAGAACTTCTTTCAAAGTCGGAGTCAAGCCTCTCAAACCCTGCTGCTGCTTTACCAACAAAGTTCGTGGAATATTCTAAATCCTGTGTTGTCATTTCTACAACGTTCACGCATCTTCACCACGAGTAGGTTCCATCTCAAGAAACCACTTTCTTTTCTCATCCATAAGAAGCAACTCCTCATCCGTTGAGGTTTGATCCCAAGATTGCAGCAATTCAGGCTCCGCTTCTAATTCCAGTTCCTTGCTGTTTCTACCACACCTGCAGCTACTGTCTCCACTGAAGTCTTGAACTCCTCAAAGTCATCCATGAGGGTTGGAATCAACTTTCCAAACTACTGCCAATGTTGCTATTTTGACCTCCTCCCATGAATCACAGATGTTCTTAGTGGCGAATCCTTTCCAGAAAGTTTTTAATGTGCTTGGCCCAGTTCCATCAGAGGAATCACTCTCTGTGGCAGCTACAGCCTTATGAAATGTATTTCTTTTTTTTTTTTTTTTTTTTTTTTGAGACAGAGTCTCACTCTGTTGCCCAGGCTAGAGTGAGTGCCGTGGCATCAGCCTAGCTCACAGCAACCTCAAACTCCTGAGCTCAAGCGATCCCCCTGTCTCAGCCTCCCGAGTAGCTGGGACTACAAGCATGCACCACCATGCCTGGCTAATTTTTTCTATATATAGTTTTAGCTGTCCATATAATTTCTTTCTATTTTTAGTAGAGATGGGGTCTCGCTCTTGCTCAGGCTGGTCTCAAACTCCTGAGCTCAAACGATCCGCCCACCTCGGCCTCCCAGAGTGCTAGGATTACAGGCGTGAGCCACCGCGCCCGGCCTGAAATGTATTTCTTACATAAAAACATTTGAAAGTCAAAATTACTCCTTGGTCCATGGGCTGCAGAATGGATGTTGTCTTAGCAGGCATGAAAACAGCATTCATGTCTTTGTACATTTCCTCAGAGCTCTAGGGTGACCAGGTAACTTGTCAATGGGCAGGAATATTTTGAAAGGAATCGTTTCTTTCTGTCCTGAGAAGTGGATCTCAATAGGGGGCTTAAAATATTCAGTAAACCAGGGTGTAAACAGACGTGCTGTCATCTAGGCCTTGCTGTTCCATTTCTAGAGCACGGGCAGAGTAGATTTAGCATAATTCTTAAGGGCCCTAGGATTTTCAGAATGGCAAAGCAAGCTTTGGCTTCACCTTAAAGTCACCATCTGTACTAGCCCCTAACAATAGAGTCAGCTTGTCCTTTGAAGCTTTGAAGCCATTGACTTTTCCTCTCTAGCTATGAAAGTCCTAGATGGCATCTTCCAGTATTAGGCTGTTTTGTCTACATTGAAAATCTGTTGTTTAGTGTAGCCACCTACATGGATGATCTTAGCTAGATCTTCTGGATAACTTGCTGTGGCTTCTACATCAGCACTTGCTGCTTCACCTTGCACTTTTAAGTTATAGAGACGGCTTCTTTCCTTAAACCTATGACCCAACCTCTACCTGCTTTCAACTTTTCTTCTGCAGCTTCCTCACCTCCCTCAGCCTTCACAGAATTGAAGAGAGTTAGGGCCTTTCTTGGGATTGGCCTTTGGCTGGAGGGAATCTTGTGGCTGGTTTGATCTTCTACCCAGACCACTCAAACTGCCTTCATGTCAGCAATACGGCCACTTCAATTTCTTACCATCTGTGCGTTCACTGGGGTAGCACTTTTAATTTCCCTCAAGAACTTGTCCTTTGCATTCGAGACTTGGCTAACTATTTGGCACAAGAGGCTGAGTTTTCTGCCTGTCTCAGCTTTTGACCTACCTTCCTCACTAAGCTTAATCATCTCTAGCTTTTGATTTAAAGCGAGAGGCGTGGGACTCTTCCTTTCACTTGAACACTTAGAGGCCATCGTAGGGTTGTTAATTGGCTTAATTTCAATATTGTTGTGTCTCAGGGAATTGGGAGGGAAGTTTGCACTTCGGAAGGGAAGTTTGCCTTTGTATACCGACGTGGTTTGTGGTACCCCCAAACAATTGCAATAGTAACATCAAAGATCACCGATCCCAGACCACCATAGCAGGTATAATGATGAAAAGTTTGAAATATTGCAAGAATTACCAAAGTGTGACAGAGACATGACACGAGCATGTGCTGTTGGAAAATGATGCTAATAGACTTGCTTGATGCAGAGTTGCCACAAACCTTCAATTTGAAAAAAAAAAAAAAAAAGCAATACCTGCAAAGCGCAATAAAACGCGGTGTGCCTGTACCACAGATCGGGTGGCTTAACACAACAGGAATGTTTGTTGTCATGATTCTAGGGGTCAGAAGTCCAAAATCCAGGGGTGAGCAGGGTCGTGCTCCCTCAGTCTACGAGAATCCTTCCTTGGTTCCTCCTGGCCCTGGCTGTGGCGGGCCATCTCTGTCTTCCTTGGCTTGTGGCTGCGTCACTCCAGTCCTGCCTGGGCTGTCCGATGGCTTTCTCTCTGCCTGCTGCTCTTTTCCTCTCTTAAAAAGTCACCATCCTATCCAGTGTGGCCTCAGCTTAATGTACATCTTAATTACATCTGCAAAAGACCCTGTTTCCAAATACTGTCCCATTCACAGGTATGGGGATGGGGGCGGTAGGATGTCAGCCTGTCTTTTTGGCAGACACAGTTCAATCCGAAGCACATCCTTACCGGCGGAGGGAGTCAAAGGTGACTCCGTGGGAGGACGGCGGTGACAGCCGTGAGGTCAGGAATAGGCGGGAAGCAAGCTGGGGGAGGGAATGATGATGCCACGTGGGACGCGTTGGATCTGAGTGGTGGGTCCAGGCAATGTCTAGGGACAGAAATCCAGGAGGCAGTTAGATATGTGGTCTGCAGTTTGGTGGAGAGGGCCAGGCCTGCGCATCCAGGTGGGTGTGGTTCAAACCAGGTGAGCGGAGGAGGCGGCCTGGTGGGAGTGAGGAAGGCAGAGCGAGGGCAGAGCGTCGGGAGCACAAAGAGGCGCTTCCCGGAGGGAACTGGCAAGGACAGGCCGAGAAAAGCTGGTCTTTTACCACCAGGGGGCGCTCCGCACCAGCCCATCGGAAAGATTTCCAGGGAAGGCAGGTGGAGAAGCTTTTATCAATACATTTGAGTTTCTGTGTGTACTTCTGTGCATGTAGAATAGCGGTGGGGTTAGGTTACTGATGCAAGTGAATTTTATGCGAAATTATAGAAAAATGCTACTCAAATCTCTTCTCTTTTAGGAAAATCAGCGATCTTAAGATTAGGGTTGTTAAAATAAATGGGTTATGGGGTTGGGAAGAGGAGAGCTGTTTAAGCTAATCGTGGAAGAAATTCCTAGGGGGCAGATGTCAGACAGACGACTGTTTCTCTTCTCTGAAGGAATGTAAGGATCTAGGTGCATTTTTTTGATTCGTAATGAGATGGTGAACTAATATAGACAGCTGTCTTCTTCTAACCCTTGGAGAAGTCACAGAAGGAAGAAGTAGTTTATGGACTGCGGAGTCTAACAGAAAAACAAGAAAACCTTTGACAGGCAGAGGGTCCCCCAGGGGGAGGAAAGAGCAGCCCAGATCAGGTCGGGCTCGTGCCGTTCTCTGTCCGTGTTGCTTTGGGCACAGTGCCCACGTCCCAGTAGCCGCTGCAGGGTAGAAAACAGCAGGGCCAGCCGTGCCCTTCTGATGACTGGGACAGCAACTCCTAGGCTGAGATGGTGGAGCTGCCATCAGCCAGTGACCCTGAATGACTTTTTGGAGCAGGGACCTCCAAATTTATCCCCCATTGATGGCTTAGGACTATCCTGGACTGTTAGATGAGAAATAAGCTTCTATTTGGGTTAAGTCACTTTTTACACATTTGAGTCTATTTGTTACACAGCCAAGCCTACCCTAACTAATACAACATTCCAAGTTATAACTCAAAATTAAGAATTTCTACTTAACAAAGGACCCATAGACAGAGTCAATGGATGGGTAACAGATGGGAAAAGAGGTTTGTAACATTCAAACTAACAAGGGACTTAAAGCTATTCTAGCTAAGAAATTCCTATAAACCAACTGGGAAAAAATCCAACTAAAACTCCCTAGAAATCCATTTGAGGAGTGGGGGAAGGATAAGAATTCATTGAGGTGGAAATGCAAACGGCCAATGTGAACATGAAGAGATGCACTACATCCCTGGTGATCAGAGACATTGTGACATGAGACGCCACTCACGCCAAGCAGATTTGGCAGATTCAGAAAGGTGGATGCAGGAAAGCGTGGGTGAGGACAGAGAAGTCGTCAATCACCATGTGTCCTCCCCTGCTGGTGGGAGCATTTGCTGGTGCAGGCTTCAGGGGAGAACCCGGCAGGATGAATGGGATTAACGCCTGTAATCCTACACTCTGGGAGGCCGAGGCGGGAGGATTGCTTGAGCTCAGGAGCTCAAGACCAGCCTGAGCAAGAGCGAGACCCCATCTCTACTAAAAATAGAAAAATTAGCTGGCCATGGTGGTGTGCGCCTATAGTCCCAGTTACTCAGGAGGCTGAGGCAGGAGGATTGGTTGAGCCCAGGCATTTGAGGTTTCTGTGAGCCAGGCTGACTCCACAGCACTCTAGCCCGGGCAACAGAGACTCTGTCAAAAAAAAAAAAAAAAAAAAAAAAAAAAAGAAAAAGAAAAGAAAGAAAGAAAGAGAAAGAAAGAGTGGACTCCCTGCCAAGCGAGCCCTTGTAACTCTAACGTGCAGACCCAGGTAAAGGAGTCAGCACGGTGTTGTTAGCGGCGGTGGGAGGTGGAGTGGGTTAAATCCCCCTGCCAGGGGATTAATATGCAGCACGAAAACAATAAACTAAACTAAACTACCAGCAGCATTGAGTGAAACAAAATGAGGTACATAGCACTGAGCCATTTACATTAGCTGAAGATAACCATATACACAAAACAGCAACACACACACACACACACACACACACACACACAACCAAGGATATATTAAATCCAGTGCTTCTGCTGGGGGCTCTGCGGGGAGGAGTGAAGACAGACCCTACGTGGCCATCAGAAGTTTAAGTTCTGTGAGCTGAGTGTTAAGATTAGCTCAGCTTTCTGCATCCAATGTCCAAAGGGAGAAAAACCACCACCCTCTTGGGGGGAGCGAATTATTTGCAAGGCCTGCCCTTGTCACCTGACCCGCCAACACCACCCAGTGAGTAGAGAGTTCACTGCATCCTTCCGATTTTGTGACTCAGTAGAGATTTCAACACTCAAAGCTTAATTAACTCCCTTTTAATTGAAGTCGTCTCCTCAGTCCTGGTGTCTGCTCGCAGGACAATTCTGCGTGGCCTCCAGGGCTTCATTACAAGGCCCCGTTTCCGACTCAGCCATTAGCCAGCCCGAGTGTCAGACAAGCCTCTGGTTGTAGGGATTGGAGGGTGCCTTGGCGTCCAGACGGACAGACCCCTGGGGAGGAAGGATGTTTACATCCCACGGCGCAGGCAGCAGTTGGGGAAGTGATTAAGACTCATTTTGGGGTGAGGGTGACAAGCACAGCGACCAACCAGCCTCACAGCCAGCCGTCTGCCATTTCTGGGTGGGTAATTGTCCCTAAATAGGAAGTACTTCTTTTCCTTTCTTGTCTTCCAAGGCTGAGGTGGGCCACTTGCTCAAGTTTGCCTTCAGACCAACTCTGATTTCAAAAGGAGAAGGATCCCAGTTGAGGAATCAGCCTGGGAGAAGGCAGGGAAGTATTTATAGTTCAGGGCAAGTTCAAGGACAACAGACCATCGAATGTGAGTATAACACAGGGAGGTAGCTGGAGATGAGTTTGTCAAACAGGCTGGATCTTGGATTTGTTTTTCTAGCAGTACAGAGCCAAGTGACTTTTTGAGAGTCAACATTAGCTAGTATGCTTTGGGAGGACAACTGAC
The DNA here is from genome assembly GCF_041146395.1 of Eulemur rufifrons. NCBI lineage: Eukaryota > Metazoa > Chordata > Mammalia > Primates > Lemuridae > Eulemur > Eulemur rufifrons. The sequence goes on along the minus strand of NC_090996.1, from coordinate 4,015,726 downwards.
CACTCTAGTCCTGGCTAGTCTAGTCTCTTTTGCTATTAAAATAGCCTTTTGTTCTGGTTGTCTATTCCTGCATAACAATCAACTCTACATTTAGTGGCATTAATAACTGTTTTATTCTGCTCCCAGGCTCTGGGGGGCAGGACTTTGGACAGGGCACTGTGGGACTGGTTTGTCTCTGCTCCATGATGTCTGAGGTTTCAGCTGGAAGACCAGGGGTGACCCAGTAGCAGGGGACTGGAATCATGCCAGGGCCTGTTCACTCACATGTCTAGCAGTTGATGCTGCGTGTTGACTGAGACCTCGCTGGGCTCTCAACTGGAAACACATACGTGGCCTCTCCACGTGCTTGCTTGGGCTTCCTCACAGCATGGTAGCTGGGTGCCAGGAGTACACATTGCAAAGTCACATAATGTCACTTCTGCCATAGTCATAAGAGTACCCAGATTTAAGGCAAGGGAAGGGATAAAGACCCCAACTCTTCTTTTTTTTTTTTTTTTTTTGAGACAGTCTTGCTCTGTCACCTAGGCTAGAGTGCCGTGGCATCAGCCAAGCTCACAGCAACCTCAAACTTCTGGGCTCAAGCAATCCTCCTGCCTCAGCCTCCTGAGTAACTGGGACTACAGGCGTGTGACACCAGGCTAATTTTTCTATTTTAGGTAGAGATGGCATCTCGCTTTTGCTCAGGCTGGTCTCAAACTCCTGAGCTCAAGGGATCCTCCCGCCTCGGCCTCCCAGAGTGCTAGGATCACAGGCATGAGCCAGCGCGCCCAGCCTAGACCCCAACTCTCGATGGTTGGAATATCAAAGTGAGAAGAACATATGGGGTGGAAGCATTGATGGAAAATACAATCTGCCCCAACTCCTAACTAGAATTCCTGCTGGTCATCTCTGACAGCAAAGTGATAGAATTGATGGATGTCTTCTATGTGCCTGGCATTGTGTTAAGCACTTTATGTTCATTAATTTTTTAAAAAATTCCATTAATTTAATTGCTGAACAACCCTCTGAGGTACGTACTCTTTTCTTTTTTTTTCTTTCTTGAGACAGGGTCTCACTCTGTCTCCCAGGCTGGAGTGCAGTGGCAGCATCTTAGCTCACTGTGGCCTTGATCTCTTGGCCTCAAGTGATCCTCTTGCCTCAGTCTCCCAAGTAACTGAGACTACAGGCACGTGCACCACCACACTCGGCTATTTTTATTTTTTTAATTTTTTTTTTTAGAGACAGAGTCTACTGTGTTGTCCTGGCTAATCTTTAACTTCCAGTCTCAAGTGATTCCCCCGCCTTCGCCTTGCAAAGTGCTAGGATTACAGGTGTGAGCCACTATGATGGCCCCTGAGGTCTGTACTATTTTTAATCCCCATTTTATAGCTGAGGAAACTGAGGCCAAAAGCATTGTAGTAACTTTCCTGAATTTACAGTCCATAGAACCAGATTTCCCAGGACCAGAGTCCAGGATCTTAAACACTGTGTTAGACCATTCATCCTCCCAAGGGACATTTCCAGCCCTCTCCAGGGGCGCTGGACTAACAGAACATCAGGGTCTCAGCCTTGCAGCCCTCGTGTCCTCAGACAATATTTGGGGACATCAGTTGACCTTCCTTCAAGAGCACCTCAACCACTGTCCCCTCTGGTGTTTGCCACTGTGTTCCCCAAAAGCTTTCTGATTGTCTCCATGGGATGGAGCCAGGTAGAAGGTTTCTGAGAAGAAACCAATGACTACCTCCTGCTCAAATAACTTTCAGCCACCTCAGCTTTGCGTTCACGTGCTCTTGTACTCTTGGAAGCCGTGTATTGACTTGATGAATTTGGCAAGGAACTCTCAAACGGTTCTGGGCAACCTGTCTTTGCTAATTGCAAATACACCTCATCCCCAATCTCCTCCAGCTCCCAACACTTGGGGAAGCCACGGTGCCTTCTGTGTTGAGAGGCAGAAACAGTGGGGCCTCCATTTGGATCTGGTGATACGGACAGTGACTGCCACACACAGTTGGGCATTCAGCAACGACACATTCTTTTTTTTTTTTTATCAGACAGCTCTGGGCGCCCCTCTAGGTTTGACACCTGCCAGCTTTGTGTCCTCTGTGTCATCTCTCTAAAAATCGGAAACACTCTAAACCTCTTATCTGTGAAAATGCACGTGCTAATGGCAGCTGCCTCTGACTCCCAGGGTGCACGCATGGAAGTGCTGTGACCGCGAGACTGGGAGGGGGTTTCGGAAGCCACCGCTCACACCGCACAGCTGCGTCTGCTCTCACCTTTCAGCGCCCCCAAACTAGCCTCGGTGCTGAACGTGAGAACGCTGGTAAGAGATAAAAAAATTTAAAAAAGAGATGAGAGATAAACTAAAAACATAAAATCATTTTGGGCAGAGTTAGCATTGTTTCAGGCAACATTCCTTGCTTTCTCATCCCAAACAGCACTTCTGGGTCAAACTTCTTTTTCAGCTCTGAAACGGGAGATTTAGGTGATATCTAAACATCATTATTATAAAATAGCTTCCCAGGGTTCTTTTATGAGGAGAGAGTTGGGGGCGTCCTGGACTGCATGGATTCTGAGGTTCGTACGGGGATGGGGGAGGGGGGTAGGGTGTGGAAGTCTGCGGCCCCGCCGTCACTCCTGCAGGGGAGGGTGACATTCTGTGATGCGTTCACCAGTAGAAACCGCATTTGGGGAGCTTTCCAGTGAAGCTGCTCTAGGCTGGTGCATCTCAGCCTAAAGGTTGGGGGACCCCCCTGGGGATCTTGTTGAAATGCAGATTCTGATTCTGTAGCTCTGGGCTGGGGCCTGGGATTCCGCATCTCTAACAAGTGCCCGGGTGCTGCTGGTTCTCAGACCGCATGTTGAGTGGTGAGATGCTAGAACTCCTTGGACTGGAAAATCACAAGTGTTGTTCTGTATTGTGCAAATTGCATCGTGCGTGTGTTGAGGTTGGGATTGGCCAAAATGTTAAAGAAAGCAATTGCTTGAAATTATATTATATTTTATTTTTAAAATTTTTTTAACTTTTACTTTTTTAAAGAGACAGGGTCTTGCTCTGTTGCCCAGGCTGGAGTGCAGTGGTGCCATCATAGCTCACTGTAACCTCGAACTGCTGGGCTCAAGTGATCCTCCTGCCTTGGCCTCTCAAGTAGCTGGGACTATAGGTACACACTACTGTGCCCAGATAATTTTTAGATTTTTTGTAGAGACGGGGTCTTGCTATGTTGCCCAGGCTGCTTTTGAATGTCTGGGCTCAAATGATCCTCCCGCCTCAGCCTCCCAAAGTGCTGGGACTACAGGTGTGAGCCACCGCACCTGTCCTGAATTACAGAATTATACTGTAGAGATACATTCAGGGAGGAGCTAAAATGAAAGTAGAAAGCCCCACTGGAAACAGGGAAGGCTGTCAGCTGGTGCCTGTCTGTGCTGGTGCGTGGCTAAAACAAATGAATCCTGCTTAGCAATCAGGCACACAGGTGGACGTGCCAGGACTGCACAGGGTGGCAGCCTCGTTAGGAAGGGCAGATTCCTGTGGGAAGGCATGTCCCCAGTGTCACACTGCGGTCCCTCCAGCTGTCCCTCCGCCATGCCTTTGTGTCATTCTGTCACCCCACCTCCAGCCCACCCCACGCCCACACTGAGATTGTCCTTCTCTGCTTTGCCTTCGACATCCAGTTACAGAATCATCGATCCTGTGCTTGCTGTCCTGGGTCTCAAGCCATCCGTCACCGGGGCGTTTGTCAGGGACAGCAGATGGGCCTGGCTGGATGCTGGACCCGCCGAGGTTATTGGAAAACCATGCTTGTAGATTAAAAAAAAAAAAAAAAATTCTGTTCATGCTTTTTAACGGCATGTAAGATGAATTCCCTAGCATCTTTTAACAAATAAGTAAGCATTAATTAATTTGCTCCACAGGTATTTATGGAGGACCTACTAGGTGCTGGGGGCTTTGCCAGATGCTGGAAGCACAGCAGAGAACAAAGTGGACATGGCCCCTGAATAAAAGAAACTTTGTTCGAGTAAGGACATAATTGCAATCACACCATGTGCTGTGAAGGAGAAGGACAGAGGAAGGGAGACGGATGGGTGAAGAGCACAGTGGCGTCATCTTAGCTCACTGCAGCCTTGAACTCCTGGGCTCAAGTGATTCTCCCACCTTATCCTCCCCAGTAGCTGGGACTACAGGCGCATGCCACCGTGCTCTGGACAATTTTTTAATTTTTTGGATAAAGGGACATTAAGCTTGGCCTACAGGTGCAGTGGGGGGTTCGTTAGGGAGTTTGAGCCTGGCCTTTATCCCTGCAGCGACTGTTATGGACACAATTGTGTCCCCTCCAAATTCATATGTTGAAGTCCTAACCCGCAATGTGACTACTTTTGGAGATAGGGCTTTTAAAGAAATAATTAAGGTTAAATGAGGTCAGAGAGTGGGCCCTAACCCAATAGGACTGTTGTCCTCATAAGAAAAGACAATTTGACACGGACGGGCTGGTGCACAGAGGAAAGGGCATGTGAGGACACAGCAAGAAGGAGGCCGTCTGCGAGCCACGGAAAGAGGCCTCACCAGAAACCAACCCTGCCAACACCTTGATCTTGGACTTCCAGCCTCCAGAACTGTGAGAATATAAATTTCTGTTGTGTAAGCTACCCAGGCAGTGGTACTTTGTTATGGTAGCCCAAGCTGACTAATGCAGCCACTCACAACCTCAGGTAAGTGTTGCGCAACGACAGTGTCAAAGTGCGGAACCTTGGCCGGGTGCAGTGGCTCACACCTGTAATCTTAGCTACTCGGGAGGCGGGGGCAGGAGGATCGCTTGAGCTCAGGAGTTCGAGGCTGCAGTGAGCTATGATTGTGCCGCTGCACTCTAGCCTGGGTGACAGAGCAGGGCCCTGTCTCGAAAAGAAAACCAAAACCAAAACCAAAAAAAAACCCCTCTTTAGTCAGTATATACTTCCCTGTTAGCAGCTATACCATAAAGCCCCAGATTTTCACATCTGCTGTGTTCGCATGGAGGGTTCACATGTTAGGAAACAGTTTAGAAATGAATTTGTTTTGCTTTCCTCTTAAGACAAAGGCTCCCTGGTACGATGGAGCAGGTGCTAGAAATCCCACGGTTCCCAGCTGCTTTAGAAACATCCCTCTGGCCAGCTGACCTCGAACAAGTCATTTAAGCTCTGGGTGTTTCTCTCCTTCCCTGTAACATGAATTTAAAGCCAAATCAATGTTATGGGTCACATGATCAATTTCCTTATCAGACCAAGGTTTCTTTCTCTCTTTTTAAAAATAACCTGGTGGGCGGTTGACGTCCTGGGCCACCCAGCATCACTTCCACGCTCCTGCGCAGGTAGTGTTGTCAGATTCTGTTGTTCGGGTGGTCCTGGCCGTGACCTTCAGAGCCAGTGGGCGCTTGGCTTGAGGGACACCAGCAATAGGGTTCAGAGCTCATGTGCTCTCTGGCACGATGGCAGTGGCTGCACCAGACGTCACCAGAGAGCACTGTCTCCACCAGTTCAGAGACCACAGTTCTAAACACGGCGCTAAGCAGCTGCATGAACTTAGAAAAGCCGAGATCTAAAGAAGTAAAAGTACGAGCTCGGAGGCATGGCTGAAACAATAAGGGGAGATGGTTTGCTCCCGGAAGCAGCAGTTCTCATGCCTCGGAGCCCATCAGCCCGCCTGGAGGACTTGTTAAACTCGGATCACTGGGCCCCACCTCCAGAGTTTCTGACTTGGCAGATCTGGGTTGGGTCTGAAAATGGGCATTTCTAACAAGTTCCCGGGTGATGCCGAGGCCACTGGTCCTGGGGCCACACTTTGAGAACTACGGTGCTGGCCTTGGTCCACGTGCATCCTGTTCTCCACTGACATGGCCCCAGGCCCAGGAAGGGGAGGGGACTGATGAAGAGACCTCCCTGCCTAGAGCGATGTGACAGGGAAAGCCCTGAGCCAGGGGTGGGAACCTGTGGCCTTGGGGATCCTTGAGTGCAGCCTTGTGACTGAATCCAACTTTTACAGAACACGGCCTTTTAATAAAGGCAGCCTGAGCCATTGAGAATGGAATGACTCAGTTTCCCGGACAAGGTCAGACGAGGCTGCATAGGAGGGGTACACCCTTGCCCCCCGTTTTCTGGGGAGGACTGAGGAGTCATCTTGGAACTGTTTATAAGATTGCTGGAACCTGCATCTCCCTTACCCCAGTGGGGTCTTGTTTGAAAGCTGTTTGTTGCTGGGGCAGAGAGCCAGGAGCTGGCGAGAGGGGGAGAGAGAGGCGTCCAGGTGGCTGGCGACCTGCACTCCTGCTGTCTGGCTTGGCCCCTAGTTCAGGTTGGGTGGGAGGGACATTGAGGAAGGTTTGGTGGGTGACCACCCGCCCCAACACACTACCACCATGGACTCCATCTGTTCCTGCTGCTGGAACAAAATACCTGAGGCTGGGTCATTTATAAGGAACAGAAATTTATTTCTCACAGCTCTGGAGGCTGGGAAGTCCAAGATCAAGGTGCCAGCAGGGGTCATGTCTGCTGAGGGCGTGGTCTCTACTTCCAAGATAGCGCCTTGTTGCTGCGTCCTCTGGAGGGGACAAACGCTGAGCTCTCACACGAGGAAGAGACTGAAAGGCAAAAAGGAATGAACAGTTCCCTTGCCCCTCTCTTCCACAGCCATTAACCCATTGTGAGGGTGGTGTGTTCATGACATAATCGCCTCCTAAAGGTCCCACGGCTACCACAGTGGGTCGTAGATGCCAACATATGAATTTTGGAGGGAAACATCCATTCAAGCCATAGCAACCACCAGGAGTGCTGGCTGCTGGGAAGGGGAATCATGGGGGTGACAAGCTGGGAGATGTGGGAGATGATCCCTGGGTGACAGGCAGAGGCTGAGACAGAGAGAGAGAGAGAGACGGAGGGAGGAGCCTGAACAAGGTGGGGACACAGAGGTTCGTTGGCGCAGCCCTCTGCATAGCCAGTGTCTTAGTCCCTTCTGTGTTGCTGTCACACAATGCCACAGGCTGGGTAATTCACAAAGAATGGAAGCGTATTTGGCTCACGGTTCTAGAGGCTGGGAAGTCCAGCCACCTCTGGTGAGGGCCTTCCTGCTGTGTCATAACACAGAGGAACATGTCACCTGGGGAAAGAGTGTGAGTGTGGGAGTGAGGGCTAAGCTGGCTTTTATAACCAATCCACCCTTGTGCTAATGTGCTCACTCCCACAGTGACGGCATCAATCCATTCTCAAGGACAGAGCCCTCGTGACCTACGTCCTTCATACAGGTCCCACCTCTGTTGCATTGGGGATTAAGTTTCCAACACATGAACTCTGGGGGACACATTCAGGCCACAGCAGCCAGAGAGCCAGCGAAGGGAGTGTGACCATCAGATTAGAGGAGCTGATGTTGACCTCCTTCCCGTCCTCCCCTCTGCAGCAGGCAGCAGGCCAGGACAGCGGGGAGGGGACCAGGGATGAGGTTGCTGGTGCCGGTGCTGGGGATGGGGGGGCAGGTCTTCAAGCCTTTTGAACAGAATATGAAATTGCAGTCTTAAAATTAACAAGACCAAGTCTTATAAATTGAAATGAAACTCTTTCAATAACTCAAATAGCTTGTTGAATCACGCTGTCATTAAGGGATTCCAACAGATAAAGGGAATCTGCTGAGCATAGTTCTTGGGAAATGAAACCTTTTCATGTTCACACCCCAAAGAGTAGAGACGTCTTAATAAACTTCTCATACTCACACTGGCCGTATTATCTGGGGTCTTGTTTTTGTTGAACCACTCAAGGAGGGTACCGGGAGTTGGAGTAGATGCATGGTCAGGGTTGAAAGATTCCCTGGTCCTGCACATTCAACTGACAATCCTCTAATGTTCTTAATGTTCTTTCCCCCTGGGCTCCAACCTGTGCCTTTGATTGTCCTGCACTGTCCTGACCTTGAGGTTCCAGCCTTCCAGGATCCTGCCCACTTTTTGTTTCAGATTCCTGAGCATTAAAATCAATTATGCAATACATATAGCATTAAAATGCAAGAAGTTGTGTTTTCCTAAGAAAATGGAATTTACAGTATCCATGGGAACAATTATCATCAAACGCTTAATTGCTTTATAAAAAGATGTCACCAAACACATACATAGAAGAAGGCACAGTATTAAATTAACTACCAAGAGGGCTCTAGCTTCAAGCGGGTCCAACAAGACTTTCATTAAGCAGTAACAGTAACCAGATGCCTTTCCTAATCAGAGGTTTTATTTCAGTCCTCAACATTTTTCAGAGAAGGGAAAAATAATATGCAATCAAGTTCAAATGAAAATTTACCCCATGAAGTAATTTCCAGGAGCTACCTTAGGGGTGCAGCCCAATCTCTTCCTTGTTTTACATCTGCACATAAAAATTAGCGGGGGACATCGTTACGATACAATGGAAAGAACAGTCCCTTTGGATGGAGACCTGAGTTCTAATCTTCCCTCTGCTTTGAGACATGATTGTAGCAAACGTCTACCCAGCCTGCCCCCGTCCAGCCTCAGTTTGCTCAACTATAAAATGAGAGGACAAAGCAGGTGGTGCCAAAGGCATCTTTCCAGGTAACATTCTGCAATTTCAAGATGCCAGGTGCAAAGTTGAAACCTTGGCTGAGTCTAGGACTGGGGCATGAAATATACAAGGTGAGCCTGGAGCAACCTTGTATTATCAGAAAGTAAAGAAGTGCTAAAGCCAAACACACACAAAATCCAGAGTAATGGGGTACGTCAAAGGAACACAGGGGCCTCCAAATGAACTCCCCAAGGCTAAAGCTGGGACAATTTGAGCAACAAAATAAATAAAGTAATGGGTTTGATTATAGCCCAGGTATAAAATAATAGTATGTAGGAGAGGAAAAAAAATAATCTGCTCCTTCTACCCATTTTAGGTTCTCTGACTGGGGCCCTGTGAATTAGACTGGCAACACATATTGACAAGAGAAACAAACAGAAGTTTATTAACGTGTGCATGGTGTATACACGTGGGAGCCCTCAGGGTGGCTGCCATTTGGGCTTCTGAACCATCTTAGGCTAAACAAGAAAAAGGGGTTTTAGGATTCAGGGCAACGGAGGCAAGTTATGGGAGTGTGACCGAAAAAGTATGGGAAACAAGGGTTTTTAGTAAGATGTGTTATGGAGATTTAAGCCAGGTGCAGCTGTGTTGATGAAAGTCATTAGAGTCCTCTTCCTCCTCCTGGCAAGGGCGAGGGAGACACCTTTTATCAATACAAAAGAAAATTTCCTTCATGAAAGAAAAACATGGGCCCTGTTTCTGGAGCTTTCCTTGCATCTGCTGGTTCTCAAAGGCCTTTTGCTCAAAATAGTCCATAATCTAAAGCGGCGTATTTTGGGGTGGCATATTCTGGTACCGTTCCAGTCCATATTGATACAAAGAAATGATTAAATACATAAATACATGGGGAGAAGAGACAAATGTCACATGCAAAATATGTAGATACTGAGGCTGAGGCAGGAGGATCGCTTGAGGTCAGGAGTTTGAGACCAGCCTGAGCAAGAATGAGACCCCGTCTCTACTAAAAATAGAAAAAATTAGCTGGATGTGGTGGTGCATGCCTATAGTCCCAGCTATTTGGGAGGCTGAGGCAGGAGGGTCGCTTGAGCCCAGGAGTCTGAGGTTGCTGTGAGCTATCATGACACCACTGCACTCTAGCCTGGGCAATCGAGCAAGACCCTGTCTCAGAACAAACAAACAAACAAACAAAACAACAACAACAACAAAATCCCCAAATGTGTAGATCCTGCATCCTCAGTGAGGGGGAATATAACTCCCCACTTTTTAGGTGCTGGCCGTGCACAGTGACTTTCTTCCAAAGAGCACCACATGGGGAGGGGCGGAGAAGAGTATCTTTACAGTGGAGAGGCCTGACTAACACTACCCCAGCCAGGCAATCAAGGTCAGCATCAGTAGTGACAAGTCATGTGGGTGGTGTGTGCCCTTGATACGATGTGATGAGAACAGTACTTATCTCTGCTGTCTTTCCAAAAACCCATGACCCTAGATGAATCATGAGAAAACCAGCAGACAAACCCCAACTGAACAACATTCTAAACAATACTGATTAGTACTCTTCATGTGAACTAAAATCAAATCTTGAGCCTCCCCAGCTGACTGAATGGACCCCCTCTTGGCCAAGTGGACCCTAAAGCTGAGTTGCTGGCCATGAGAAGGGAGTCAGACGTGCCCCATCGTGCCCCTTCCCTTCTTGGAGATGTCCCTTGTGACTCATTAACAGGCCTAAGACTACGCAAGAGGAAGCTTGAATCACACCTGCAGGTCATCAATGCACTTAACAGATCACTTGAGTCTGGCTATGGGTCCGGTGGGTGACTTGTCTCTGATAAACAGACTTCCTTTTCTTAACTTAAAACATTCCAAGCCTTTAGACAAAGCTTCATTTCTTTAACCAATTACAAATCAAAGAATCTTTAAGCCTACCTCTTCGAGATGTAAGACCCGTCTTTGAGATGTTTCACCTTTTTGGGCCAAACCAATGTGTACCTTCTATGTATTGATTTATGACTTTCTGTGTAAATCCTGCCTCCCTGAAATCTACAAAACCAAACTGGAACCCAACCATGGCAAGACCACTTGCTCAGGGCTTCCTGAGTGTGACTTTGCACCGTGGTTCTCAAACTTGGCTCAGAATAAACCTCTTTAAATTATTTTGCAAAGTCTGGGTTCTTTTCCATTGACATTCAAAACTATCAAGGCTGTCCAAAACAAGGCAAGTTAGAGACACTGTCATGGCCAACAAGAGCCTAAGGAGACATGATGATTAAATGTGATGTGGTCTCCTGGATGAGATTCTGGGACAGAAAAAGGACACTAGGTTAAAAACTAAGAAAATCCTTATAGGGGATGAACTTCAGTTAATGTATCAATATTGGTTCCTTAATTGTAGCAAATGTATCAGGCTAAAGTCAGATGTTAATAGTAAGGGAAACTGGGTGCAGGTACATGGGAACTCTCTGTACTATATTTGCAATTTTTCTGTAAACCTTAAACTGTTCTAAAATAAAGTTTATTTTAAAGAAAATGATAGCCCTGGGGCTGACAAGGCTTTCAGGAATGGTGTAGTATGGTCAACTGATTGGACCATATAGAAAGGCAGAATTGACAGAGGGTTTCCAATAAAGGATGACAAAACTAGGGTTTAATTCATCAGAAATCCTTTCCCCCTGAGCCTTCTAGCAGACAGAGATATCATGGTACATGTGCAGTAAAGGGTTAACTCAGCAGGCCTGGGTTGTCCAAATCCTGCACATTCCAAAGAACTTCAGGGCTGACCCTTGACCAGCTCCTGGGAGATAACCTCTAAGCCCTTGGAATATCCTGCCTAATTATTTTTTATTTTTTTAATTCTTATTTTTTGTTTACCATTTTTTTTAGCCAAATTTAGCAGTGAGGGGTTATATGCCAACTTTAGTGACACTAATGTTAATAAGTTCTGATAACCCGCTACCATCAGACCAACCTGTCCTGCCTAATTAGAGTCTTTTGATGCCTGGGGCCTTGGGCTACACTGGAGAGTTTATGCTAACAATGTCATTTATGGTGACTGCTTGTTTTTGTTTTCCTGGGGCCCTGGGACACCCGATACCCGTCTGACCTCTGGGGGAGGGAGTGCTGGAGACTGAGTAGCTAAGGTCTGCTATGTGGATGCTCCATGCTTATGTGACCACCAGTAAAAACCCAGGACACCAAGTCTCAGGTGAGCTTCCCTGATTGGCAATACTTCATATATGTCATGCATCATCATTGCTGGGAGAATTAAGTCCTGCTTGTATGACCCCACTGGGAGAGGACACCTACACCTGGAAGGTGATGCCTGCTTTCTCCTGAACACCACTCTATGGCCCATTTTCCTTTCCTGATTTTCATCTGTATCATTTTGCAGCAATAAATCATACCCATGAGTATAACAGCTTTTCTGAGTTCTGAGTCCTTCTGCAAATCATCATACCAAGGTCCTCCAACACAAGATGGAACAGAGACTGGAATATCCCACATCTCAACAGACCTAACACAGGAAAAGGCCAAGTCTGGCTGAGGGCTCCCTAACCTGGTGATTGTTTGAGAATGTAAATTACCTGATCAATTAGCCTATTATCCATTTCCCCTTATTAATCCCCGATCAATACCTCAGAACTTAGAAAAGCACATATTCAATTTCCTCTTCCCTGCAGCTCCTGACAGCCATCGTAATTTGGAGGTGATTTTGTACAGTTTTAAAAGAGACACACAAAAGAATTCAATCATTTTTCTGCTTGATAACTCTCTACTCTCCCTGAGGACATGAATGCTACTTCCTCCGCTTCCAACACCCCCAAAGCTGAGGCGGGTGCTTCACTCAGCCGGATGATAAGGGCTTCCTGCATTCTGGCTCCAGTCTGGGGAGCTGAGAGGGTGGAGAGAAGACAGAAACCCTGAAAAAGAAAGAAAAAAGTGCAAAGGTTGGGATAAGGGAGCTGAGTTGGAGACCTCTGCTATGGTTGAGGCACCTACTGGAGGTTAGTGGTGGATGTTTCAGTCTGTGCCTCCACGATTCTGTTACGGGCACCGGTACCTCCCCAGTGGAGGGGCTCGTTTGCTTGGCAGATATCGAGCCAGTGGACACAGCCAAGTGGGTTATACCAAGGGGGTTTTCATTACGTGGCAAAAGTAAGGAGCACACACAGGATAGTTCCCAAAGCACAGCGTCCTTGAACAAGAGGGTTTGGCTGGTTTTATAAGGATAGGGTAATGAGGCATGATCTGACTGGATCTTGCAATAAGCTGATGCCAGGAGGCATGATCTGAATGGATCCTGCCAGGAGGTGATGCCAGGGCTCAATTCGATTGGATGCTGGGTCCTGCCATGCAGCGTCCGCTTCTTAATTCAGTCCCCACTCCTTAGTCCAAGCACTTAGGTTCCGCCCACAGCTGCACGCTTGTTTCATCCGGGCACGCTCAGTTTACATGACTTTCAACTTGGGGATCCGTGGGGACTGAAAAGCAACTCACAACTTTGTTACGTGAAATTTTAGCCAGCTTGGTCTGGTGCCGTTACAGGCAGTCTGGAGTTAGCCTGAGCTTCAGCCGAGGAAGCCCCTGCGTGGTAGGGAAGTCTGGGGTCCTGCAGGGAAAACGAGCTTGGGTGCTGGGAGGAGTCTCTGAGCCACCTCCCCTCCCTCTGGCTGGGGCAGCCGCCCTGGCCGGGGCCCTTCTCAGCCTGCTGCAGGAGTTGGCAGGTGCAGAGGTTGGCCTGGTGTGGCCCAGGCCACCAGCCTTGTGGGGAAAGGGGCATTCCTAGCTCCCAACAGCCACCTGCGGCCTCTCCTTGGAAGGGCCTGAGCCCCACGGCCTTGGCATGTCTTGGAGATAACGATGTAGTGCCAACAGCCACAGTGGCCACTGGCCCACGAGGAAGGAGAGGAGGTTTTTCTATATTCCGTTGCCTTTGAGGCCTGTCCTTATAAACTCAGGTCTCACAAGTTGGCTTTCTCTTTGGTCTGGCCCATTGTCCAGAGGTGACTGCAGGTGGCCGGGGTCTTCAGGCCAGTTGAAGAGAAGAGCGGGCAGGCTCTGGCAAGGACACCTTTAGGGCTGGGCCACCAGGTGGCCTCACCAGAACCCGACTCTGCCGAGACACACCCCAGTGACTTCTGGCTTCTCAGCCCCAGCCCACTGAGGCAGGAACCAGCTGGGGATTTCTAATTCCAATTTCTGCCTTGGGAATGGTGAGGAACGTTTCCAGCTGGGTTTAAACACATTAATTCCCAAATTGAGTTTGGCTCTCCTGCTATTTAAAAACCCTATTTGGTAAGCACTTCACAGAGCAATAGCTCTGAAAGAGAAAGATTACTTTCCATTAGCCTGGCTTAGTAGAATGCATTGTTATTCAAAAGGCAGTCAAAGGGAATTTAAGTGGAATGTGGGTTTCAAAGTCCAGGTGAAAACCAATCTTCTGGTAGTCTGGTCTCCCACACTGGCTGGGGACGGGAGGACCCGGTGGGCTCCAGCTCCCTTTCAACTGTGCTTCTCAAACCTGTCTCACCCTCAAGGCTGTGGAGCTGCAGGGAATTGGTGATGCAAAGGGGCCTCTCGCAGGCTGCCGGGCCTGGCCCTGGGACCAGAGTGGAGGCATGAGGCAGGGTTGGGACAGCAGCTGGCCCTGACCCGGGAGGTGGAGCCCGGTGAGGCTGACCCACCTAAGGCTCCGTTGTGCTCTGCCACAGTGCCTGCAGCCTTGCCTGGCGCGCCCTGCCCCTCCCTAACTGGCCGCCTCATCTGGAAGACTAAGGTCTGCCCGGAACTGCCCCATTGCTGCCACTTCTAGAGAAGTGCCCCAGACTGCACCCTCCCTGCCTCCCCTAGGCCAAATTTGCCACTGTTCTGTTGCAGAAACTGCAAGGGGGTTTTGGTCTAGGTCCAGTTGCTCATCCCACAAAAATCCAATTATTGAGACAATGAGGATTGTCAAGGAAGAAAAGAATTTTTAATATGACAGGCATTGCCGGGACAACAGGAGAAGCTGCCTCTTTCTGATTAGACTAAAGGAGATCATGGGGCTTTAAAGGAGGGGCCACGCGCCTCAGGGGCAGGTCTTGGGGTGTGGGGATGTGAGTACTGGGTCAGGGAATCTGCCCTGGGGCCTTCAGAATCTCAGCTCTTTGTCTTGTAGAAAATCCATCTCTTCAGGCCTGGAGTGTGGTGGCTCATGCCTATAATCCCAGCGCTTTGGGAGGCCGAGGCAGGAGGATCCCTTTAGGCCGGGAGTTCAAGTCTATCATTTCTGCGAAACAACTCAAAAGGTCAAGTAGTTAGTTCAGAGAGAGGATTATAAAAAACACAGGGGTTCATGGAGCTGGTCACAGTTCCACTTGGAAAGGACCTGAACTTAAATATAGACAGAGAGAGTTTTGGTTTTGTTTTGCTGTGGTTTTTGCTTTTGGTGAGGGGATGGTAGAAGGGGGCAGGAAAGAGTATTTAAACACACTAGTGACAAGTTGTAATATTCCATTTTTTTTTTAAAACTGAGATTTTATTTTTACACTGACATAGAGCCAATAGAACTGTGACATGTTTTCTAACTGATGTGGAGGATATATCATGTGCTCTTGACAGGTCTAGCGTATTGACAGCGGTTTCAGGCTTTTGCATGTGGGAAGACACCTCCTCTTTAGGACTGCCTCAGTGATGCCAGTGTCTGACCATCAGCCCCAGTGTTCGCTGTGCCTCAGGTGGCTCAAGGTTTTCCATTTACCCCCTTCTTCCCTCGCCCCATCTCCCACTTTGCTGGTAATCTCTTTCTGGGCAGGGTGACCTGGACTGGCAGGTGGGCTCTTCCCTCTCTTCCCTGCCCCTGTACCTAACCTTTGTTGAGCCTTGGGCCCTGTGCTGGGCCAGGCACTGACATGAAGGTGGGATTTCTGAGCTCATGACTCACAGCCTGCTGGGCCCAACGTATGACAACTTGCAGGAAATGGACCAAACCCAGTCACGGGAGGCTCTCTGAGGACATAGCCTGTGTCCTGAAGCGCAAGGAGCATTAAGCTGAGGGAAGGGAATGTGTAAGGGGTGAGAGGTGGCAAGGGGGAAGAGGGAGAAAGGGTGGGTGTGGTGTCCATTCGCCATTGCTCAAGGCCACCCAGCATCTGAACCCTTTTCCTATGTCTGGGGAGCTCCCTGTCCTGTGAGTCTTGGTCAGTGGCAAGCCACCATGTGGAAGCCAGAAATGTCAGATGGTCTCATTCTCAGCCTCCCTTTCAGCTCGAGCAAAGGAGGGCATGTGACCCAGGCATAATCAGTCTGTGCACTTGCGCCATGTTTGACCAGGGAGCTGATGACACAAGGAAGCTGGACTCCACAAAGTCCATTCTGCAAGGAGGGATGCTTCGTTGTCCACAGGCAGCGGTGGCTGCAGTTTCATCAGCAGTGACCAGGGTTCGGCTTTAGTGGGGTCAGCAGTACAAGCCGATGGCTCTTGGTCCAGCCTGGGTGCCATCTCAAGGGTCATTCTGTACCTTGACTTTAGACCTCATCCTGGCCTTGGAATCTCCAGTTCTCTGATACTGGATAGCATGTGGGCTCTCCTTCATCTTTTATTTTTAATTAAACTTTTTTATTTTGGTAAAACTATAGCTTCACATGCACTGGTAAAAAATAATATGGAGAACTTGTGTAATCTTTATTCAATTTCCCCCAATGGTAATATCTTGAAAAACCACTACAATATCATAACCAGTATATTGACATTGAGACAGGCAAGATACAGAACATTTCCATCACCACAGGTTGTCTTATATTGTCCTTTTATAGCTACACCCACTTTTGGTCCTGCTCCCATCCCCTTCTTGACCCTTGGTAACCATTAATCTGTTCCTCATGTCTGTAAGTTTGTCATTTTGAGAATATTGTATAAATGGAATCATGTGGTATGTGCCATCTTGGGATCAACTTTTTGCATTCAGTGAAATTATCTGGAAATTCATCCAGGTTGTGTATGTCAATAGTTCATTCCTTGTTATTGCTAAGTTGTATTTCATGGTATGGATGTATCACAGTGTGTTTAACCATTTGCCCATTGAAGGACATCTGTGTTGTTTTCAGTTTTGGTATTATAAATAAAGGTGCTATAAACATTTATGTATAAGTTTTTGTGTGTGCATAAGTCTCCATATTTCTGGGATCAACACCCAAGAGTACAATTGCTAAGTCACATGGTAGTTGCATGTTTAGTTTTGGAGAAAGTTGAAACTATTACTGTTTTCTAGAGTGGCTGCACCCTTTTGCATTCTCATCAACATTGTCTGAGTGATCCAGTTTCTCCTTATCCTTACCAGAATTTGGTGTTGTCCCTATTTTTAATTTTATCTATTTTCAATATGTGTATAGACATACCTTATTGGGATTTAAATATGCATTTCCCTAGTTGCTAATCACCTTTTCATGTGATTATTTGTCATCTCTAAATCCTATTCGGTGAAATGGTTGTTCCGTCTTCTGCCCATTTCTAATTAGATTGTTTGACTTTTTACTGTTCAGAGTTGAGAGTTCTTTATATATTCTGATACTAGTCTTTTGTCAGATATGTGGTTTGGAAATATTTGTTCCCAAACTGTAGCTTGTCTTTTCATCTTCTTTTTCACAAAGCAAAAAAAATTTTTTTTTTTTTAATTTTGATGTGGTCCAATTTATCAAAGGTATGTCTTCTGGACCCTCCCAGGGTGAGTGAGTAGGTCTTAAATGACAAATCCACTCTAACATTTCAATCCCTCTAACTCTTTTTTTTCTCCCTAAGTCTTTGAATTCGTCTCTCTCCATTAAACCAAGGCAGGTTGGTTTAATTTAATTTGTTTAAAAATAACCAATTTGCTCACTGTGAATCACTTTTTTGGTCCATGTTTCAGCCAACCAATCAGATTGTTAGAGCCCTTTCAAACTCCCCAACCTGCAACATTAAATGCAGAACACATCAAGGCCAAACTCTTGATCACGGCACACCAAGTTATCGTGCTACCTGAATTGCCATGATCCAGTCAAATTGACACATAAAATTAATTTTCACAATCTAGCTAGTTTACCTATTTTGTTGCTATTTTCAATAAACTAACTTACTTTCATTAATTTTGCTATTATTTTCCTACTCTTTATTTATTTCTGCTCTCATCTTTATTAATTCCTTCTTTCTGCTAACTTTGGGTTTAGTTTTTTCTTCATTTTCTAGTTCTTTGAGTAAGCTTGTTGATTGAGATCTTTCTTCTTTATTAATGTAGAAATTTACTACTATAAACTTCCCTGTTAGTACTCCTTTTTCTGTGTCCCATAAGTTTTGGTATGTTGGTGTGGATGTGGAGAGACAGGAACACTCATACACTGCTGGTGGGACTGCAAACTAGTGCAACCCCTGTGGAAAGCATTATGGAGATACCTTAAACAGATTCAAATAGACCTACCATTCGATCCAGCAATCTCATTATTGGGCATCTACCCAAAGGAACAAAAGTCATTCTATGACAAAGACACCTATACCCAAATGTTTATAGCAGCACAATTCACAATTGCAAAGATGTGGAAACAACCCAAATGCCCATCAATTCATGAATGGATTAGTAAATTATTGTATATGTATACCATGAAGTATTACTCAGCTATAAGAAATAACAGTGATACGACATCTCTTTGGTTCTCCTGGAGAGAGTTGGAACCCATTATATTAAGTGAAGTATCCCAAGAATGGAAAAACAAGCATCACATGTACTCACCAGAAAACTGGTTTCCCTGATCATCACCTAAATGCACATTTGGGAATGATACCAATTGGATATCAGACTGAGGTGGGGGGTGGGGGGAGGGGATGGGTGTATGCCTACATGATGAGTGCAATGCACACTGTCTGGGGAATGGGCACGCTTGGAGCTCTGACTCGGGGGGATAGGCGGTACATGGGCAACGTATGTAACCTGAACTTTTGTACCCCCATAATAAGCTGAAATAAATATTCTGTATTTGTCTATATATATTTACCTTTACCAGAAACATTTGTATTTCTGTACGTTTTGTGTTGTTTCGTGTCCTTTTATTTCAATTTCCAGGACTCCCTTTACCATTTCTTGCAAGGCAGTTCTGGTGGTGACCAAGTCCCCTAGCTTTTGTTTCTCTGGGAAAGATTTTATTTCATTTTCATTTTTGAAAAACAGTTTTTGCAGATATAGTATTCTTGGTTGATGGTTGTTTTCTTGTAGTACTTTGAGTATACCATCCCAGTCCCTTCTTGCCTGTAAAATTTCTGTTGAGAAATCCACTGATAATCTTAAGCTAGCTTCCTTGTACATGATGAGTTGCTTTTCTCCTCTTCTTTTCAAGATTCCCTCTTTGTCTTTGAATTTGACAATTTGATCATAATGTGTCTCAGAGTGGGCTTCTTTGGAGCCATCCTAATTGGAGTCTTTGGAGCTTCTTGAATTTGGATGTCCATTGCCTTCCTCAGATTGGAAAGTTGCTGGCTGTTATTTTTTCAAAAAAGCTCTCTGTTCATTTTTTTCTCTTTATTCTCCTTCTGTAACCCCCGTAATACATTTATTAGTCTTGATGATGTCCCATAAGTCCCTTAAGCTTTCTCTACTCTTCCTCATTCTTTTTTCTTTTTGTTCCTCTGACTTGATAATTTTAAATGACCTGTCTTTTATTGATTGTTTACTCTGTTTGATGAAGTCTGCTGTTGGGCCTATCTAGTGAATTTTCATTTCAGTTATTGCAGTTTTCAGGCCAGAATTTCTGTTTAGTTCTTTTTTATAGTTTCCATCTTTTTGTTAAAATTCTCATTTTGTTCATACTTTTTTTCCCCTGATTTCATTTTGTTGCCTGAGTTCTGTTGTAATACATTAAGCTTCTTTAATATGATTATTTTGAATTTTGTTTAGGTAATGCATAGATCTCCCTATCTTTGGGGTTGATTTCTAAAGATTTATTTTTTAGTTCTTTGATTGGGCCATGTTTCTTCATGTGCCTTGTGACTTTTTGCTAAGTTTTAAGCATTTGAAAAAACAGACATCTCACCCAATCTTTATACTGGATTTGTATAGGGGAAGACGTTCACTACTCAGCACTGCTAGAGTTTCTGAGGGTCTCTGAAACCTTTTTTGAGGTATGTAACTTCTCTGTGCTCATGCATATAATTTCCCAACCAGGGAAGTTTTCTGGTTTCTTTTTCAGGAGCTTGTAATCTCTTGCTTTCTCTGTTGTCTGTCTGCGATACTGCAGGTTCTCTGGTGCTACTGCAGCAAACTGCCCAGTTCTCCATTGCTCTCAGTGGCCCCAGGCATCCAAAGCTGCTGGCTCCCCATCAGTGCCCTTGGTCAGGCGAGACTGATACCAGTCCCTTGGGCAGCTCTCCAAAAAGCTGGAACATTAGATGCATATTTCATTTTTTTCTTTCCCACCCAGAGGAGATACCATGATCCAGGGTGTTCCCTCCTGGTGCTGGCTTGGTGGTGGAGTGATCATGAGTAAATAAAATGGCTCTCCTTACCTGATTTAATGCTTCTGTTCTTGCCTTTGCACTCATTGGGACTACCACAACATCTTATTTGGTTTCCAGAGGCCTCATATACTTATTTTGCTCTCTACATTATCAAGAGAATGAGGACTGGTACTTACTATTCTGCCGTCTTGCTGACATCACTCTCCCCCATCATCTTTTTTTTTTTTTCCCCCTTCTGGCAAGTTCATCCCCCATTATCTTTTAATAATTTTTTGTTTGTTTGTTTGTTTTGTTTTTTTGAGACAGAGTCTCACTCTGTTGCCCGAGCTAGAGTGAGTGCCGTGGCGTCAGTCTAGCTCACAGCAACCTCAAACTCCTGGGCTTAAGCGATCCTGCCTCAGCCTCCCGAGTAGCTGGGACTACAGGCATGCACCACCATGCCCGGCTAATTTTTTTGTGTATATATATTTTAGTTGTCCATATAATTTCTTTCTATTTTTAGTAGAGACGGGGTCTCACTCTTGCTCAGGCTGGTCTCGAACTCCTGACCTCGAGCGATCCACCCGCCTCGGCCTCCCAGAGTGCTAGGATTACAGGCGTGAGCCACCGCGCCCGGCCCTAATAATTTTTTTTTCTTAAATCAGCCAGAGTTTGTTTCTGTGGACTGACCTCAGATCCCTGGCTCTTTTGTGGGGCCAATGTATTCCAGGAGGAGACTGCATGGAAAGATCCACAGATGAGAAAGAGTATGGCTTATTTGGGAATTGCACCTAGTTACCGGGTAAATTGCAATGCTCACATAACCCCGGCCAAAGGAGCCTCGGCTGATTGGTTCTCTGCCTCCATAAAATGTTTCTGGAAGTTCTAGGAACAGACCTGCCTGCTGAGCCAGGTCTGATAGGGTGTGCTATAGACCTCTGCTACTCAAAGGGTGGTTCATCACTTAGGAGCTTATTGGAGATGCAGAATCTCAGGCTCCGCCTTTGATATGTAGCATCAGAATTTACATTTTAACAAGATTGCAGTTGGTTCCTCCCACACTGAAGACTGAGAAGCACTAATAGAGCTGGTCCTAGGTCTGGAAACCTCCAGGAGCTCCTAAGTTGGCTGAGCAGTGCATGGGGAGTGACGTCTCACCTGGTCTGGGCTGGTGAACCACCCACCACTTAGAATGTTCCACAACATGTTGTTTGCATTTATCTCTAGCCCAAATCTGCAGTTAGTTAAGCCTCCCCAGGGCTCCCAGATTAAATGATTCTCTTCTTGAGAAAGGTTCAATATTTGCCCATTCAAATTAACTTGGCTCTAACCTTTTGTCAAAGCATCTCTCCAACAGTAACACCACCATTACTTTTCTTAATCTAGTTTCAAAATTGACTATAAACATATCCCTTTTTCCTGGACATCTGTGTAGGGGAATTTATCTTTCCTTACCTGAGAAAGATTTAATTACTTACATTTGGGATTCCAAGGCTGTCTCAGTCATACAATTTATTTTAATCAGGAGTCTAAGTTTGTCATTCAATCCACTTATTCTCAATTAAGTGACTGTGTACTTCACTTCATTATCAATTGATTGTGATTACTTATTATCAAGTAAACTCAATATGTTTATGATGACTTCATTACTCAGACAATGCCTGCTATTCAAAGCCGTGGTTTTATTCAGGGACCCATATCTGGGCACCTTGAAATGCTATGAAATGCTTTGAAATCAATTCAAACCACAGATACTTATTGACTCCTGCATGGCCAGCACTGTACTGGGAACTTGGGGCTTGAGCATCATTCACTCAACCCAAACAAACACTGAGGGAAAGTACAGAAAACTACTGCTTTTAACTGTAGCAGATACTGTTGGTGCCCAGACAATTCCCTGTCTCTTGCTGCTTCCCACTGTCAATCTCTCTTGCAGATAAGGTAGCCACATGCCCCAGTTCCGGCCCATGCAATGCAACATGGAATATGTCAGTGGGCTTCCAAGTAGGGGATCTTTTCTCTAATAAAAGAAGAGAGAAATCAGCAGAGCTCCTGTTCTTACCTCCCTGGCTTCTGTCTGCTTCTTGCCTTTAACGTGGTCCTGAAAGGCTGTGATACCTGGAGCTATGGCAGCTATCTTGCAACCACAAAAAGAAGGTTTAGAGAACGACCGATGCTGATCCAATACTCTAATATTGTGAAGCTATTCAACTAGATCCGGGAAGTGCCTTCTTCTAGGTTTCTTGCAAAGTAAACAACTGCACTGTAATTTAAGTCTCTTGTAGTCTTACCTTCTGTTATTTGCAGGCCAAGGCATTCCTGACTGGTTTATCGATTCACGCATCTGGGGGCCTGAGCTGCTACAGACTGCTCCAACCTGCGGTGGTCTGCCTGAATCATTCTAAGCCTGACCACCCTGCACTGCAGCCTCTGTGTGCCCAGAACTGGACCAGGGGAGACCAAGCCTGAAAGAGGAACCAGAGCCCCCCTCCATCCTAGAGGGCAGGGTCTGAAACAGTCCATGGCTGCCATATCCTGGAGCCTGGAGGCTGTCACTGGACGTAGGTAGGCATGTCATACTGTGACCACCTCATCTAGCCCCACTGGGCAGGACCAGCCGGTTCCCACATCCATCTGCCTGACACCATACATAATTCAGCTTTGAATTCTGTCTCTAGCTGGGGCCCCTGCCTACCTCTCTGCCTCCTCCTACATCTCTCTCTCCCCCTCTCTCCCTGCCTCTCCACTGGAGCCATGCTGACCTTGCTCCTAACTCTAACCCGCCTGCTGTTTCCTGGTCGGCATTAGCCCCTTCCTCACCTCCAGCCCCCAGTGCACGTAGGCGGGCTCTGGGCATTGCCACCTCCTCCAAAAATCTCTGTGTTTCCCAGGACAGGTTCGAGCCTCCTCCCCAGCGCTTGCACTCTGGGGAAGGCGTCCTGTTGATTTGGTCGGAGCCTCACCCTTTTTCCTGGGAAAGTGCTCTGCCCTCCCCTTCTCTCCAGTCATGTGATTGCAGAGGGACCAATCACAAGCACGGCGCTCCTCCCACACCTGGCCAATCAGAGCCCACGCTGGTGTTTGTGTTCTGAGCTCGGGGCAGAGTACAGCCCTGTCCTGTGGGGGCAATGTCCCCTGCAGGGAGGAAAATGAGGCAGACACTTGTGGAAAAGCAGATCTGGAGATGGAATGAGAGAACATCATTAACGTCGTTGCAGTCAGCTCTGCCTGATGTCGCCGTCACCCGACTTTCTGAGTACATGAGAGTCCATAAACCCCTTTTGGCTCAAACTATGTTGAGGTGTGTTTTGATCACATACAACAGAAA
The DNA here is from genome assembly GCF_041146395.1 of Eulemur rufifrons. Lineage (NCBI taxonomy): Eukaryota > Metazoa > Chordata > Mammalia > Primates > Lemuridae > Eulemur > Eulemur rufifrons. The sequence continues at coordinate 3,992,444 of NC_090996.1, read as the reverse complement.
AAAGTTCTCCTATTACATCCCCATCACAGCGCATGTAACTCTTTTCTCATCTGTCTTCACAACCAGACTGGGAATTTCTGGAGATTTGGGCCTGGAGCACACAGACACTTAATCAATGTTCGTTGAATGAATGAGCGAGTGAATAAATAAAGGAACTGGGCTTGAGTTTGCCTCATGCACCTCGGACTTGTGCTGTTTGAATTGTGACTTTCCTCCTGCGACTAGTCCAGCCCCTGTCTCTGTTCTCTCCAGCCCCTGACTTAGCCCCCAGCTCACTCACGGGAGTTCCCAGTGAGCTCTGCAGTTACTGATAATAGCATGCCAGCCTGTACTATTTATGCTTCTAAGCTCCGGAGAAAGGCATTAAAGTCAAAATGTAAAAAATTTAACCACCTGGCAAATGCTCATGGTGTCTCCAAAATAGCCTATGCTTGCATACCTTTAGTGATAGGGAGCTCACCCCTTATGAGGCTGTCCTTCCCATCTTAGGAAGATTTCTTGCTATTAAAAAGTTCATCCTTATATTGAACAAAACCTGTTTCCTGGTACATAATTTCCCTTCTTTGGTCCTGGTTCTGTCCTCTGACCTCTCTATATTTGAAAGGCAGGGCTCTCTGTTGCTCTTCTAACTTAAATACCTCCAGGCTAACACCAGTTCTCGTGGGGATTTGATATCTTTCCAAGCTTGAATGTGCTTTTCTTTGTCCTGATCCTTCTTAAAACGAAGCCCACTTTTGCCACTGCCCCCATCCCAACCCAAGCCACCGCCACCTTATAGTGGGATATAATTTTGGTATAGCCTCTTCTCCTGCTGGCATTTCTTTTAATCCTGTGACCCCTTCCCACTAACGCAGCTGAATCTGAGGCCTCTATTACCTCTGGGGAAGATTGTCACAGGGAACAGAATTCAGCACAACACTCTGTGTGAGGAGTAAAAAGTGCAGACGACAGTAGGTCTCTCACCTCCTTCATTCTGGAATCTATGCTTCTGTTGATGCAGTCTTAGGTAGGTTCATTTTTGCCTTCATTTCTCCACTTATGGAGGCCTCATTCTATGTGAAAGAGGACATGGGGAAGAGAAGAAAGAGATGGAGGAGGAAGAGGAGGTTGTGTCACAGAAAGGAGCTATGGAAGAGGGGGTGTGTCATGGGTGTGTCCTTTAAAGTGGGTGTGAGGCAGGGTTACTGCAGTGTTTCTGGGCTCCTGACACACAGCCCTCCAAAGTTGATATTTGTGAATGTTTTCTTCATGTGAGCCCAGTTTTTCTAACACGTACTGACAGGCTCCTTAATGGCAGCTCATGGCAATGAATTGGGTAACAGGAATCTGACAGCAAGCAGATAGCCCGGACTCAGACTTGATTTCCAGTGACAGACGGAGAGTCACTGGAGAGCACCTTTAGAAGAGAAAACAAACCCAGGAAAAAGCTGTTCCTCTGCCTTCTGATGAGCTTGCCAGGGGTTGGTCAACCCATGTCGCTGTAGGCAACCCCCTGGGGTTCCCCCCTTACCTCCAAGTCCTCCCCTTCTTCTCCTTGTCCCCTTCCAAGCCCCCATCATCTTGTTGCGGGGCCTTGCCTTGCTGAAGCTATTTCCTATTATCCAATATCCATTGCCCCAACAGACATGAACAAAAGAGTCAAGACCTTGGCTTAGGGCCTGGGGGGACACAGAGAAAAATACACAAGCCAGTTTTTCTCTAGGACAGAAGAGATAGAGAGAACAAGGGAAGAGAGAGTGTGTGCCAATGGGGCAGGAAGGGTAGGTTCAGGATGAGGGGACAGGATCAGAGACAGCTCTGCCTTGGCAGGGGTGTGGGAGCCGGTCCCCAGTTGAGGGACACTGTTTTTCAAAGAGAGCCCAGGCTGGTCCCCCTGGGCGTTAGGGCCCATGGATGATGGGCATGTCACCTGTGGGCAGTCGGAAGAACTAGCTAGAAGAACAGCTCCCCTGGCTAGTAAACTATCTCCCTCTTTCCCATGAGCCTTGAGGGGGAGGGCGGACCCGCAGACATTAGAGAGGTGGTGGGGGACATGTGCAAAGGCAGGCAGCTGACCTCAGCTCAAGATCTTCTCCTTAGCTGGCACCCTGGAAACCCAGCCTCGTTATTTTCTCCTGCCTGGAGGGCTACTAATTGTTTAATTATGGCTATTTACACACTCCCACTGATTCTGTCTCTTGTCCGTCCGTCCACCAGGCCACCACCTGAGTGATCCTTGAAAAGCACAGTTCTGATCATTACAAGGCCTTGCTTAAAACTTTTCAGTTGTTTCCCATTTCCCAGAGGCGCTAGTCCCAGCTCCTGTGCAGGCGGAAAGGTAGGTTGCCTGCTGCCTGTCTCTGGACCCTGCATTCTCATCATTCTCCTGCCTACAAGCCAGGTTCCTAGGTCCTGGACTCTGGACATTTGCACATGCTGGTTCTTGATGCCTGGAGTACTCTTCTCTCCTGTTCCAATCATCTGTTACTGCATAGCAGCCACCCCAACACTTAGTGGCTTAAAACAACAGCAATCAGTTACTTTGCTCAAGAACCTGCAGGTTGGAGAGAGCTCAGAGAGGGAAGGGCTCATCTCTGCCACATGTGGCCTCACTGAGGCAGCTTGATGGGGGCTGGAGGAATCACTTTCAAGCTGGGCTGGTGCACACACGTGGCTGGCTGTCAGTGGCAGCTCAGCCAGGGATAAGGGCCGGGGCCTCAGTTTCTCCCCACTACTCTGTGGGCTGTTTAGGCTTCCTCACAACATGGCGGCTGGGTTCTGAGCGCCACAGTCCTAAGAGCAGAAGTTAGAAGCTGGATCTCCTTCTATGACCCAGCCTCAGAAGTCACACAGCATCACTTTAACTATAGTTACAAGCTTACCAGATTCAAGGGGAGGGGACATAGACCCCATCTCTCAAAGGGAGAAGTGTCAAAGTCACATTGCAGGAAGAGCATGTGGCAATAGAAATAATGTAGTACCCATTTGGAAAAATAAAATCTCCTACTCCCCTCTCTGTGCTGTTAGTCACACTCGCCCCCGGGTTTCTGCTCAAACATCTCTTTCTTAGGAAGGTGAGTGGTCATCTGAACAGAGAGGCGTCACCTTGTCATATCTTGACACCCTCTGCATCCCCTGTCACTTGCCACTCTCGGAATGACCATTTAATGTCTGTCTTCCCCACTAGAGTGTCCATGCACACTGGCTCTGTTCCCTCACTTTCTCCTCACTGTTTGAGAAAGGAAATCCACTCATTAGACATCTACATGCATCACGCTTTGTGCTAAATTCTTTAAATAGATTATGTCTAATTCTTAGAACAACCTTACAAGGTATTAATTGCTTCTTTTATTTTAGACACGAGCAGAGGCTGAAAGGTTAAAGAGAATTGTCAAAAGGATATAACAGCTAGTAAGCTGGCAGAGCCAGAATTCAAACCCAAGTTAACTAGCTGTGAGGTCCTGGAACAGTTCCGTTGTACCTTTCTGCTTCTCTGCAGTTTATTGTACATTTTGAGGGGATTACTAATTAAGGTTGAATTTTTCCAATATTTTAAGACAATTGTATTTCCCTTTAAGTAAATTCTTTGCTCATGTCTTTTATCCATTTACCCTTTTCTTATTTATTAGTAAGAGGTCTATATAGAGCAAATTATTTTCATTGTATTCAGCCTTTGATTTTATTCAGTTTTAGATGTGGGAAAGTTTTACATTTTCATGTGGTCAAACCCAAATCTTCTCTTTTTTGGATTTCTTTCATCACTTCTCAAAGTTTTTTTTCTTTTCTTATGACAAAAGCGATACATGCTCATTATAGAAAATTCAAAAAATGCAAAAAAAAATACAAAGACAAAAATACAATCACCTATTAAATTTCCACCCTCTTTGAGACCACTGTCATTAACATTATGGTATATTTCCTTCCTCTTTTTTTAAGATGTCATATATTAAAGACTCTGTATGAAATGCATGCATACAGTTAAAGAATATCGGTAAAACAAACTGCTATGCATTATGAAAATTATTGCTAAGAGCTTTCTTATACATGTCGTTTGTTGTACGTGTATAAAATTATCCTGCAGGTGTATGTATCCACCACCCTGGTGAAGAAATAGGACATTATCAGCAGCTTAGAAGCCTCTGAGCTGCCTTCTCCAATAACATCTCTCACTCCTACCCCTGTTTTCTAGAGGCAATCATGATCCTAAATTTGTGTTAATCATTCCCTTGATTTTTTTTATAGTTTTACTATCTAGCTATCTACCATTAACAATATATTGTTTAGCTTTGGCTATTTTTGACCTTTATTTCTGACATTTGCTTCCCCTTGATATTATGTTTTGAGATTGGCTTGTGTAGACCGAGAAGGAAAGGGCAGTTCCTCCATTTTGCTGTTGTGGAGTATCGCAGTGCATGAGTAGACCGTGGGTGGTTCATTCGTTCTACTTTTTTTTTTTTTTTTTTTTTTGGAGACAGAGTCTCGCTCTTTTGCCCTGGCTAGAGTGCTGTGGCATCAGCCTAGCTCACAGGAACCTCAAATTCCTGGGCTTAAGCAATCCTTCTGCCTCAGCCCCCTGAGTAGCTGGGACTACAGGCATGCACCACCATGCCTGGATAATTTTTTCTATATATTTTTAGTTGTCCAGCTAATTTCTTTCTATTTTTTTTTTTAGTAGAGATGGGGTCTCCCTCTTGCTCAGGCTGGTCTTGAACTCCTGATCTCGAGCAATCCTCCTGCCTGAGCCTCCCAGAGTGCTAGGATTATAGGCATGAGCCACCGCACCCGGCCCATCCGTTCTACTTTTGAAGGACATTTGGGTTGTCTCCAACTTTGGGCTTTATGAACAACGGTGCTATAAACTTTCTCACACATTTCTCCTCATGCATGTATAAAAGCATCCCTAAGCTGTGCATACCTAGGAGTGGCACCGCTGGGTTGTGGACACACAATCACACCTTCAGCTTCTAGCCAACACCCAACTCTTTTCCAAAGTGGTTGTAGCAATTACACTCCCACCAGTAAATCACTCTTCATTGTTGCACATTCACTTGCTATTATTTTAGTTAAATATTTTTTGCAATCTGGTTGGTATGAGGTTAATCTTGTCAAAATGTCAAAATTGTTTCAATTTTTTATACATTACTGATACTGATATTTTACCAATTACTGAGAAGATTGTGTTAAAATGCTCCCCTGTGATGGTGGATTTGTCATCAATTTCTCCTTACAGTGCTGGTGTTTTGTTTTGTTTTGTTTTATTTTGTTTTGTTTTGTTTTAGAGACAAGAGTCTCACTCTATGTTACACAGACTGAACTCAGTCCTGGCTCACGGCCCCTCCTGCACGCGTGGCCTCCACATGTGGGAGCCCCAGTGCTCAAGCTGGGCCCCTCTGCCCTCCTGTGCTTACCTCTCTCCCCAGCGATGACATCCTCTTCCTGGGTTACTACTATCCCCGGGCCAATGATGTTCAGGGTGGCCGGTTGCTGATGGGGTGTGTTGGTTACGCCTGGGTCACTGCCTGTCGCCACAGCCAGGGATGGACCAGGATACCCCAGGGAGTGGCGTTTGCCTCCGGAGGAGCACGGGGCAGGAGGCCTGGCAGAGAAGCAGTGGCCACAACAGCGCTGTTCCTTCTCCTGAAATGTCCTGGTTGGGACTCGGGGACTATTTGACCGCATCCTCACCAGCCCTTGCTGGAACCTGGCCCGGAAGGGTTGAACCTCTTCTCACCCCCCATCCTCGCTCCAAAGGAAGACAACACATCATCATCAGATGGACCCACAGTGAGAAAACCACTGAAGGGTTTTAAACAGGGGAACCCCATGTTCTAGGCTATACTTCGGAATCACCCCAGTTTCTCTGCAAAGCAAGGAACAGATGCCCAAGAGTGGGCACAGGCACTAGCTGAGGATGGCGGGTGGTGGAGAGGACGGAGAGAAGGGGGTGGTTGCGATTTCTGGTGGATGGCTGGGGGAGGTGTGCAGTGAGCAGCCCGGAGCCCTGGCCCCAGCCTGGCTGAACTTTCTCAAGCTTCCCGAGTGCCAGCGGCCACACCGTGGGGGAACTGGGACCCCACTTGCCCAACCAGAGGGTGTAATGCCGCTCAGCGTGCACCCCGCCGTGGGCTGGGATCTCCCACAGAGAAACGAGCAGTACAGCTTGTCCTGACTAGCAAGGGCCCGGGAGCCCGAGAAGCACATGTAAAGCTGCTTTTTATAGACGCAGTCGCAGCCCAAAGGGTGTGAAATCCCGGAGAAAAGTCAGCCCCCTCCACCCTCGAAGAGGAAATAACAGCAGACATTACAATACACTCGAGAGGGAGTTACAACTGTGAATGTATCAGCTTTCCAAGAACCAGAAGTGAAAGAACAATCTGGAAAATACTATTGAACATATTCTAATGACTTAAAATCATTGAAATGGATAAAGAGAGAGAGAGAAATGGAAGATGGAAACTATGTACGTATATATATAAAAAGGTTCAACAGAACTTCCAGAGAAAGTTTCCACTGGAATTGACTGTCACTTTGGCACGTGACCTTCACCTGTGAGATGATGCTCCGATCCCTCGGCTGTAACACACGCCACAGCAGGGCGACACCGAGGGCCGCTTGTCACAGACGGGATGTGCTGGTGAGGCGGGTGGTGGGGACAGTGGCCCAGCCCTGGGTGTGGGCAGCTGCAGGACTGCCTGTGCAGGGAATCGAACTTTCAACCTCGGCCTCGAGAACTGCACATAGAACTGCTTGTAGAATGGGGCAGTTATTAATATTTGAATGTGCCCAGCCTTTGTGCTTTCCCTACTTCGCCTTCTGAAGAGAATACGGCCTCTGACCCACTCAACTTCCTAATCTGCTAGGAAATCCAGGCCTCAGCAGACCATTTCCTGCCATTTAAAAAAAATGCTGAATCGTAGAATTTCCCTGCAGTGAGGGACCACTGAGAGACGGGAGGCGGAGGGCAAGGAACTGGTGAGTAGGGCCAGGACGCTGCGTGAGAAGGGGCCAGAGAGGGAGGAGCAGCCAGTGGAGGGGAGTCTGTCTGGGGAGGAGCAGCGAGGTGCTGGGTCGGAGAGACAGATGAGAGTCCTGGCAGCCAGGGGCCCTCAGCCCTGTGCACTACGTGAGAACTAGCCAGCAGTGAGAACCAGCCAGCAGTGAGAACTAGCCAGCAGTGAGAACTAGCCAGCAGAGGGACCAGGGTGCACAACAAAAGTCGCTGAGGTTAAGCTCTGGCTCCTCTTCGACATTTCTCAAGAGACGCTAGCTAAGGACGGGAATTGCTTTTCATTTGTTTATCTTGGGAGCTGTTTTGCTAACATTCTGGGCGACTTGCAGGATTCTGTGAACGGGATTCTCAGCAGAGACGGGTGTCATGAGATTCCCACTATCCAGCTGGGGAGGCCCAGTGGTCAGTGCACATATGCAAGTTAATTTGGAAATCACTCCAACCAGGTGTGCGGCATCTGCTCCTTCCGCTTGGTCTGGCTCAGTGAGATTCTCCTTAAGGGGGAAAAGCCCTTTCTGGGGGTGGGCAGGCATAATTGAAAGGTAAACAGTGAGCTGCCTGTGGCTACGATTTTTTTGACATTCAAAATATTTTTATTTTAAAGATGAACATATTACAAAATTGAACTTTCCCCCCGCAGTGTGTAGTTCTATGAGTTTTATCGTATGTATAGCTTGGCACAACCACATGCAGTCAGGATACAGAGCAGTTTCTTCAGCCCAGAAAATTCCTTTGTGCCACCCATGTGTCATCACGTTCCCCTCCCACCCCACCTTGGCAACCACTGATCTGTTCTCCATCACTGTAGGGTGTCTTTTCAAGAACGCCATATAAATAGAATCATCCAGGATGACGATTCTCCTTCTTTCCTGCAGTGTGTAAGTGAATCTTTTAAGACTGGCTTCTTTGACTCAGCCTTGGAGATTCATCCAGGCTTTTGTGTGTGTCAACAGTTCACACCTTTTGAATGCTGAGCGGTGTTCCATTGCATGGAAGTGCCACACTTTCTTCATCCATTCACCTGTTCATCACCTGTTGAAGGACTTTTGGGTTGTTTCTAGTTTGGGTGATAATGAGTAGAGCTGTTATAAACATTCACGCACAGGTTTTTTTTTGGTAAGAACATAAGTTTTCATTTCTCTAAGATAAATATCCAGAAGTGGTATGATTTCTTTATGAGAAATTACCAGATTAATTTCCGGAGTGGCTGTACCATTTTGCAGTCTCACCAGTAAAGTGTTTAACAGTTCTCATTGCTTGTATCCTTGTCAGCACTTGTTTTTTTGGTCATTCTAGTAGGTGTGGCACTTCATCCTGTTTTTTTTTCCCTAATAGTAATGATGCTGATTATCTTTTTGAGTGCTTATTTGACTTCTGTTGTCCTTTTTTCTTTTCTTTTTTTGGAGACAGGGTCTCACTCTGTTGCCCAGGCTGGAGTGCAGTGGTGCAGTCATAGCTCACTGCAACCCCTAACTCCTGGGGTCAAGTGATGCTCCTGCCATAGTCTCCCAAGTGGCCAGGACTATAGGTGTGCACCACCTCGCCCAGCTAATTTTTAAATTTTTTGTAGAGGTGGGGGGGTGGTCTTGCTATGTTGCCCAGGCTGGTCTCGAGCTCCTGGTCTAAAGCAATCTTCCTGCCTCAGCCTCCCAAAGTGCTGGGATTATAGGCATGAGCCACTGTGCCCAGTCTCTGTGCCCTCTTGGATGAAAGATCTGTTCAAGCTCTTTGCCCATTTTTAACTAGGCTCTTACTTTCTTGACTGTTGAGTTTTGAGAGTTCTTTATATGTTTTGTATATAAGTTGTTTGTTGGATACGTGATTTGCAAATATTTTATTCTAGTCTGTAGCTTGTCATTTAATTCTCTTAATAATTTTGATGAAGTTCTATTTATTACTTTTTTTTTAATGGATTGTGGTTTTGGTATCATGCCTAGGAAATCCTTGCCTAACCTCAGATCTTAAAAGTTTTCTCTTGTGTATCTTAAAAGTTGCACACTTTTATGTTTAAATCTGTGATGTATTTTGAATTAGTTTTTGTATAAGGTGTGAGGTTTTCATTGCGGTTCATTTTTTTGCACATGTATATCTAATTGTTCAGTACCAGTTATCAAAAAAGCTATCCTTTCTCACTGAATTGCCTTTGCATCTTTGTCAAAAGTCAGTTGCATGTATTTGGGGGTCTATTTCTGGACTCTCTATTCTGTTTTATTGACCTGTGTGTCTATTGCTTCACCAATACCACACTGTGTTATTTACTAGAGTGATGTAGTAAATATTTAAATTGGTTAGTGAGTTCCCTCCAACATACTCTTCTTTTTAAAAACAGTTTTGAGAATCACTGTTGAGTCTTTCAGTCCATGGAACATGGTATATCTTTCTATTAATTTGTATCTTCGTTGATTTCTTTTGTCAGTGTTTTATAATTTTCAGCAACAGACGCTGTATGTGTTTAGTTAGATTTATACCTAAGCATTTCATTTTTTGGAGTTGTTTTAAATGATATTGATTTTTAAATTCTGGTTTCCAATTGCGCATTGCTAGTATATAGAAATATAATTGATGTTGTGGTTGATTTTGTATTCTGCAACCTTGCTGAACTTACTTATTAGTTTTAGGAGTTCATTTTGTGTATTCCTTGGGATTGTCTATGTAGGTAATTACGTTGTCTATGAATAAGGACAGTTTTAGTTCTTTTTTAATCTGTATTCCTCCTATTTCTTTTTCTTGCCTTATTCACTGGCTATGATTTCTAGTATGGTGTTGAATAAGAGTGGTAAGAGTAGATAGCCTTACCTTGTTCCTGATTTTGAGGGGGAAAAACATTCAGTCTTTCCCCATTAAATGTGATGTTAGCTTGAAGGTTTTTATAGGTAGCCTTTATCAGCTGAGGGATTTCTATTTCTAGTTTACTGAGGTTTAAAAATCATGAATGGATATGAAATTTTGTCAAATGTCTTTTCTGCATCAATTCATACGATCATGTGCTTTTTTTTCAACGATACTCTGACCCGTGTTTGGGTGGCTGTGGGTGAAGAGAAGGGAAAATGAAGCATGACAAGAAGGAGACAGAATTCGGCGGAAGTTGTGAATTGGAGCAAGAAGTGGCTAGGAGAAGTATAAGCTTCCCCCCGCGCTCCACCAAAGAATTCTGATGTATTGGAAAGATCCTGGACTTCTTGCTATAGATGGGATGAGGCTCAACTGTTTTCACTGAAATCCTAAAGGGCAAGGTTGACCTAAGCGGTCTGGAGCACTTGGGGGCCCCTGGGGCAGATGACCTCTGGGGCAAATATGTCTCTCTACTCTCACTTGGGCCTCTTGTGTGCAAATTCATTAATGTGTTTGATGAGGCTTCTAAGTCATCACCCAGGCCGGTGCCTGGCCTGTGGCAGGTGCTTTTTGCACACCAATGAATGACTGCATGACTGTGTCATCGACTAGACAGTATGACATTGTGATTAACAGCGTGAGCTGGGGAGCCTGACTGCCTGGGTTGGACTGTGGTTTTGCCACGTAGAAGCTGAACTGTAGCAAAGTATTAAAGCTCTTCGTGCCGCAGTTTCCCCATCTCTGAGATGAACTTAATAATAAAGGTACCTACAGGGTTTAGAAAGGTGTCTGGCCTATAGTGAGCGCAGTGTAAGTCTGACCATTATTAATAATATTATTCTTCACATTTTTATCACTCCTTGCCTTTCCATTTTCATTACATTGCCATCATTTTCTTTTTTCTTTTCTTTCTCTGTATTTCTTTTTTAAGGTAAAACTTAACATAGTTTCTCCTGCTACCGTCATAGAATTGGAAACAACTTTAGAGGGGGTCTAATTCGAGCTCCTTGTTTTCTGTGTAAGGACAAAGGGGCTCAGAGAAGCCACGTGATCCCCCCACAGCTGCCTGGGGCATCACTGCAAAGCCAGGGCTTGTAGGTCAGGACCCTCAAAACACCCCAAATATCTGCATCGTTGAAGGCTACAGTGCAGGAGCCCACTCAGAGCCAGGAGACTTGTAGCTTGGCACATGGCAGTCACCTTAGTCCCCCACGGTGTGTTACAAAGTGGAAAGGTAGGTGAAGTGGGGGAAGGGGCAGAGTCAGAGCAAACACTCCCTGTGCCCCCTCAGGAGCGGAGCGTGTTCTGGGACCTGGAGGAAGCCCTCAGTTCCTGAGACTCCCTGGACAGGTCACACACACCCAAGGCTGCCTTTGTCGCCTGGCCCCTCCCTCCAGCAAAGGCCTGAGACAGCAGCCTCACAAATCACCATTGACCCAGAGTGCACTTGGTGCTGGTGCCCATGAATATTTCAGGCCGTGCTGCTTAGTTATTAATGGAATGAAATGAAAGAGAATTCTTCAGCCTCTCCCCTTCTCCACAGATGGAAAACCAGAGGCAGGGTCTGTGAGGCTGGAGTGACAGGTGTTTGGGGACTTGGGATGTTGAGGGGGAGCTTGCCGTGTCCTATCCTAATTGTGAAAAAGAAGACACTGGCCCCTTGTTCCAGAGAACCCCAGAGCTTCCTTCTTCCCCCTGCTCCCTAGGAGGGGTTATGTGTGCTGTCTTGCGGTGTCTGTCTGTCCCCACGCCTTGCATGGGGCAGATGCTCACCACGCATGTGTGGAATGGGGTCAACTACAGTGACCTCCTTCTGAGGAGTGAGCCCAGGGAGCCCCCTGGAGCCTCCACTTAGGGTGAGGCCGGCGACCTGTCCGCTGCTCTCGACCATACCGCCTGACACCATGGAAGACTGGTTGCCATGTATGTGTTCGTCTTCCCTTCCTGTCCTTGCTTTCTTTCTCAGAGCTGGAGAAGTAGCATTTCAGGGTGGCCTCGGGTGACAAATTCTCCATCATTAAAACCCCCCATGGGTGGGCAGCAGCCGGGAAGAACCAGCTTTTTCTGGGAGAGGAAGCAGGGCCAATGGTTCATCTCACTGTTCCTTTTCATTTGGAACATAACACACCCAGAAAGCTCAGACCCCACGCTGAAGAAACCAATTACACCACCCAGCATTTTTAGTGCTCCAAGTCTCTGAGCAAAGGAAATAGGTGAGACATTGTCGTCATGGTAGCTAGTCACAAATTGTCTCTTAAAATAGTATCCATGCTGGCCGGGCGCGGTGGCTCACGCCTGTAATCCTAGCACTCTGGGAGGCCGAGGTGGGCGGATCGTTTGAGCTCAGGAGTTCGAGACCAGCCTGAGCAAGAGCGAGACCCCACCTCTACTAAAAATAGAAAGAAATTATATGGACAGCTAAAAATATATATAGAAAAAATTAGCCAGGCATGGTGGCGCATGCCTGTAGTCCCAGCTACTCGGGAGGCTGAGACAGGAGGATCGCTTGAGCTCAGGAGTTTGAGGTTGCTGTGAGCTAGGCTGACGCCACGGCACTCACTCTAGCCTGGGCAACAGAGTGAGACTCTGTCTCAAAAAAAAAAAAAAAAAAAAAAATAGTATCCATGCTGATTAAGAAGGGGCTCAATGCTTCAAGACTGGTGGTGAAGATGTACACGCACCAGGCCCCTCTCCTTCTCGCATGGGGTCTGGGGCGCCACCCGGCTCTAGAGGGAACCTCCTTCCAGGATCAGGAGGACTGAAATCCCCAGCTTCAGGCCCTACTGAAAGGATTTAGGCTTGAGGATTCCTGTTCTTGTCTCTTCAATTCAGTAAAAGATCCTTGTTGATGTGTCAGGCACAGTTCTAGGTGTGGGGGGTGCAGCTGTGAGCAAGAGGACGGAGCGTGTGTTCTCATGGTGATGACCGATCTTCACCAGGGTGCAAAGACATAACCTCAGTGAGAGAAGATGAAGGAGGGACCGAGTGTGTAGGGGGGTCATCTTTTACATACAGTGCATCAGCAAAGGCCTCTCTGAGGCTGAGAGAGGAGAATGAGGCAGGCGTGTGGGGCCCTGGATTACTGGGGGATGCACTTTCTCTGCTCCTGAGGTGGCTGCGCCTTTCTGGCTTCTCTCCTCTCCCTTCCCCGCTACACCCAGGGCAGGTGGAGGGACTGAGCTGATCAGTGGAGTCGGGAAGAATCTACCCGGCACCCTCACCTCTCCCCCTTGGGGACAAGCTGTCCATAGAGGGCAGGATTCTCCTCGGCTCTTGGGGAGACCAGCCCTTGGTGGGGTGGCCGTGCCCCAGGAAGACATGGGCAGCCCTAATGTCTTAGTCCCTTTCTGTTGGTTATAACAGGGTACCTGAAACTGCATAATTTAGAAAGAAAAGGAATTTCTTACATTTCTGAAGGCTGGGAAGTCCAGGCTTGAGGGGCTGATGAGGGCCTTCTTGCTGGTGGGGACTCTCTGCAGAGCCCCAAGGCACCACAGGGCATCACACGGTGTGGAAGCTGAGTGTGCCAGCTCAGGTCTCTCCTCCTCTTCTCATAAAGCCACCAGTCCCTCTACTGTGATAGCCTATTGATCCACTGATCCATTAGTCCATGAGTGGGCTCTGTCCTCATGACCCGGTCACCCCTAAAAGGCCCCACCTCTCAATCCTGCCACATTGGGGATTAAATTGCAACATAAGTTTTGGACAAATATTCAAACCACAGCACCTAGGAAGTGACCAAGCTATCAGCCCTGCTTCACTGGAAGCCGTGCCTGCTTGTTAAATGAACAAACACTTGCATCTTAGCCCATTGATGACATCAGGGTCCTTCTGGTCCACCAAGCTAGAACCCTCAGAATGACTGTCAGCGCCATGCTTCCTCCGACTTTCCCTTCCCTTCCACACTCACGGCCAGTCACCGCTCTCCCAAACGTCTTTGTCCTCTTCCCTCCCACGCCTGGCGTAACCTTCCCTCTCCTCCCGGGATTCTCAGCCAGCTTCACGGTCCTTACTGGATGCTCCTTTCCTTTCTCTCCTCTCTTCCTTCCGTTCCACCTTTCCAATTGTCAGGATGGTCTTTCTAAGAAATATAGGCTGAACCACACAACTCTCCACCCAGACGACAGAACTGTGCTCAGTTTCATGAAGAATGAAACAAACCCCTCAGTGTAACATTTGGAGTCCCCTTTCATCCTTCCAGGCTGTTCCAGCCACTGTGGCTGCAAAACCAACCACTTGAAACTTAGTGGCATTGATAATGTTTACAGAGTCTGTGAGTGGGGAATTCAGAAACAACTCGGCAGTTATTCTTGCCTGGGGTCTTTCTTGTTGCAGTCAGAGGTGGGCTGCAGTCTGATGACTGCTGGAACCATCTGAAGAATTGATTGAGGCTGGAAGATCCATTTTTGAGGTGGTCCACTCACATGGTGGGGCTCCTAGAGTGTCCTCATGGCGTGGCCACAAGCTTCCCCCAGAGTATATGATCCGATAGACTAGGTGGAAGCCGCAGTGCCTTTTGTGACTTAGCCAGTGACTTGGAGGTCTCACGTCACTGCATCTGCCATGTGCTATTTGGTCCGAGCAGCTCCAGGGGTCTGTCAAGGTTCAAGGAGAGGGCGCACGGACTCCCACCTCTAGATAGTCACTGTCATGTTGTAGAGAGGAAGTGGGAGGGAACACACACCCGTGCAGCCCGCAATCGGCCACTCGGGCCATATCTCACCGCATTCCTGCAGGCATCTCAGGTTTTACCCACCGGCCACGTGTTTTCACAACCTTGTTTCTTTCCTCCGCTGCCCCATGGAACAGAAACACCCTCGCCCACTTCATCGTCCTGCAAGGCCAGCTCAAATAACACGTCCCAGAGGAAGCTTCCCTGACGCTTCCAGGCAGAATGAATTCTCCCTGTTCGCTCCCTCTGCATCCTGCTCACGCCTCTGGTTAGCATGTTTTCCTCTCTGCTGTATTATTTAAGAGTCTGTCTCTCCCATGAGAATTAAACTCACCTTCCTACCTCCGCTGCCTAGCACACGGTCTAGCCCAGAGGAAGTTCTGAAAAGCAATGCTCGCCAAGTTACGGCACATCTGAGAGATGGCCCGGGCGAGAGAGGGGCCATGGCAGGGTGGCCAGGCCATGATTCTGTGTGAAGTGTCAGCTTCTAGGACCTTTCGTTGAGGAGATCCCGTTCTGCATATCGGTGTCAAAGCTGATGCTGATGACCAGGTCCCAGGATGAAGGTGAGGGTGCAGAGCCCTGTCCGTGATGCAGAATTGCGCCTGGCCGGCTCTGGAGTGCAGCGGCCAAGGAGGAAACATTCTTAGTTACAGCTGTGACACATCAGCTCAGCCTCTGCTGCAGCCTGGCGCTGCATATTCATGGCCTGGAGTTTAACATGTCCAAGGGATCCTGCTTCCCCCACCCGGACTCACGTCCCCGACCCCTGCCCTCCCCAGCCTGCCTGTCTCAGGAAACGCCTCCTTTGCTCAGGCTCGAGAGCCCTACGACTGCAACTGTTCCTTGATTCGAATCATCTCCTGTGTTCACACCCCGCATGCTAGCCACCCCCAAGCCCCGGCAGCACTGTCTTTGGGATAAACCCTGAATCCGGCCACTCCTCCTCCTCCACCGCGGCACCCTGGGCCGAGCCACCACGTTATCCAGACGCCTGTGGAGGCTCCTGGCTGTTTTCTCCGCTTCCGAGCTCGCCTCTCCTGTCCTGACCGTCTGCACGGCAGCTCCAGGGACCTTCCTGAAACGCACATCGGATCACATGCCTGTTGTGTACGGGCCCTGCCAAGGCCACCCATAGCCTGGGATTGAAATGCCAGAGCCATGCCTGGCCCGGAAGGCCCTGCGTGCCCTACCCCAGCCCTCCAGGTCCCCGTCGCTTTGGCCTCCCCCCGCCCCTACAGCAGGCCAGCCTATGCCCTCTCCAGGCCTTGGCTCCCTCTTCCTCCCAATCTCACGATTGGCTCCTTCAAAGGCCTCCTCCTTCGGAGGGGCGGGGGGCTTCGCTGTCTCTGCCCTCTGGTCACCCTCTCCACGGCCCTGCTCTTCCTTCCTCCCCGGCCCTCATCCCTGCTGGACTCACGGTGTGTCGTCATTGGTTGACTTGCTCCTGGTGTGTCTCCCCCAGTAGAACGTCAAGTTCAGGAGATCAGAGACCACGTCTGTCCAGGCTGTGTCTGTCCTCGGCCCCTCTCCTGTCTGTCTGCATCAGGCCTCAGGCTGGATGTGGCCAAGCGGCAGGACATCAGGGTCCTGCCCCTGACCCACGCAGCACAGGCAAGGGAAGAGAGGCCGAGAAACAAACAATGAAAAGGAAAAGAAACAGCCGGGATCAGAGAGACGCCTGGCCTCCCCCATGGCTTCCTTGACGGAGACCTTGTGCCCTCTGGCAGTTTGGGACTCCGCCCTCTGGGGAAGTGGGGCTTCATCCCCTGGGCTTGTTCCTTGGGATCCTGCATGTGTGGGGGCCTCCAGGCAAAGGAGCTTTCTGGAGAGGTGCCCCCACATGTTCTGTGGCCCCGTTTTCTCCCCTCTGAGAGGAGCCTGGGGACTGGATCTTGCCCCGACACACCTGCCCCCTCAACTTCAGCTCACCTTTTGGCAGGGGGATCACTGTCACCAAACGGAGCAACTAGTGACCTCCTCAGCAGCCACAGGGGAAGAAATCCTTCATCCTAACGCCAAACACACTCTGGCTCCAATCTGTGGTTTCCGTGCAGCCACTGGCAGCATTCAGATGATGAATTTGTTTGGCGCAGAATTGTAGGAGGTGGTCTTCGAAAGAGGGCCGCAGAGAATTCCCTGGTCTTTGATCACGGCAGCTGTGTCTGGGCCTCTCGGGGAGTCACGGGGCCCTGGCCTCTGTCTGGGGGCTGGAAGCTTTGCACTGAGAATGCCGACCAGCAAGGGGGAGGGTTGGGTTTGTTCAGTCTGGGCGCCCTGGAGGGGTGTGTGTGTGTGTGTGTGTGTGTGAGAACGTGCACCTGGCCCATAGTCATTGTCCATCCATCCATCCATCCGTCCATTATGTAGAGTTCCTGCTCCGGGCCAGAGCCCGGGCCAGGGGTTTTACGTGTGTCTTATCCAATGTCCACTGCTATGGTTTGAATGTTTCTCTCCCCCAGAATTCATGTTGAAACTTAATCCCCACTGTGGTGGTGTTGAGAGGTGGGGTCTTTTTGGGACATGATTAGGTCACTTTTGGGGGATGGATTGATGCCCTTATGAAAGAGGCTTTAGAGAGAGTTCACTTCCATTGCTGCTCCGCTCCTCTGCCAGGTGGGGACACCTAGACGGCGCCATCTGTGAGCAACAGGCCTCCACCAGACATCAAACCGACTGTCACCTTGGTCTTGGACTTGCCAGCTCTGGAACTGTGAGAAATAAATTTCTGATCTCTATAAATTACTCATTCTTTCATATAATGTTACAGCAGCACAGACGGACCAAGACACCCACACGCTGAGGCAGACAGTGTCACCCACTTTACAGATGGGGCAGTTGGGGCCCAGAGGGGGTCAGTGACTAGCCCGAGGCCACTCAGCATGAGCGTTTGAACTCACATCCTTCTGAATCGCTCGTGTCTGGGCCATGGGCCCCTCCGCCAACCCCTGCTCACAATGCATACTTTAAAAACAGCTTTATTGAGATATAATTCACATATTATGCAATTCACTCATTTAAAGTGCACAATTCAGTGGTTTTTAGTATATTCACAGAGTTATACAGTCATCACCACAATTCTAGAACATTTTCTTCACCTAAAAAAGAAGCCCCACCATTTAGCTGTTACCCTGCAACGCCCGTACCCCAGGCGCTAGACACACACTACGCTACTTTCCGTCTCTATAGACATGCCGATTCGGATATTGCATATAAATGGAATCACACACTGCATGGTCCTTTGCGACTGGCTTCTTTCACTTGGCATGAAGTTTGAGATTCATCTACATTGTACCTCATATCCGTATCTGCACTTCCTTTTTTTCTATGGTTCAATAATGTTCCATTGTGTGAATATTCACATTTTGTTTATCCATTTATCAGTTGATGGGCACTTGGGTTGTTTCCACTTTGGGCCACAGTGAATCATGTTCACAATGCATCTTCAAAAGAGAAGATAGAAAACACAGAAGATAGAAGAGACCTAAGGCCTGGGCAGCCCATGCTACCTACCCGGCCATCTCAAGGCATGGCCAGCATGCGGGTGGCCGTGGGACAGAGCGCTGGCTTAGCTACCGTCCACCCTGAGGCTGTGCCCCAGGGCTTACAGGACGTCCTCTATGGGAGGTTTTTCTAGGGTGTTCCTGCCTTGGGTCACCGAGGGCTGGCTGGACCTCTGGGGACCTGAGGGAGCTGCCACCCCACCTTGTTCTCCAAGGGAAGGCTGTCCCTGTCCCCAGGCTGCAGGCTTTGCAGCAGCTGCGGGCTCCCTGGCCGGCCCCACGCAGGGCTGTTGCTGTTGCTGTTGCCAGCAGGACTGAGGGAGAGGCAGGCGCCTGGCATTTTCTCTGCACGCTCCTACAGCTCAGCGAACCCAGGCCCCTGCCCCTCCTGGCACCACCGCACACCTTAGCCTTTGAATCAATTTAACACTGGCCAGGTGCAATTTAGCAGGTTTCTTAGTTCTCTGTTGCTCTGCCGGAGAGGAAACTCATTTGCACTGTAATTTTAAAAGCCTTTTCAGTACATCTGATTCCAGAAGTGAACATTTTGATTCCTGAAAGAAGAAAAGGTAAAATTTGAAAGGCATTAATGACTTTCCCTACACAACGGGCAAGATATGAATTCTGGCTCCAGGAGAAAAAGAACAGGACAGCGTGTTGGCACATCAAGGGCCCTACCTGCAGCCCTCACCGTTGCAGGGGCTGAGATGGATCAAGTGTTGGTAGAGGTGTGGGTGACCCTAGACCCCAGATAAGGCACGTTGCCCACTGATGGTTCCCACGCTTGTTTTTTAAGTCACAGTCTTGGCCCCGTCAGCAGCAGAGAATAGTCTGTGTAGTGTCCTGGGACCCTCCTGCGACCATTCTGGTGCAGGGCAGGGGCTGCCTGGCCCTGTGGGAGGAGGCGGTGAGACCCACACACTTGCCATGGGTGTTGGGACCTGCAGGTAGAAGGCCATGGGGTTGACAGCTGGGGAGGGTGTACTACAGGGGCCAGGTGGAATGGTGGTAGCCCGGAGAGAGGCGCACGTGGCTCTCTCCTTAGAAAGGGAACCCCTGGCTGGGTGCTGTGGCTCATGCACCCAGCAGCTAGGGAGGCCAAGGTGGGAAGATTGCTTGAGGCCAGGAGTTCAAGATCAGCCTGGGCAACATAGTGAGACCCCATCTTTACAAAAAAATAAAAAAAAAAATTAGCTGTGTGTGGTTATGTGGACCTGTAGTCCCAGCTACTTTGGAGGCTGAGACAGGAGGACTGCTTAAGCCCAGGAATTTGAGGCTACACTGCTCTCCAGCCTAGGCAACAGAGTGAGACCTTCTCTCAAAAATAAAAAAATAAGTAAAAGTAAGTGAAAGAGATGCCCTGAACTCGATGCCTGTTGGAGGCGGCCATGGAATGAGCGTTGGGGACATGGAGGCAGGACAGGTTCTGACAGGAGCTGGGCCAGTGGACGTCTGTGGGAGAAAACATGGTAGCCACTACAGAATGGGGTGCTCTGGGTGGAATCGGGGGCCTCATGTCTGCAGAACGATTTAGAAGGACCCAGCTACCCTGCAGGTAGGAGATTCAGGGGACTCCGAACTGGACAGTATAAATAGTGACCCAGCCAAGATGCAAAGTGGACTCAAAATCAGGAATAGAGAGTTCCTGGGCTGGGAGGTTGCAGCATCTGAAGGTTTCTTAGCACAAGAGGGCCACCAAACTAACCTCGGTTATGGGGCAGGCAGGACCTGGGACTGCAGAGGCCCTCCTGGTGTCACCTCTAGGAGGACAGAGATGACTCCGTGGCTTTGAGAGGGGACACAGCCATGGAGCAGGCCTGGGTTGGCAATAGGACCAGACATCCTTAGGGTTCCTACACCAGCCCCTCCTGCGCACACAGGCACCCAGTGTGGCAACGAGCCTGGGGTTACAGGGTGTCCTCCTGGGCCTGGACTGGTCCCCAGTGCAGGACACAACTGAGTATGTGCACTTGGGCCCACAGGAGTGGAAGGTCGCCCCTGGAGCGATGTCAGGGACTCCTGGGGACCCTCTGCTCACCTCAGACAGGGCAGGGCTGGGCAGCCACACAGACACACGTATGATGGGATAAATGAGTGATGGGTACCGAGAGCTGAGCTTGGGGAAACCCTGAAGCCAGGAGACTGAGAAACGAAGCAGGAGTCGTGCAGCGCCTCAGAGTTCGTGAGTCTTTGGGGGTCCCCGTTGAGGCAGAGCGGGTCTGCTTCCCGGGGACTCCCTATGCCTCTGGGTCACAGCCTGCATAGATGGGAAAATTGTTCTCAGGTGCCCCGGGCCCATTTAGATGGGGTATCAGAGCGTAGCGTATCACGGCTGGAAAACATCTTAACAGTGGGGACCTGGGGTTTTAACAGATCCTAAAAGCTTAAGGATTGCTCAAAAGGAGTCTCCAGGAAGCTACAGGGAAAGAGGGCATGACAGGGCTGACCACTAGCTGGCCTCCGTGGAGCCTTTATGCAAATTAGAAAAAGCAGCCCTTGTTGAGCAGATGCGTCCCTGTGCGCACATGCCCGGCATCAGACAGAATCTTTTTGCAAAGAAAAAGGCACAGGATTTGGCAAACGAACTGCAGGCTGGATTTTTGGTGCCTTTGAGCAGTCTACAACCTACTCAACTGTATGTGGCCTGTGGTGGGCTGCATGGCGGCCCTCACAAAAGATCTCCACCTCTTAATATCTAGAAACTGTGAATGTTACCCTTTGTGGCAAAGGGGACCTGCAGATGGGAGTACGTGCAGGATTTTGAGGTGAAAGGATTATGCTGGAATATCTGGGTGGGTGCAATGTACTTACAAGGGTCCTTTTAAGAGGGAGGCAAGAAGGTCAGAGGAGGAAGTAGGAACTGTGACTCAAGGAACGGGTCGTGGGCCAAGAAACACAGATGGGAAGACTCTAGAAGCTGGAAAAGGCCAAAAAGAAAAAAAAAAAAAGGATTTTCCCCAAGAGCCTCCAGAAGGAATCAGCCCTGCCAAGACCTTGACGGTTAGCCCAGCGAGGCTGATCTTGGACTTCTGACCTCCGGCACTGTAAGATGATACATTTGTGTTGTTTTAAGCCACCGAGTCTGTGGCAATCCGACACAGAAGCAGCAGGAAATGAGTACACAGCCTTCACGTGAGCCCCCGTGCTCGTCTGCGCTGTGCTCTGGGATTCCAAGGGAGGTTGCGTTTGAAGAAGGAGCAGGGCTGCTGAGAGCGTCTGAAAACTACATCACTGGATGGCGGATTAAAGTATTGTTTCAATGTTAAATTTACTGAAGTTGATAACTGTGCTGGAGTTGCAAGAGAATATCGGTATTCCTGGGAAATACACGCCGAAGCATTGAGTACAGTGCGTGGAACTTATTCCCAAACGGGTCAGAAAAATGAGTGTATATATCCCTACCTGAAATATATGAAAATATATGAAATACACACACATAGGCATGAAAAGAGAGCAGATGACAAGGCAAGCGTGGAAAATGTCCGCAACAGGCAAGTCTCAGGGAAGGCGTTATTTACGCATGTTCTTCGTGCAGTTTTTCTGTAAATTTGAAATGGTTTCCAAACAACAAAGTGAAAAAGAAAGCCTGCTGCAACCTAGCTCCTCTCAGATTAGAAGGAGAACTTGGCCAGGAGCTTGCACAAGTTCTCACATGTAGCTTGTGGCTGAGCCAGGACCATGGGCCCTGGTAGTAGCGATGTTTTTTGAGGCAAACTCTCCTGGGACATTGGAGTACATTGAACTAGTTTATTCTAAGGTGTTGATGACTTCCTGGGGGCGGTTCTTCCAACCCTAGGACCTTGGCTGCCTAAAATCTTTCTGATTGTAGGTGGAGGCAGAGGGATGATCCAGATAGGTCCTGAAAAGCCCAGAAATTTGCAAATTTTTCCACGAGGCGTCTTGTCCTGCAGGCATCCCATTGTGACATTATTTGCCACTCTCCTGAGCACAGAAAGGTCTTGGGATTAGCTGACAGTGGTTCCACGAGGTCCCTGGGAGGGCTGATCATTCACTCATCCACTCATTTAATCAGCCAATAAATATTTATTGAGCACATGGACAGCACAGCATGAACCAGAGAGACGGGCCATGCAGGGAGCTCACATTCTGTCGGGGATAGAGGGTAGATAAAACGAAAGAAAAACCACTTATGGCAAATAACCAGAAGATAATAAAATAGGGCGTTATCATAGACCAACTTTTTTGATTGTATATCTCTATCAAAAAATATTGAGCACTTGTCATCTATATGCTCACGTTCTGACATATACACATACGTTGTTTATAAAAGGCTGTGCCATTGCACTAAGGCATTAGAAAACATACACTAAACACAGATGTTATAAAAATGGAGTAAAAAACAATAAAAATGGAAATTCTATCACTTTCTCCTTGTTCCTTATTGTACCGTCATCAGCATCTCCGGGGAGTGTGCCTTGCCGTGCGGCTCCCTGAGAGAGGGAGAGGGAAGGAGCTGGCTCTAGACAGAATGGTCCAGGAAGTCTCTCTGGGAAGTATCATTGGCGCTGAGACCTGACCAATAAGAAGAAGCTGCCAAGAGATCTGGGGCAGAACCTGCTAGGTAGAGGGTCCGGGAACTACCAGGTCCAGAGGAGGGAAGAGTGGGCATGGTGTTTCTGAGGAAGAGACAGAGGGTCAGGGTGGCTGGAGCAGAAGGAATGGAGGGCAGAATGGCCAGAGTGTGATCCAAGAGGAAGGCAGAAGCCAGATCCTGGCAACCTGCAGGCCCCTCTTGGGGTGTGGATTTCATTCTAACACCACAGGGAGCTGTTAGAGGATTCCCAGCAGGAAAGTGGAATCATCACATGCACATTGTAAACAATTTGACCTGCTGCTCTGCTAGAAGTAATTGTAGGCACAGGATCAGGAGTGAGACCAGCTAGGAGCTTCTTGCAATAGTCCAGGCAAGAGATGGCGATGGCTGGAATTAGGGTGGCAGAGGAGCAAGAGGGGAGTGGTGGGATTGGGGTCTGTTTTGGAGGAAGAGCTCGCAGGCTGGGGTGGATGTCGGGGTGAAGGGTCAGGGCTGCCTCCTGGATCTCTGGCCTGAGCCACTGGGTGGCGGCAGCGCCATTTACTGACGCGGGGAAGTTGGGTGAAGGAGTGGGCTTGATGCTGGGCACTTGTCTTTGTGAGTCTGTGCATGCACGTGGGGAGGTCAGGACCCTGCTGTGAACTGGGACATCGTGGGGGAGAGAGGAGGGGTTCTGGGGAAGGCTGCCTTGGGTCATGTCGGAGGCAGGCTGGAGCAGCCCGGGTAGCATGAGGACACACGATGGGCAAAAGCTGCAGAAAGGAAGCGAGAAACCAGCAAAGAGGAACTACACCCTCTTCCAAGTTTTGCCCCAGTTCAGCCCAAGTTGTTTTTGCATGGCGAAGTGGTGCAGTTTGGTAGCAGCAGCAGCAGCCACCACTGGCCTGAATGTCAAGTACAGCAAGCGGCCGGTGCAGAAGCCTCTGCACAGAGGAGCCCACCCCGGCCCTGAGGAGGCTGGTGCCCGCAGCCTTGCCGCCCGGCCCTCTGCCCTCCTCTGCACTGCAGCTGGTTCCCAGGACCTGGAGTTCACGACATCTTGACAAATGACGCAGCCTGCAAAGCAAAGCTCTGCTCCAGCAAGAGAGCTGCAGGCTTCCCCGGGGGGCCGAACGCACGGCACGAGGTGGCCCGTGGAGCAGGTACGAAGCCCAGTCACAGATTCCTGCTGTGGAAATAGCATTTTCTTTCCTTATAATGTAGCTCAGTTTCTATGTGAAGTGCCCACCCATTCTACTAAGTGGCAGAAAAATTCATCTCTGTCAAGTCTGCGTTTCCAGTTTCCTTGGGGCTGCGCCCAGTGCCAGGGCGCCCACAGGCTGGCCGTGTTGGTGGTCAGGCGGGACGGGAAGGGAAGGGAGGGGAGGGGAAGCCCTCGGGGTCTTGGTGCTGTCATGTGTCGGGCTGCGTGTGCGGAGACAGCCTTGTGTCCCCCCAGTCTTCAGTCATCGGTCCCCCCGGGCAGCTCTGTGTCCTCCCTCTGACTACAAGGCTCCTTGCGTCCATCAGTTTCCGCTGCCACTTCTGGGCCACCTTTGGGAGTGTGGGAGACTGTGCTGCTCCCCCCTTCTGGGCTCTGGGGACCTCTGCTCGGGCTTATCTCAGTTCGAGGATTCACTGTGACGCTCCCGTGCTGCACCGCGGGGCCTGTGACACTGCCCGGGCCCGTCCGCCTGGCTACCGTGAACACGGCTCTGCACAGCACTGGGCTGGGCAGCCCCACCCCGGGCTGTGTCTGGGCCACCTCCTCGGGTCATGCCAGGGATGAGGGCACAGGCTGCTTCTCCTCTTGCAGGCTCAAACTTATCTAGAAGTTCTTTTATTCCTTTTTTAAAAATTTTGATTTCTTTCTTTTTTTTTTCATTATTTCTAGAAGTTTTATTCCCTGATTGGGTGCAGCCAGGGATAAGGAGGGAGGGGCCCTTTGCTCTTTGCTCCCCCACACCCCCAGGGAATATTCAGCCAGTTTCTTGGGGTGGGTAGATTGTCCCTCTGCCTGGCTCTTCCTGTGTGCTCTGGCTTTGGTCTTAGGCCCACGTCTAAGTTCCAGAAATACAAAAGCCACTAATTTGCCTCCCTTAGTCTCTGCATTTTGTCTCGTCTTCCTCCTTGGGGCAATGAAGGCAGAAGCTTAAGCACCTACAGGCACGGGGCAAGGGTGACAGGGTAACAGGGACACTGGAGGACAAAACCAGACATTTTCGAAATACTCACATTGAACCAGCTCCCAGACAGCTCCTCGGCAGGATACCGGAGGCCCAGGGCTGGAGGGTCCTGAACAGAGACTTAGTTTACTCTCCCTGCTGCGCCTGAGCCCCCGTAACACCCGGGGATACCTTCTGTGACAGGGAACCCTCCACCACAGTCCTCAGATGTTTCTCACTATGAGAAAATTCTTCCCTAATTCAAGGCAAAACTCTGCCTCCTGTAATTTCCATTTATTGATTCTAATTCTGTCCTTAGACAGGAAACAAACACACCGCTCCTTCCCACGAGCTCCCAGATGGCGGCATCCAGAAAGCATCGTCATGGCCTCCAAGGGCTAAACCTCGAAGCTAAGCGTCCCCAGGTCCCCCTATCATGACGGCAACTCCAGAACTTTAGGAGCCTGTCCCTCTGGTCACTGCCTGGGCTTGGGCTGGCCTTGGCTGCTGACACAGGAAGAGAGGGTGGGAGGAGCCGGGGACCCCGCTGGCACAGACAGGAGGCGCCTGTGTGCCGGCAGAACGCTGGCCACGAGGGGTAGTGACGCTGACATTGGTCCTCGCCTGCTGTGTGCCGGGATCTAGCTCAGTTAGTTATCACAGCAGGCCTGCAAGTTAGACACTGCTCCTTATGCCCATTTAGCAGATGGTGAGTCAGAGGCATGAAGAGGTTAAGTAACTTGTCCCACGTCTCACAGCCAGGAAGCGGCAGAGCCAGATTCAGACCGCGAGGTTCTCGATGCCCCTGCAGCAAAGCAGATGCACACGGGGAAACGCAGGGCGGGCTGGGGGAGTCTAGGCAGCCTCCGCATTCTCACTGTCGTGCATAAACCTAGGCTCGGCTCAAGACCCACTTTGTAGAGCTCAGGAGTTGATGCATCCAGTGGAGCTGGGACTAGGGCAGGGGCTGCCCGGCAGGCGCTGGGATACAGAGGGAGGGGCCGGCAGTGGGAGTGGGAACCCGGCGGGGGCTCTGCCACTGCTGGAGGCAGACAGCGAGGGACAGAGAGGGAGGGTGGGACTATGTCCTGGTCACTCCTCTCCTCCAGTCTCCTGCCGGGACCTCGGGACCTCGCACGGGCTGATCCCAGTTGGCAGTGGAGAGGAGGTGCAGTCCGCAGCGGGGTCAGACCCTGTGGCCGGAGCTGAGCCGGAAGATGGATCTGGGAGCAAGCGGGCAAACGACGGGCACATCCCCAAGTACGTGACCTCCAGGAAAGGGGCCTCAGCAAAGCAGGCCGAGGAGTCACCACCCCAATGGGCATGACGTGTCCACTGGGCACCCTGCATCAGGTTGATTACCGTTGTACAAAACAAAGACATTTTCCACAATAGAAAAAAACGGCAGGTGAAGTAAAGATATTTTAAGATGAATGAAAACAGACAAGTCACCTGTAGCACGCCTGCATCCAAAAAGCTCCAGGAAGTTCTTTATACTGAAAGCGGATCATACCAGAGGGGCTTAGATAAACAGTAAAGAATTCTGAGCTGCAGAAACGGCAGTCATCTGGATAAATACGTAGTCTGTATTTTCTTTTTTATGGTTTTATTGAGGTGTATGTAACGGATGTGTGAGTACCTGCATGTATCTGATGCGCACGATTTGATGAGTTTGGACATATGCACACGCCTGCGTTACCATCACTGCAATTAAGGTAATAAATATATCCGTCATCTCCACACATTTCCTCGAGTCTCTTTGCTTCTGTGTGTGTGCGGCAATCACACTTGGCACGACATTGACCCTTTTAACTTTGTAAAGACACTCCAGCTCCAGCTGTAGCCCTGTGATCTCGCATGTGGCTGCCTCTCCTCCCGCCTGCAGCCGGGGTGCCTGTTCTGTCTGTGAAGGAAGCAGAGAAATCTGGCTGGACCATAGTTGCTCCATGAAGTTCTGAGAGGAAGGCCTGGAAAAACCTACTGCACCCTCTCCAGGGACTTCAGCATCCACTGGGCTATGCCTCTAAGCAGCTAAGAGATACTAAAATATTTGCTAAAAGTGGAAGGTCTCCGTTTGTACTGAGTATAGCCTCTTGTGATGGTACATTTTGTGTGTCAACTTGGCTGGGCCATGGTGCCCAGATATTTGGTCAAACATTATTCTGGATGTTTCTGCAAAGGTGTTTTTTGGGATGAGATTCACATTTAAATAGTGGATCTTGAGTCAAGCAGGTCACCCACACCCCTTAGTGTGGGTGGGCCTTGTCCAATCAGCTGAAGGCCTGAATAGGACAAAGACTGACCTATCTTGGGCAAGAAGGAATTCTTCCAGCAGACGGTCTTTGGACTTGAACTGAACATCAGCTCTTCCCTGGGTCTCCAGCCTGCTGGCCCCTCCTATAGATTTTGGGCTTGCACCTCCACTATTCCTTAAAATAAATGTCTTTCTCTCTCCCCGTCTCTCTACACACATACATACACACACACACAGACATGCACACACCCACCCTACTGCTTCTGTTTCTCTGGCGAACCCTGACGAATACACCTCTGATAAGGATTTTCTTTACTTCTCCCTTTTGGAGACAAAGCACATAGGCTGCTACCTGGGTGGAGCTAAGAAAATTGCCCACTTTAGGG
Organism: Eulemur rufifrons; assembly: GCF_041146395.1. Taxonomy (NCBI): domain Eukaryota; kingdom Metazoa; phylum Chordata; class Mammalia; order Primates; family Lemuridae; genus Eulemur; species Eulemur rufifrons. Next base: position 3,965,110 of record NC_090996.1, on the reverse strand, counting down.
CACCCCAAGCATTCCATGCTGGTGGGACTCTCCGTGGGGAAGTGGGTCTTGCAGATGGGACATGGCATCCCCCCCTCAGGCACGGGGCAGGTTCACCTTCCAGCATCCCATGTTAACTTGCTCACCTACAAGGCTCCATTCCAGCCACCAAACCTCATCCCCCAGGTGGCTCTGGCATTTGGGGGTCGTATCCACTGCTGTGCAGAGACTGGCCATGTGCACTTGTGGGCTGGATCAATCCCACCCCCAGGCTTCCCTGGGAAAAGCCTCCTTTGGGTTCAAACCTGCCTTCACATCCTGGAGCTTGTGCCCCTTTGCTCCTCGTGGACATGCTGGCCAGTGACGCTCCACTTCACTCAAGGCTCGAGACCACTGTTGACCCTGGACACGACACACACATACAGGTGTGAGATTTCCTGGCCCTACAGCCTGTCTGACGTCAATCGCTTCCATCTCCCGGGAGCCCCCGACAGCTTCCTCCTGAGAACAGGGAGTGTCCCTGTGATCTTCCTCTTCCCGACCCCCAGCATGAGGCTGAGAACGTGATCAATAACTCAAGTTTGTTGAGTGGATGAATGAACATCACTTACCCCCACCCTTTGGCCAAAGAAGCAGGTCTACCATGAGCTGGAAGGTTCCCATCTGATGCTAACATAGCTCTTGGGGAGCAGACAGAATTTTGAGGGAACAAACTGACTTTTTGGTGAACTCCACTACTCATCCTTCTGTCTTCCCCACCCCACTTCCCACACGCAGGCCCTGCCTAGGACTGGCGGCTTTGGGAACACGCAGCCTCCACAAGTGCACCGCTCTCCCTTGCCCACCGGTCAGCACACCAGACATCTCTCGAGAAACAGGTTCTTCGTGTATGCACGAACATTTGTAGCTAAACGTGTGACTATCCTGCCTGTTGTCTATGGATTTCCCTTCAATTTTCTAAGGATTGGGTTTACAGAGTTTAAGAGCAGCTGTAGAAAGTGACTCCATTGCCAACGATAATCAGCCAAAGAGCCACTTTCTTCTCCCAGGTCCCCCACCCAGCGGCAGACTCCTGCAGAGAGCCGGGAGGGGACCCGAAGCTGTAGCGAGGTGCATGCGACTTGAGCCACGGGTTCTTGGCAAAATGTACAAACTACTTTTCACAAGAACAAAGCAAGACCCTGGCCAGGGGTCCGAGTGAAGGTGGGATTCTGTCCTCTGACTCCCAGGAGAATGGGAGAGAGGGCACTCAGCAAGGTCAGTGACCAAGGCCAAGGGCCACGTCCACGGGGCCAGGATGCGAGCTTAGGTGGACAAACTGTCATGGAGGGAGAGCCAAGCAGAGGGGTGTCCAGGGCGACTGCAGAGACTGGGGGGCATTATAGACAGAGCTTGGCTCCCCCAAGATCCACAGAGTGAAGCCCTGGCCCCTGGTTCCTCAGAATGTGATTGTATTTGGACAGAAGATCTTTAAAGAGGTGCTTACAATGTTGCTATAACAGGACGCCACAGATGGGTAGTATCAAGGTGCTGGCATCCCGTGAGGGCCTTCTCACTCTGTCCTCCCATGGCAGAAGGTGGCAGGTGGGAGGTGAGAGAGCACACGCAGGAGAGAGCAGAGGGCTGACCTCACTTTGATGACACATCTGCTCTCTCTCTCTCTTTTCTTTTGAGACAGAGTCTCAGTCTGTTGCCTGGGCGAGTGCTGTGGCATCAGCCTGGCTCACAGCAACTTCAAACTCCTGGGCTCAAGCGATCCTCCTGCCTCAGCCTCCCAGAGTGCTAGGATTACAGGCGTGAGCCACCACACCTGGCCCAAATCTACTCTCCTAGTAATGAACCCACTCCCACGATGATCACATTAATTCATTCTTACAGTTTTTGGTCTTACATTTATGCCTTTGATTCATTTTGAGTTAATTTTTTTTTTTTTTTTGAGATAAGCTCTCACTCTGTTGCCCAGGCTACAGTGCAGTGGCATCATCATGGCTCACTGCAGCTTCAAATTCCTGGGCTCAAGTGATCCTCCTGCCTCAGCCTCCCAAGTAGCTGGGACTGCAGGTGCACACCCACCATTTTTGGCTACTTTTTCTATTTTTTGTAGAGATGGGATCTTGCTATGTTGCCAAGGCTGTTCTTGAACTCCTGGCTTCAAGAAATCCTCCTACCTTGGCCTCCCAAAGTGCTGGGATTATAGGCATGAGCCACCATGCCTGGCCTTGACATTAAGTCATTCTTGATGACAAACCACTCATGGCCCAGTTGCCTTTTAAAGGCCCCACCTCTGAACACTGCTGCACTGGGGGTTAAGTTCCTAACACATGACCTTTGGGGGACACATTCAAACCATGGCCAGATGAAATGAGTCCATTAGGGTGAGCCCCTAGTCCAGTCGGATGGTGTCCTTATAAGAAGTGGAGGAGACACCAGGGATGAACTTGCACAGAAAAAAGACCATGTGACCATGTGAGGACACCGCCAGGATGTGGCCATCTCCCAGACAAGGAGCGAGGCCTCGGAAGGAACCAAACCTGCCAACACCTTGATCTTGGACTTGCAGCCTCCGGAACTGTGAGAACTTAAATGCCTGCTGTTCGGGCCCCCAGGCTGTGGTATTTTGCTGTGGCAGCCTAATGCCAGGGATGAGGGGTCCCTGCTTCAACGTTGCTGGTCACCAGTCAGGTGTGTCGAAGCTGGGTTGGGCTGAGTTAAGGACATAAGGTTGGAGTTGGGTAACTGCCATGTGGCTTCCTTAAGCTTCGGGAAGAGGGGACAGAAGGTGGCTCTGAATGTTGTCAGAGTCCCCTGACCCCTCAGTTGGAGGGAGAACCTACGTGGGCTCTATGGTTTTGGTCTCTGTCCCCACCGTGGGCCTTTGCGTTTCTCAGGTTGCTTGTGCTCTGGGAGGTTCCATCCCCAGCCTGCCCTGCTCCAGCTCAGCCACCTCCGACGGCAAATGAGCAAGCAGGATGGGCTGGGGACTTACTATTCTAGCAAATGTTGGTAGGGAACTTGCCCTGCCACCAAGGCGTCTGCCGTTTTGGTTCAAGTTGGGCTTGGTGAAGGTGGAAACCCACCTTCGCTGAGCACCAGCTGCTTGGATTGGGTGGGACGGCTGCGTTGGGGGGTTCACCGTGCAGCAGGCTGGAGCGGTGTGAGGGCGTCGGCAGGCCGGGTCTGAGGATGCCTCCCCACCCCGTCTAGGCGAGAATTAGTCTCACAAGAGGATTTTCCTCACACGATTATTTTTATGTTAAATAATATATTTTATACCCCCCAAGCCAGCAGAGCAGCGACAACTTCAATCCAACATAATAACTCATCGTCATACAAAATTTTATAAGCTGCCATGTGCATATCTGCGTCCTCATCCAGGAGTCGCAACACCTGAGAGACAGATGCGTCTCAATCATCCCGGTCCTACCAGCAGGGAGCAGTAAGCACCGGGTCTGGGACTCGGAGCTGCCTCCTCTGCTGTGGTTCTCTCTCAGTTTCTTGTTTGATTCCCACGAATAACACTGTCCCACCACACTGCCTGGTCTTGCCACACGGACCCTTGTGGACATGGCCACCGACCCGCTCTCTGGCCCGCCGTAGACATGGTCTGGGGTGCGTGCCCACGCTCCTAGGCTCTGCAGCTGTAGGGCAAATCCCCGCCCAGCCCAGGGAGGTGAGAAAGGGACCACGGCACTCAAAAGTGAGCGTCAGTCTCACTGTGTGTCAGAGTCTTCTGGAAGCTTTAAAATATGCCTGGACTCCACCCCAGAGACTTGTTTTTGACTGGTTCTTGTTATTTACAAGCTTCCCAGGTGCTACCCACATACAGAGAGGGTCGAGTGCCACCTGGCTAAGACAGGACCCCTTTTACGTTTGGTCACAGGTTAAAGGAGCACCTGCTTTGCAGGCGTTGGACGTTAGGAGTATGAGTTCTGGGTAAAGGCCCTGGCTGCTCCTGGTACCCAAGCTCCCCCTCTGTGCGTCCCCTGTGCTGCACCTGGTCCCCTGTGGGTGAAGTCAGAGGACGCCATGTGCCCTTATCTAAGGAGAGCTGAGTTACAGCCAAGGCTGGCCCTCCATGGGGGACAGTTTGAGAGGACAAATCCTATCCGTGTCAGGGAAACAAAGAGACGTGGTTGGTGGCTGCCAGGAAGAATACCTGTAGCCACCACTCCATGTCCCACCTGAGGTCTCAGGGTTGGCCCCCTGTGGGGGGCACCGAAGAGGAAAGCCCGGCTGCCGCCAACACCTGCCTGGGAGGGGGGCACTTTCTGGCCCCGAGGCGGCTTGCTGGCACGGTGGCCTTTCCTGCGCCTGGCTCCTGGCATCGGCCGGGTGTGTGGGAGCTCAGACGAGGGCCCCGCACGTCTTCCACGCTTGAGTTGACCTTGGCGGCTGAGCAGCGGAAAGCAGAGGTCAAGATGGGAGGGAAGGGGGCCCCGCTAGGCCAAGGGCAAGTCAGCCTCCCTCCCCACACGCACACGCCATCGGCTCAGCGTAGGGGACACGCAGAATGGGCTGATTCGGGCCCAAGTGCAAAGCCAGGCAGGCGTCTGGGTGTCCTCAGATGCCCTGTGCAGCCGTGGCTCTGGGCACCTGGGGTTCCTGAGCAGCTGCAGGCAGCACAGGTAGGGCCAGGGGCTGCCCACAGAGGCCCATGGGTTCACTCTTTGTCACCATTGTCACATAATCAGAGTTTAACACTGTTCGGCTTTCATATTTTGTGAAGCACCTGGATAGGGATCATTGTCCCCATTTGACAGATACAAAAACCGAGGCCCGGAAGGGTTCAACGACATGGCTAATGGAGAACAGAATGATGACTAGAAACCTGATTCTGGGCTCTGGGCAGCGAGCCCCTGGGTTCCCCTTCAGGCCTCAGGCACTTTTGCGAATGAGGCTAAGGTAGCTTTCAGGGACATGACCATCGAGACACTGTACCTGGCCCGAGGTTCACAGGCAGCAGCCCTGAAATCAGGCACTGACCATGAACTGCCCTGAGCACCTCGCTGTGGCCGTCATCTCATCCGCACGAGGTCTCCACTCTACAGATGAGGGGATTGATCACGGGGCTAAGTGGCTCCCCAAGGAGGGATCCCGCTCTTCACTGAGCCAGCTGGAGACAGAGGGCGTTGGAGTCAGACAGGCGTGCGTGGGGTCTGGCGCTGCTGCACACTTGCTGCAAGGGCTTGTCCGCCTGAGCCTGCGAGTCCCCAGCTGGAGACCAGGTAGACCAGGGTGTCACTTACCCGCTGGTTGTTGCTAAGACAAAATGAGGTCACCTCTGCAAAGCACTCAGTGCGGTGCTGGGGACCAGGTGTGCTCCATTTGTGTTAGGGGGTCTCACTGAGCAGGTCAGAGGGGACAGGAGCAGGTGGTGTGGCTGCTGGGGCTCCGGGACCCAGTGCGAAGGCGCCTTCCCCCAGGCCTGTGCAATGCACGCAGCACTCTGCAAAGGCTGCAGTCTCGGCCCAAGCAGAGCAACGCACGAGCAATGTGGCATTAAAAAATGGCCGTGGCAGGACCGGCAGCAGTTGGAGAGTCAGGCAGTAATAAATTAAATCATGCTTCCGGCTGATTTGGCTTCACGGTGCCATCGCAGGAACACATTTTGGTATAAATAATTTACCTGGTAAAGGGATATTGAACCTGCCACTGGGAGCAGCAGGGGTAATAATAAATACTTTTTTTTTTTTTGGTGAATCAAAGAGAAGCATCGGATTATAAAGCAAGAACCCTGGGCCAGGAGCCCGGGAGTCCTGGGCCCCTGTCCTGGCTTGGCCCCTGGGCGCACAGCCCTGAACATCCCTGGGCCTCCTTTCTCCCGTCTGCTCAGGGCAGAAAACCTCGGGAATATTTTCCTCGTTCTCTTGCTTCTTGTGAGCTTCTTCACAAACAGCGAGCACTCGGGCACGTCAGACATTTCACACCCGTGCACAGAATCCCAGAAAGGAAAAGCCCTTCTCCCAAGTGTTACTTAGAACAGGTAAAAAATAAATCAAGTGATTTTTCAATCCAAGGGAAGGCAGAGGCAAGAGGACAGGAGGGCGCCGTGGAAATTGTAGTTGTCAGAGCTCTGCCCTGGGAGCGTTAACTCTCTCCTTGTGATGGCTTTGGCGGAGGAGGCAGCTATCACACGGTGAAAGGAGCTGGGACTTGTCTTTGCTGCCCTCTCTCCAAACCTCCTCCCTTTGTTTCAGGCTGGGATGTCTTCCCAGGCCCCAGGATCATTCTCTCTTCTCCGGTCAGGACAGCCTTGCTCACTGTGAGCTGGACTCCTGCTGCTGGGCCACCGTGCCAGACCCAGTGACGTCCTTCCCTGCCTGGCCCAGCCCTGCACTTCCAGCTGGCTCACGTTCGGGTTACCTGCTGCCCTTGAGAAGCTGTTTTCATTGTCACTGCTGCGCGGAGCCAGCCTCGGTCAGGAGCTGAGAGCAGCAGCGGACAGAGCCAGCCACTCGCGCCCATCTCAGCCAGGAAACCACCCTCACCACTGCGTGGTGCTCCAACCATCCCTCCATTCCAGAAGACAGCAGGTCCCCACCCCACTTTGTGGTCACAAGCGTGTACTGGTGGCATAGAAAGTCACCTCAGGACACAAGAACCCTCTCTCTGTCCTTCTTCCTTCCTTCTGGAAATATTTCTCGAGCACGGACAAGAGGAAGAAAGTCATAGGGCGACAAAAGGGGTGGGGGAGGAGACAGAGCCTGTGCTCCCCAGTGGGAGATACAGAAACAGCAGCCGCTGTTCCAAGGCAGTGCTGCGAGCACCATGACGGAGGAAACGCAGGCGGCAGGGGACACAGCGAAGGGGCATCTTACCCAGCTGCGCGGCAGACAGAGCGGCAGGGGCAGCAAAGTTTCTGGAGCAGCAGATGCTTGCGCTGCGCTGCAGGAACAGGGCGCGGAGCAGCATTCGGACTGACCGCGCACGGAGCCGCGCCCAGCACCGCAGGGCAGAGCTGCAGCCACGCGCAGCGAGGTCGGCAAGGCTGGAGCTCAGCAGGCCACCCGGACCAAGCGACACGCAGGCTGGGATGGGTCAGGACGGGCCCAGAGCACCGTGAGAAGAGATTGAAGCCTTACCTGGAGTGTTCTCTGTAGGTCTGTTGGGAAGACCACAGACTCCCACTAGGTATTTCAGAGGAGCGAATTAATATAGGGAACTGTTGCCCATCTGCTGGAGGGAACCCAAAGATAGTAACTGCAGAAAACGGCTCCCAGCCACAGGGCTCGGGGAACAAAGAAAAGAGGTGATTCATGAGAGCCCCGAGGCTCGGAGGAGGGGCACATGGAGGGGAACCCCGGGGAGGGGGCGCTGCCCCGCTGTGCTGGTGTCTCGGGAGACGTGTGGCAGCGCAGACTGAGAGTGTCAAGAGGAGCCAGGGGCTTGGCCATCTGCTGCCGTGGGTGCGGGGCCACTGTGCGGGCAAAGCCGAGGGCAGCAGCGCAGCCTCCCGGGTGCCGCTGGCACAGCAGGAATGTGAAGCGCGGAGCCCCAGGCTCAGCCTCACAAAGCTGCGTCTAGACGGTGCGTGTGGCGCTGAGAGGTAACAGCTAATGAAGCCGCCCAAGGGCAGGTCTGACACGGGTCTGGGTCTTGGAAAGGCCACTGGGGCGCAGTGTGGGATGAGCTGGGTGTGCGGGGAGGCCGGTGGGGAGTCAGACGCCCCACTCCAGGGAGGGGATGGTGAGAGCCCAGGGTGAGGGGGCGAAGAGGAGACGGAGACCAGGCGAATGAAGCTGGGGCCCAAAGCAACTGGTGGGTGCGGCCTAGGAGAGAGGGGATCAAGGTGAACCGCAGTCGCCCACGTGGGCGGGAGGAGCCACCTGCGCTGCCCCCAGCAGAGAGCACACAGCAGGAAGACACAGAGGAGAAAGGAGAAAAAAGAGGAGAAACAGCTATTCTGCTTCTGCTTGTTGATGTCCAAGAACGATCATTCCATTGTCAGCTATAACTGCTAACACCTCTGCCCTTTTACCGGAGAAACAACTGCGCTCCCATGATTTCTGCACGCAGGTCCCAGTGCTGCCCTCTAGAGCGACAGAAAGCTTATCTTCTACCAGACAGACATTTGAAGACAAAGGTTAGCTAAAAGAACAATAAGAGGTGTGGCAGGGATTGTAATTCAACAGAGGAAGCCCGGAATGTTTGGTTTTTGGCCCAAAGCAGCATTAGCTAAGCCTGTGTTAGTAGCAGGCTGGTGGCTGGAGACCAGGGAGAGAAGTCGACAGATGTCTCAGACTCCAGCAGGGACAGCTCAGGGAGTGCTGAGCCTGAGGACAGAGTAGCCCCAGGAAGGAAGGTGGAGGTGTGCCAGCAGCGTTAGGGTGCAGAGAGATCACCTGTCAATATTCATCTTTTGAGAGAACCAGGGACTTGCATTAGTACAGATGTAGCCCTGGAGACTGTGATCAAGAACAGGGGGCCTGATGTGGCCTCCAGGGAATCACCTCCACAATGGAAAAGTGACAGAAGCCAGAGGAGATGTAACTCCTACTCAGGGTCACCATGCACGGACAGGAGAGAGGGCTGCGGAGACCTTAGGAAGAGAATCCACGTAGCCGTGGTCACAGATGATGCCCTAACTGAGACTGTGGAAGGCAACAAGGCTATAGAGAATGACAGTGATTAAAAACAAAAAGGATTTCTGGCCAGGTGTGGTGACTCATGCCTGTAATCTCATAACTTTGGGAGGTTGAGACAGGAGGATCGCTTCAGCCCAGGAGTTGGAGGTTGCAGTGAGCTATGATTGCACTGCTGCACTCCAGCCTGGGCAATGCAGCAAGATCCTATGTCTAAAAAAAAAAAATAGAATTTCTGATAAATCCCCTGTTTTAGTTTGCTAGGGTTGTGATAACAAAGTACCACAAATGGGTGGATTAAAGAACAGGAGTTTATTTTCTCATAGTCCTGAAGGCTTGAAGTTGGAGATCACTGTGTCGGCAGGGTTGGTTTCTCCCGAGGCCTCTCTTCTTGGTTTGAGGATGGTCCAGGTTGCATCCTCCCCCTGTCTTCACACGGTCTTCCCTCTGCGTGTCTGTGTCCTCATCTCCTCCTCTTGTAGGAACAGCTATCACATGGGATCAGGGACCCAGCCTCATGGGCTTGCTCTAACTTAGTCACCTTTTTAATGCCCCTGTCTCCAAATGCAGTCACATTCTGAGGTTCTGGGGGTTAGGATATCAACATACGAATTTGGGGAGACACAATTCAGCCCATAATACCCCCTGAAATCATGGACCATGCCATATGTATAAATATTGATTTATAAGATCAAGATTAGAGCAGACCATGTCTTATATATATATATATATTTTTTTTTGAGACAGAATCTCACTTTGTTGCCCAGGCTAGAGTGAGTGCCGTGGCGTCAGCTTAGCTCACAGCAACCTCAGACCCCTCGGCTTAAGCAATCCTACTGCCTCAGCCTCCCGAGTAGCTGGGACTACAGGCATGCGCCACTATGCCCGGCTAATTTTTCTGTATACTTTTAGTTGTCCATATAATTTCTTTCTATTTTGAGTAGAGACGGGGGTCTCGCTCTTGCTCAGGCTGGTCTCGAACTCCTGACCTTGAGCGATCCACCCGCCTCGGCCTCCCAGAGTGCTAGGATTACAGGCATGAGCCACCGCGCCCGGCCAATGTCTTATATTTTAAATGTTGTTTTTATACAGCTCATTCTCAAGCCTCAAACAAAATTGGCCCATGTCAACCGACTAGAAAAAATGATCAGAGCGCAGGCCCAAAGCGTTTTGTTCTGTAAACTTCTGGTCACTTTTTCAGGGTCTTCACTGACCCACAGTATCCTTCCAGGCCCTGCCAAAAAATATAGCTTGAGTTAATAACTCTCAGTAAACCACAAAGTATTTGTGAATGAAATCTATCAAAACTCTGCAAATTAATTATTCATGCAGTTTCCGTGTATGGAATGATAGTGGTGTGTGTGTGTGTGTGTGTGTGTGTGTATTTCCTGGAAGCCTACTTAGATTTTGTTTTGTTTTGTTTTAGTCCAGTGGGAGGTAGATATTAGCAATCTTTAGGAAAGACAGTTAATAATTCAGCATGATGCATTGTGGCACGTCCATACAAATGCATACCTGCCAATATTTTGAGAGGTTTAGAGAAGGAAGTGATATGACATGTTCTTTTGCCACTAGGCCCTCTGGAGAAGGTAAAAGAAGCCTTAACCAATCAAGAAAACTGCTGGAGTTCTTTCTAAATTTCTTGAAGCATGAATATTCAATATAGACATCTTTATATTTTCCCTGTTGGATTTCTCATTTTAAATGGGCTTGAAAACTTGTTTCTTATTTCACTGGACATATAAAATATATGATGAAACTTGCTGTTATGCCCAAACATAAAACATCATACATTTTTAATCTCATATGTCTTTGAAAACCAAATTCATCAAAAACTTATTAATTCAAACTTGCCTTAAAGCTTCTGATCGCCAAGGGTTTTAAAAAGATTACAGTTCTGTTCTGCGTGCCCATAGAAGGGCCCCCGTATTATTAATAATAATGGCTAACACTTAGAAAGCCTGACTCTGAGCCAGGCACTCTGCTGTATATTTGACATTGCATCACTTTGCTTAATGCTCATGGTTACTTTATGAAGTAAGGGTGATTATAGCTTCATATTCCCAAAGTTTAGAGAGCTCCATGACTTGCCCATGGTCCCGCAGCTGGAATGTGCTGGAGCTGAGAGCCAGACCCACGCCCATCTGGCCCTCACGGCCTGACTGTCTACAGCTCATGCTGCGTGACCTCTCAGGGTGTGGGGAACAGTGGGGTTAGGAATCTATATTCTGTCAATAGACATCTACCAAATGTACCAGGGGTAGACACCCTGCTAGACACTATTTATACAAAGATGGAAGAAACCTGCCCTTGTCTTCCAGAAGCCCTGAGCCCAGAAGAGGAAGACAGCCATGCACTAGGCAGATTAGCCCACGACATGTTAAGTGCCACAAAGGAAGGGCACGGGGTGCCGTGTGCGTGCGGAGGAACACACAACGAATTCTGCTGGGGAAGTGGGCTAAGGTGTCTACCGGGAGGTTACTGATATCTGCTCTGAGTTTAGAGGTGGGAGCAGAAGTTTTCTAGGCAAAGGAAGCTGATCAAAGGCATGAAAGACACAGGGACCTGGCTGGTTTGGGGAATAGCGAGAAGTACAGTATGAGCGGTTGAGAAGGACTTCGAGGTCACCGGCTTGGGAGGTTTGGTGGGTGGGGACAGTGTCACCTGCAGTCAGGCCTGTGAGGGGGGCAACAGGTCCAGTTAGGAGTGTGGCATTTCTGGGGCCTGCGGTACTTCCCAGGGACAGACAGAGAGTGGGGGTGGAAGGGAGACGTGGATTTGGGCATTGCCAGTAAGGAAGGGGTGGTTGAGGCCAAAGCCATAGATAAGGTCCCCCTGGGGAGCACGCGGAGCAGGAAGAGGGCCGCAGAGGTGGCGCCCTGGGAAGACAGAACCCGGGGAACCGGGCAGGAGTCCTGGGAGGGTCTTCGTCAAAGAGGGAAGGGGAACCAGGGAAGGTTTGAGACTTTGGAAGGGTCGACAGTGCCAGGTGCCTCATGGAATCCACTGGGCAGGAGGTCGGGAAGAGCCCCTGACTGTCATTGCCGGGTTTCAGCAAAATGCTCAGAGCTGAGGCAGAGAGCGGGGCTGTGGGAGATACGGGTGTGGGTGAGCTGCAGGGGGGGCGGGGGGGGGGGTGACGTAGTTGAAGCTGAGATGGGCAGAGAGGGCCGGGGAGCTGGTGGCGCTGAGACCCCGGTGCCTCGGGGTGGGCAGAGGTGGGAAGTGTGTTTCTTGGGGGAGGGAGAGGAGGGAGGGTCTCGCAGGGCTGGAAAGGAGGGAAGGAAGTCAGGACTTCTGTTCACCCTGGGAAGGCGGGGGCGGCTCACCTGTGAAGAGCTGGATGAGGGTGGGCAGGTAGAGCGATGACGGGGTGATTATGCAGAGAGTGAAGGGGAGTAAAAGCCGGTGAGAACGGTGGCTCAGGGCCCAGCTGGGGACTGGTGTGTTCAGAAGCCGACAGTGAACTTGTGATCCTATGACCTGCATATTCACGCAGTTTTCCTCAGTAGCGTTTGGCCGTTTTGGAGGAAGATAAAAGAACGTGGACAGTTGGATTGACCCCAACCCGGGGACGGTGGTAGGATGACAGAGAAGCTTGGAACGTGCAAGTCCTGGCAGCAGTGTCGCCAACGTGTGTGCCCTGGAGGCCAGGCTGGGTGGGAAAGCGGAGGGCTGCAGGTTGGAAGGAATCTAGGTTAGAGCTCCACAAGGGATTGAAAACCAGAAAGGCAGGGGAACAAGAGGGCCAGAGCTGGCAGGCATGTTTTTAAACTTCCGAGAAAGCATTCTGGGTACTGCTGGGGCCCAGGAAGTTGCTGAGGCTGGGGAGGGAGAGCCAGGTGTCCAGGAGCCGTTTCCCCAGCTCCATCCTTCCCTGTTCCAGACTGTCCCCAGGCTTGCATCTGGCCCTGCTTCCAGCGGAGGATGGAGGTGCCTATTGGGGGGCACCAGCGATGTCTTTGGGGACCCGCTGATTCCACAGCCCACAGGGGCCCCGCGCCTCGGCCTAGGCTCAGCCCACAGAATCCACCCTCGTGGACCGTAGCCACTGCCAAACCAACCTTCTCTCACCCCCAGATTTTGGGGTGGAGGGTTACCTAATTAAACGATAGATAGGTTTACTGTTTGCCTTTTCTTTTTTAAAAGTAAAACACGTCTAGATGCTTCCCTGGAAAGAGAGTGAGTGCTGCATTCCGCTGAGACCGCTGTAAAGGGCATCGGGCAGGAACCTGTGTCTGCAGCCGGGGCTGCCCCTGGGGGCCTCACGCTCAGGATCTGATCGGGGTTCTTGGGGGCCAGCACGCTGTGGCTGTCCTTTGGCCTGATGAGACGGTGGCAGGCCCATGGCACCAGCTGTCCCGATGCCGACGGCCCCTCCCCTCATCCACCTGCAACATCGATTAGTCGTCGCAGCCCCACGCCTGCCCGTGGCCCCAGCCACTCTCAGTGGGTTGCAAATGCCGGACATGCTTGTCACAGGGTTCCGAGAGTGTCAGAGATATCATCCCAGCAGTCCCAGCGCTGAATCGATGAGGATCACCTGCAGAATACTGAGTGCGCCGGAGGACAGCGGGTCAGGCGAGAGGAAGTACTCCCTTGTGGCTGGAGAGAGGCCCTGGGCCGGGAGAATGAAAGGGGGTGCTTTTCTCACCAAAGGCTGCCTGGAAACAGTACAGAAAGCAAACTCTGGAGGAGCATGCACAGCTTCTCTGACGTCTTTGCTCTGTCAGAGTGGTCTACGCGGCCAGGACTGATAGGGATGGAACTGAGTCTCCCCCGCCCCCACCCCCAAGTCTGGAACATGGGGGGAGCCAGGTTGCTTCACATCTGCACTGAGGCACCCAGGTGACCGGACCAGAACTTTCCGGTTTCCTCCTGCTCTGTGAATTCTGTGTCTAATAGGTAACTGCTTGGGCTCAATTGAACATGCAGGATTGGATCTTCCTTTCTCTGAGCAAGGGAAAGTGCAATGGAGGTGGAAGGTGCCATTAGTTCTCTCAACTAGAGCCTTTGCTCCAAAAAATGACTTTGCTTCTTGGCAAGAGGTTCCAAAAATAAAGTTGTTAAAAGTGATGGCTTCAGAGACTTTTAGGATAGCAGAGTGTCTCCAGGCTACGACTACTCTAAACATCATCACTCTTTAAAAGAAAATCACTCACTAAGAAAAGCAAGGGCCCTCAGCTGTTCGACATTCATTTAGTGTCTTAAAAGCGCAAGCTTGCCAACAGTAGGGAGTGGTGATGTGGCATGTCGCCACGAGCTTCTCCTTCAAGGACAGTCGGCTGCTCCTGGTGGCTCTGGACTCTGTCCTAGCTGGTTTGACTCAGTAAGCTTGGCTGGAGTCCCGCTGCTTAGAGAGTTCCCAGTCTCCTGTGTTCCCGCTTGCGGGACAGAGCGACTGCCTTTACTGCAGACGGAGATCTGTCACTTCCAAAGCCCCATTGCGAGCTAATCGCCAACACTGTCTCACACACACACAAACACACACACACACAACTAACAAGCTCATCGCCAACACTGTCTCACACACACACAAACACACACACACACACAACTAACAAGCTCATCACCAACACTGTCACACACACACATACAACTAACAACCTAATCACCAACACTGTCACACACACACAACTAATAAGCTAATCGCCAAAACTATCACACAAACACACAAACAAGCTACTCGCCAATAGTCACACACACATACAACTAACAAGCTCATCACCAACACTGTCTCACACACACAAACACAGACACACACACATAACTAACAACCTAATCACCAACAGTCACACACACAACTAACAAGCTAATCACCAACACTGTCTCTCTTACACACACACACAACTAACAAGCTAATCACCAACACTGTCTCACACACACACACACACAACTAACAAGCTGATCGCCAACACTGTCACACTCACACACAACTAACATCAGCACTTTTCTGGCACCTCAGAAGACAAATATACCTTTTCCCAAATCTGCAACTGCAATGAAACATTAAGGCATTTTGTGGAGTGCCCCAAAATCAGCAATTATTGACTAAAAGCAATTTGAAAATCTCCCTAGGTGATATTATGTCTTAATATAAAAGTCATCCTATTTCCAATATGTGTTTTTTTGTTAAGGTAATATTATAATAACATTAAGGTTATGAAAAACAGAAATAGTCAACCTATAATATCTTCATCTGAACACAATTGTTATAAATAATGCTACAGGTGCATCTTAGTAATAAATCTTTGTCCACTTTTCGGGTTATGTTCTGAGAATATATCCCTAGAAGAGGCATCATTAGCTGTATGAGTGCAGATGTTTTTTAGATTATTGATACATTCAGCCTGATGGCTTTCCAGAAACAGTATTTTACCACCTCATGATTATTTAATTTACATTTTATTGAATATTAATGATCTTCAGTAATACTTTAAAACATTCATTAGCCATTTATGTATCATCCTATGAATTACTTTTTTACTTCCTTTGTCCCTTATCCTTTATACCTTTCCATCAATTGGAATGAACTCTTTACTTATTAAGGCTATCATTTGTAAAAATCTTCCCATTTGGCTTTCAATTTTATTGATGTTTTGATATGTGTAGAACTTTAACATTTTTATGTATTCAAATTTATCCAACTATCCCTTATTATTTCTTGACTAATACATAGCATTTATCAAGCAGCTATTACATGCTAGGCCATGTATTTGAGACTTTATGTTTATGTTCTATTTGATCGTTATGTCAAGCACTAGAGGCAGGTGATAATATGCCCATTAGACAGATGAGACTATGATAATAATAAAATAATAACAATAGCAATAATGATAGCTAACATTGAGCCAATATCATGCTGCAGGTATTGGTATGCACTTTGCATGCAACTCATTTAAACTCAACCCCACAACACAGGTATGATTTTGATTCCCATTTTATAGAAGAGAAAACTGAGGATAAAGAAGTTAAGAAAATGACCCAAGGGCACACACCTGGAAAGTGACAGAGGTCAGGCTGGTGGAGGTTAAGGAACTCGCCTGAAGCTGTAGAATTAGCCAAGGAGAGTTTTGTGATTCAACCCTGGCTCTGACAAAACCCACGGCCCTGGTTCCCTGTTCTACTGTAAAATTGTTTCCTATTCAACCTTGACTCTTGGCTTAATTTCCGTCCTATGTTTAAGATCTATGTTTATAGGACTCTTGTTGTCTTCTTTCCCTTATGTATTTTGTTGCATGAATTATGCCCTATTTCCTTTCATCTGTTATAGAGCTTTGGAAGATAAACATCCTATATTTTATTCTGTGGAATGAAACCTCACAGAACCTGAATTTTTGCTATTTAAATGCCACATGATATACCAAACAGAATACAATAAAAATAATACTTAAAACCATGCAGACTGTGCTTTAAAGAGGGATACTAACGTCTCTCATGTGAATTATACACATCTGCTTTATTCTTTTGTGATGAGGGCTATAGTCATTTCCAGAAATCATGTTTCTACCCAATTATTGTAAAGCAAGTAGTTGGGACATTTGGACTTCTCTGATTTTTCTTTAGCAAAAGCACAGGAGACCAGGAAGAAGGAGGTGGGGGGCAGAAAGAGCTGTCTACATTCAAGGGAAGACGCACACGTATAAAGCACATTGCAAAGCAAAGAGCCAGCCTGGAGCTAGGTTCGTATCAGTGGAGTAATGCCGCGTCAGATTTGCCTCCCACAAAGCCAGCTGCATACGTTCAGGGAGACCATATGAGAAGACATTTTCCTGCTTCTTAGAATATCAAATCACTTTTTATTTTGTTGTCTTGCTTCAGACAGTGTTGAGCCTTTGGCAGGCAGATAAGCTAGTCTCTTGCTTTGAGCTTTGCTGGGGTAGATGTAGAGTAGCCTTCACTTCCAGGACAGCTGGGCCCTAGCACTAGAGTGGGGGTCTCTGGGCTCTCCACCCGGTGACCTGGTGATCAGCAGGCACTCACCAGTCTGGCTGGTTGGAGCTCAGATGTCTCTATTTTGAGTGTGAGCTCTGCGAATTGTTCATTCTTTGCTTGGCCAAGTGGAGTTTTACTCTATGAACATATAGCCCAGTACTCGGCAAAGAATCAAGGGCATCCCTTTGCACATGCAGGAAGCTCTTTAATTGCATAGCTCCCTCCTTTCCAGAAATCTGTCCTGAATTTCTAGCTGCCTCAGCCTCCCGAGTTCTATCTTCTCTACTAAGAGAGGCCCTGTTGTGCCCCCTTCCCTAGTATGTTTGGTCTCTAACTGGGCAGACCTTTTAAGGGCCATTTTTACTTTACAGAAGTTTCACCTTTATAGGCTGACTTTAGAACCTAACCTCCTCCTAAGACACAACTCCACTATACTTAGTTCAACTTTTAGAGGTTGAGTGAACCTTCCTTTTTGCTTAGGAGACCTGTGGTGAGGTGTTTTGCTCTTGGCTTGGTGCTAACTTTTTTCTCTTCTCTGTCAGGGTTGGGCTTTTGAAAGAGAAATGTTGCCCTGGTTCTTTGGCTCCTGGCTTGGAAGAATCACAAGCAGGGCCAGTGTGACAGAGTAGTGAACACAGACAGGAAGCATTTCCACACAAACAGCTTTCATGGTAGAAAAGAAGGAAGAGGCCAGGCACGGTGGCTCACGCCTATAATCCTAGCACTCTGGGAGGCCGAGGAGGGTGGATCGTTTGAGCTCAGGAGTTCGAGACCAGCCTGAGTAAGAGCGAGACCCCATCTGTACTAAAAAAAGATAGAAAGTAATTATATGGACAGCTAAAAATATATATAGAAAAATTAGCTGGGCATGGTGGCACATGCCTGTAGTCCCACCTACTCGGGAGGCTGAGGCAGGAGGATTGCTTGAGCCCAGGAGTTTGAGGTTGCTGTGAGCTAGACTGAGGCCACAGCACTCTAGCCCAGGCAACAGAGTGACACTCGTCTCAAAGAAAAAAAAAAAAAAGAAAGAAAGAAGAAAGAAGAAAGAAGAAAGCTACACAATTGTAGAAAAAAAGGAAGCTACATTTATGAGAATACAGTCTAGAGAGAGGAACAGGTCAGTCTCCATGAGTGAAGAAAGATTTTAAGGGCTCCCAGGTGGTTTCCTTTTATTGGCCTGGTCAGGGTACCACATGATTGGTACACATAATTGTCAGGTGTTCTGTGTTTTCCTGCAGTCCCTTCCCCTCCTTGGTCCCCCAGCTTCTCTGTCTCTAGGAACTATGTTCCTGCCCCATATCTGCCACTTGCAGATTTGACCCCTGCCTGACATTCTTCTCAAGTGGAATTCCGAGAATGCTCTGCAGCCAACAGTGGACCATGTATAAGCAGTTGTTCCCACTTTAACCCAGGCCTTGCTTCTACCTAACAACATTTTTACGCCAATTAGCTTTCTTTAATGGAAGAATCTGAGCCTGGTAAATCCGAAAAGGCTCAGTGTTAAATTTCCACTCTTCTCCTGCCCTGTAAAAACAAAGGCACATCCTTTACAGCCCTGAGTCTTGGACCCCTCATTGGTAAGAGATGGTAACGATTCCCGCCTTGCAGCTCAGTTGGAACATTACGTGAGTTCGTGCCCGTTTATCTTTGACTCTCTGGTATGGCTTCCAAACTCCCTGCGCCATGGAAACTGCTCCCATCAGATTCACAGCGTCTGCCATGTTGCCAGATCCAAAACACCCGTCTCGGTCCTCATTTTACTGTTAATGGGTCCTTCAGCATTATTTGATGTTGTAATCACTGCCTTTTCTCTTGAAACAATTTTTTAAAACTTCCTGACTCCCTACTTTTCCAGTTTCCCCCTGCCTCTCCAGCCACAACTTGACTGGTTCATGTTCTTCAGTCACAACCTCTAAATCAGTAGTCTCCCAATTTATATTAATTTCTATTTTAATCAATTTTAATTGAGAAAAACCTCAACCTCCAAAATTTCTTTAGTGTGTGTCTGTAAGTATGTTTTATAGTAGGCAAAATATTTGAGTACAGTAGCACATGTACAGAATTTTTTTATTTTTGTTAAGTTTAGCGGGTACAAGTGCAGTTTTGTTACATGGATATATTGCATAGCAGTGAAGTCTGGGATTTTAATGTAGCCATCACCCAAATAGGGACATGTACATGAGTTTTAGTCTGAGGGTATAGACTAAAAATGTTTATTGATGGGGGTAAAATCATTTTATCTCTTGATTTCTCCTTTGTAGCATCTCTCCCTCTTCTGTTGGTACCGGTACTCTGACATTTCTGTGGGAAGCAAGCAGTCTTGAAGGGACAGGCCATCAAGGTGTCCAATTTCCCAATCCATTCCCACCAAACCTTCCAAGGAGTTGGGCCAAGCTAAGTCTATTGGACTCTTTGTCTCAGAAATTTGAATTTTGGTCAGATATATCTAAAACAGTAAAACTGTGGAAACCTAGTTCTTCCGATGGTGGTGCCCTGAAACGTCTGCCCAGTGGTTCCTGCTCCTGGATCCCAGAACTTCCCCAGTTTCCATCCTTCCCAAGGCTTAGTGACTCAGCATTGACTTTGATTCTTGGGGTTCCCCCATATCCTTTGAGTAAATTCCTTACAGTTACATAATTTAGCACCTCTTTCTGTCACTTGCCCTCAAAAAAGCCTAACTGACAGGCATCCCATTCTAAGCCAGCCTCTGTCTGCTATCCTATGTCACATAGCACCTACATTGGTTTCCTTGGGATGCCCCAAGAGAGTACCACAAAGTGTGTGGCTTAAAACAGCAGAAATTTATTCTCACATGGTCCTGGGGGCTGAAAGTCCAAAATCCAGGTGTTGGCAGGGCCAGTCTCCCTCCAAAGCCTCTGGCGGGGGTCCTCCTTACCTCTTCCGAGCTTCTGGTGGTCCCAAGTGTTCTTCAGTTTGTGATAACATAACCCCAACCTCTGCTTCCATCCTCCCAGGGCATCTTCCCTCTCCAGGTCTCTGTCTTCGTACGATGTTCTCCTCCTCTGTCCCTCTTCTTCCCACAAGAATCCCAGTCACATTGGGTTGACCCACCCTGCTCCAGTATGACCTCCTCTTAACTAACTCCATCTGCAATGACCCTATTTGCAAGCAAGGTCACTCCGAGTTGCTAGGGATTAGGATTTCAACATATCTTTTTGGAGAACACAATTCAACCCATAACAGCACCCTGTTTTTTTTATTCTGTAGCCCTTCCACTGTTTACAATTTATTTTTATCTGTGAGTTTCTTTCTTTAAAGCTTGTCTTTCCTATTAGTCCATGAGGGCAAAAACTGTGTTGGTTTCATCACTACTGTCTAGCACTGTCCCTGGCATCACTGGGATTTCTGTAAAGCACCCAGCCAAGGCCTGGCATATCAAAGACTTCAAGAGATGATCATTCCTTTTGATTGTTTAGAATTGTTGAAATGTTTGACATTGTAAGTGTCTTGTCAGAAGTTATCATATTCTGCACATGTCCAAGGGACAGGGAGAGAGGCTTGGGCTAAAATCCCCAAGGGCCATGTATGTTTTTTAAATATTAAGAGTCATGTCTGGCTGTGGAATAGAACGGCCCTGCCTGCCCCCAGGTGTCTCTCAGGGGACCGCCAGCTGCTGCGTGAGAACGAGGCCCCATTGTGATACTGGAGGGGCACAGCCCGTCTGGGGACAGCGTCTGTGTTCCTGCCAGCACTCTCTCCTTTACCTCTGCCACGCATTTCCCCCTGGCAGGGCTTTCTCTGTCTGGCTCAGGGATAGAATATGAATCAGGCCATCCCCGGTATCCAAAATTAATCATTTCTCCTTCAAATTGATTGTGTACCCCCAGAGCCATGGAGTTGGGACAGAAACTCTGAAATCTATTTTCTAAAAAGATTTTTCTAACTTGGCAAAATGCTCGTGCTAGTGAGGGGGGAACAGGCGAGTTAAGGAAGAGATTGTTAAAACTGTGAAATAAGGGGAGTTATTGCTCAAAGTTGAGACAAGAGCAGACTGCTGACCAGCAGGGGGAGGCCAGGCAGCAGTGGCAGGCAGGGGGACCAGTCCGGATCGGGAGTCCTAAATTTTCAGTGGCATCTGTCTGGGGGTGGCCTAAGTTTCTCTAGCAAGGCTCAGTCACCTGAGAAGCGGAGTGTGGAATTTGTCCAGGGTAGTGTCTTAGAATTCATAGAGATATATTTCTTATGGTCCTGGAGACTGGGAAGTTCAAGATCAAGGGGCCCACATCTGGCAAGGGCCTTCCTGCTGCATCGTCCCACAGCAGAAGGTGGAAGGGCAAGAAAGAACTCGTGCAAGAGAAAAAGGGGGACAAACTCATCCTTCATCAGGAACCCACTCCCATGATAATAAATCCACTCTCTTGATAATGGAATTAATCTACTCATGAGGGCAGAGACTTCATGACCTAATCATCTCTTAAAGGGTTTTATCTCTTAACACAGTTATGTTGGGGTTTAAGTTTCCAACACAGGAACTTTGGAGGACATATTCAAACTATAGCAGGTGGGTATTTGCCAGGTGGGTTATGGCCTGGGATTAAGGGATTTTAGTCTGGAAAGGAAGGAACTGAAGGAGGCAGGTGTACTGGAGAGAGGAATAAAGGAGACAAGGACTGGAAGTCCCCTTATAGCACAAGAAAGGGTGTAATGGGGTAAGGAGGGGGGCACTAAAAGGAGATGAGGTTGTAGTGCAGAGTGTTAGCGTTTAAGATTTCAGAAGTGCAAGTGTTCAGAGTGAAAGGAAAGGAAGGTCTATAGGAGTGGGCGGCTGCAATGGTGTGGAGGTGGAAGTCACTGCAATTGAAGAAGTGAAAGAACAGTGAAGTGAGGGTGGCAGTGGATGAATCCCCTTCCTCAGGATCTAAGTCCCCCAGCCCTCCGTGCTGGCCGTTTTAGCCCACCACTTGGCAGAAGCTCGTCAAGGTCAACAATGACCTCCTATTGCCAGATACAATGGCTGAGCCTCATGCTCCACCTGTTGGCAGCATTTGACAAGTTGACTACTCTGTCTTCCTTGATATGCTCCCTTGCTTGGTGCCTGGACACCACAAGCTGTCTCCTGGCCACCTCCTCCCCTGGCCACCCAGCCAGCTACTCCTCATCGCTTTTGCTGCTCCTCTTCCAGACCTGCTGGTTCTGACACACCCAGACGCATCCTCTTGCCTCTTCTCCACACTCTCCCCCTAGGTGGTTCCCTCCAGTACCGTGGCTTAAGCGCTATCCATGCCCAGTGACTCCCGATTTACATCCCTAGCATCGACCTTGCTTCTGAAAAAGGCACCTGTATCTGAAGGCTTTTTGGATATTTCCACTTAGATGCCTGTTTTGGTTCATTTTGTGTTGCTATAAGAGAATCCTCGAGACTGGGAAATTTATAATGAACAGACATTGATTTCTTATGGTTCTGGAGGCTGGGAAGTCCAAGATCAAGGTGCCACCAGGTTTGGTGTCTGGTAAGGGCCAGTCTCTGCTTCCAAGACGCCACCGTGAATGCTGCATCCTCTGGAGGGAGGAACACAGTTCCTCACGTGGCAGAAGAGCGGAAGGGAGGGAACCCACTCCCACAAGCCCTGTTACCGTGGTGTCAATCCATTTCGGAGGGCAGAGCCCTCACAGCCTAAACACCTGCCATTTGGCTCCACCTTCCAACACTGTTGCAGTGAAATTAAGTTTCAACATGAATTTTGGGGAGGACAAAAATATTCAAACCATAGCAGTGCCTGATTGGCACTTCAAATTTAACATGCCAGAAACAGAAGTCATGATTGCCCCCACCTAAACATCCACCCCCGCGTTCCTCATCTTAGGAACTGGCAACTCCATTCTTCCAGTTCTTTAGATTTGGGGTAAGATGCTTAGCTTCTCTGCATTTCCATTTTCTCATCTACAAAACAGAGTGAATAGTACTTACTACACAGGGCTCCTATAAAGATGAACTGAATTATTGCATTTAAAACGTTAATGTCCCAACTCATAGAAAAATGTTTGATAATTGTTACCTATTATTACTATATACACACACACACACACAATCTTGACTCTGCATTGCCTGCAGCTAACCAATAATGAGCTAACAATAATGTAAAATGGAGTTGTTGTTCTTGCTTAAAAACTAAGTCTGTCTTAATAAGAAAGAGTTTAGGATCAGTGCAGGCACATAGGATTGGGGGAGGTAAGACATTCCTTATTGGTGCCTCTAATTTTGTTTGGTGGCCAAAACATCTGGAAAATATTAACCATTAATCTGGATAAAAACAAGTATTTATACATTCAGACATTCTGAGCCCGTGAGGCCAAATGTTTGGTCTTTGGCAACCGTACGAAAACCCATTCCCCAGGCAGCCTGTGTGTTGCTGGGGCCCCAGCAGTTTGGTGGCCAAAGGCCCAGGATGCAGGGTGAGAGTGGGCGGTGGGGAGGGATCCCTGGCAAAGCTTTGTTCCAGGGTCAGGAATTTAAACAAATCCTGTTTTCTATTATCCAAATATTTCCTAGCAAACAGATGTTTAACATTCCATAGCTGTAATATAACAATAATCAGCTGGATTTTCCATGCAGCCAATAGAAAAGTGAAAAAGAAGCATTTGCTTCTCTTGGAGTGTGGCTGCAAAGGTTTGCTGCTGCGAGCCTGCTCCACCATCTTTTGGCCCTTCTCGAAGCCCTTTGGCATATTCTTCTGCCAAGAGAGGAATGCTGTTTCTGAGCCCCGATAGTTCCTTGTTCAGTGCTGCTGACACAGCCACCCCAGTCCTCTCGTAAATGGATCTGGAATTGGGGAAAGCAGCCTTCTACTGCCATGCTTGGAGAATGCCTTTCTTCATGTCGGAAGGCTGTCCTTGCCACCAAGATGCAGCCTGGGATGGAGGAGAATCGCTCTCCCAGGCAATCCCGTCCGTTGCCTCATTCCTGGTGGTCCTTGGGATGGTGGATGTCCCAGCCAGGTCTCCCTTACCCCCGGGCTGGTATTTACAGCAACTCTGGGAAAAGAAAAAGAAATAAATCAACCCAGCGATGCTAAATTTAAATGTTTAAGAGGAAATCAAATATAAAATCTAAGAGGATAAAAACAAATAAATGAAGAGATGAACTTCCCTGGAGAAGTTTCCCTCAGTGTCTACAAATCCCCGCCATGGAATGAGCCACTCTGCCATGGTGCTGTGCATATACCATCTCTGAGAGCTATACCTGCAAGAATGTACCAATTTCATCTTAAATTTATCTCTAAATCTGTGACTAAATAATTGGCATTTATGCCCGTAATTGAACAGAGAACTAGGGCTTCAGTTTCTATACTTTCCATTAACCCAGTCAAGAATTAGTACAGTAGATTTGTTTGTGGGAGGATTCTACGGCAGAACTTGTGACAAGTTCTGTTCCTGGATCTTGCTGGCCAGGAAAAGACATGGGAAGATTCTATTAAGGAAAGTTAAAGCGAGTAAAGAGAGGAAGGAGAAAGGAAAAAGCAGAGATGGAATGATGCCTGCTGCTGTGTTTCAAACCTTTCACTGACACCAGGCGGGCATGGAAGCCCCTCACTCACCGTGTGCTCCCGCACACACATTCAAAGAGAATTCTTCCTTTCAAAGTAGTGTCCTTGGAATCAAAGTCATGGCATCCTTTTCTTGGAAATAATTCGACAATTTGTATCATGAATCTTAAAAATGTCCATATAATTTGAACCAAGTTTAACGGTCTGAAATCTGAAATGGTTTTGCACACAAGGGTGTGCATCTCCACACTGTGCTTTACCATCACCGAGTGAGTTCTGAAAAGATACTGGTGCCTGGGCCTCAACCCATTCCCTGGGGTGGAGTTGAAAGTGCAGATGCTGGTGGGTGGTTGTTTGTTTGTTTTCTGGTCCCTGGGTGATTTCGATGCACAGTGGGATTGGAGAACCTCTGATGGAGACTTCTGCGTGACTAAATCACACTCTTCAGGACTAACTCGAATTTCACCCCCATGAGAGGCTGCCTTATCCAATGAGCCCCCGGCCCAACTGCAGCTCAGATACTCTGTATGTTCCTGTTTTACTTTCTTCAAGGTCTACCGTTTGTCTCCTTCTCTCTGTCTTCCTTTTCCCTCATAGGACCTCATTTCATTATTTTCTCTTTGGTATTTAATTCTGAGGACCCCACTTATTGTATGGGCTGGGGGGATAGAGAGCACAAGATGGGGTAGTGGGTAGTCAGTTGCTAGTTATTGCAACTCCAGCTGGAGAGACCATTCAGAAAGTTCTGGTGGCTTCTCTGGCCTCGTCCATTTCCCATCGTCATGGTCAGAGATGCCCACTCTCCATGCCTGTGGTCTTGCCACGACTCCCCCTAAGGCAGCCTCTTCAGCCCCTTGGGTCACTGCCCACCCATGTGGAGGATGTAAGAATTCCCAGGCTTTGCTGCCTCACAGCTCACCTCCTCTTGCCTTCCCCTCTCTGGCAGTGGCTGCTGGGTTGAAGCCACACTGAGACATGCTCATGAGAATCCTTCCTGGCTGCCACTGTCCAAAGGGTAAGGCCAGAGTTACACCCCCTCTTTTTTCCTTGGGAATCTGAGGGTGGTTTCTCTCCTTTCAATTATTTCTACTCTCTTTGTTTCATTTTGTTAGCTTGGGGGAAGAGAAAGAATCACCAAGCCCACCTGCCCCCGCCATCTTTATCAGGAAGTCGGCAAAGAGATTTTAGCAATGTTGTGAAAAGCTGATGTTGTGGTTTCCAATAAAAGAACCAGGCCCCGATATGTATGGGTTGTATGATATTGACTATTTTTAAATTGAAAAGATGAGCAGAAATACAACACAGTTATAACAGAAATGGAATTTTTATGGAATTATAAAAGAGTTTAATTTAGAACTTCAGTACTTCTCAAGTTTTTCACCACATGCTTATTTTGTCTTTATAATGATAAAAAAATGCTTAAAAAAAAAAAAAAACCCATAGCACCAAAGCTGTCCTCTTTGGAGACTGTACCCTTGCTTGTGTAGTAGTCATGGATCATGTAGTTAACATTCCTCTTTCAGAGCTGTCTACACTCTGTGGTCTCTTTCTATGACTGTCCTAATCAATGCTCACCTTCACCCAAAGACTTGGGCAAAGTTTGGTGAATCAGAGAGTGATCAGCCTGGGAAATCCCACGTAACCCCCGTCACGATTAAAAGGTGTGGCTTTGCAGTTGGCCTTGATGTCGCCTTGCAGGAAGAGCCCAGAAATGCGTTGCCCACCCTCTTAGTCTGCTTCGTGCTGGTGTAACAGAATACCACAGAATGGGTGATTTATAAAGAATAGAAAATTATTTCCTCACTGTTCTGGGGGGGGGGGCTGAGAAGTCCAAGATCAAGGTGCCAGCACCTGGTGAGGACTTTCTCGCCACGTCATAACATCGCAGAAGGCATCACGTGGGGAGGAGAAAGAGAGGGAGCAGGAAGGGGGCTGAACTCACCCTTTGTAAGGGACCCACTCCCACAACAACAGCGTTAATCCACTCACGAGGGCCTTTCCCGACCCAACCACCTAATGCAACAGCATTAAGAGGGTCCGACCTCTTAACACTTGCACTGGGGATTAAGTTTACAACACATGAACGGGGAGGGGGAAGGTTGCATTCAAACCGTAGCACACACTGACAACAGCTAAAATGTCTCAAGTGCATACCCTGTGCCAGGGACTGTCCCAAGCACTTTAGACATTCAAGTGCACTTAATACGCAGGACAATGCTATACACTTGGAACTATCTCAATCTCAATTCTGTAGATGAGAACACTGAGGTTAAGTAACTTGCTTAAGATCATGAACCAAGTGGCAGAGCCTGGATCTGAACACCCGAGTCACGCTCAGCTGCTGTTCTGTACGAACACCTGTGGTGAGACGGCAGCATCCTTGGAAGGATTCCAGGCAATGTCACGGGGACAACTTAAAGAGGGCACCAGAAAACTCACATGGGTGTGACAGACCCGATATTATTGCTCTGAGCAGATTGGTTAACTGCAGAGTGATGGTGTATGAGTGTGTGTGTGGGAGGAACGGGGTGGCAGAGTGTCACTCCTGCTGGGTACCAACCTGTCCCCAAGCACATGAGCTGCTGACTAGGGCCAGTGGCCAGCGGGCCAATCCTTAGAGCTGAAGGCACCTCAGGACTAGTTCAGCATTGTCGTAAAGTCACTCCCCTGCCATTCTGTCCTGAGAGGGGAAGTTGGCCAAAAGTGACGGAATTTAGGTCATGCTGTTTTTGTTCCCACAGGACCCACTATCTCACACGCCTGCACCTGCACGGGTGCCTTTCCCTGAGCGCTGACAGGCAGGCGGGCACTTAGCACTCGGCGTGTTTTGGAAACAAGGACAGGGCTCCTCTGCTTCCCCTGGGGACGACTGTGTGAACACGTGACGCAGAATGTCCTTATTCCTCTCACATCCCTCCCTTCCTCTCTCTGTCCCTATCCTCTTCCCACGTCCCCTCATCCCAGCTGGCATTCCTTCCTTCCCTCCCCCTTTGTCCATTTATCTTCTCCTTCAAACTGTGGTTCTTAGTCCTTTGAGAGAGTCCTTTGAGAGTCCAGTGAAAACTGTAGACATGTTCATCCTTAAGATACACAGATAACACACACATTCATGTGTGTGTGCGCGCGTGTGAGGCTTTTCCGTAGACTCACCGTGAGTTTCTCTGTGCCTTCAGAGATCTCTGGTCTACAGGTGGAATCTCTTCCCCTTCCACACCCACTGCAGACGAGAACGCCAGCTTCACTCCTCATGTCCTCTCCAAAGACCAGGGAGGGGACGAGCTAGGTCCCACGTCTCCTGTCCTCTCAGGCTGTGCCTATGGCCAAGTGCCTGGAGGCATGGAGCCCGGAAAAATTTTGGTCCTGTCCTTTAGTTATGTGACCTTGGGCGAGTCTCTTCACCAACAAATTGGGAATAACAGTACATTCCTTAGAGGGATTTATTATGCTTGCTTGTGTTAGTAAACATCAAAGCCCGTAGAACAATGCCCGGCAGGAGTAAGTGATGTTAGTATTTGCCACTTTTATTATTTGGATGTTCAGCAAAGAGGCACAGGATGAGGCTTCGTTTTGAGGATCTATTGCAGTGTGTTCCCTTTCCTTCTTGTTTCAGGGGTTAGTAGGACTAATAAGAACAGTCCTAAATAATTTAAACATCCAGGAAACATTCAACCCTCTGGGGATGATTAAGATACACTTATTGCCATCAAGGAGTTTAAAATTTAGCCCCAGAATTAAAACAACTGAGGCAACTCTAATGCAAGGCAGAACCTGACAGATGGCTCAAGAGAGGAATAAATTCAGGGCTGAGAAAGCTTCTGTCCAGCTTTGGGGATGGAGGCTTCGGGGAGGGAGGACCTGCCGCTGAGCCGTAAGGAATGACTGTCTCACAGCAGGCAGACACGCTCGCGTGGAGAGCAGGGTCCTAGCACAGAGCAGTGTGTGCAGAGGGGCCGAGGCAGCGGTGTTGGGGGTGTCTGGGAGACAGGGAAACCTGGAGAAGGCTCCGTCCTGGGGAATGTTGGGAGAAATGGCTGGACAGACAGGGTGGGCCAGATTGGGAAGAAATCCTCAAAGGATGCGTGTCTTGGAGGTAACGTGGTTGCAGGAGCAGAAACCCGCTCAAGGTAGCTTGCCTGAATGGGAATTTATCTTACGATACTGTGGTTTTCACAAAGCCCACGGAAATTAAGTACAGCCAGGCCACTCAAAAGACTTAAACTGGGAATCAGAAAGAAGTGCTCATCTCAGTGCCTCTCACGCCCTGTCCTTGCCCATTGCCCCATCTCTCTGCCTTCCGTGTCTTTGTCCTTCTCAGATCTCTCTCCTGCATGTCTCTTCCATTGTCCCTCCAGCAGTTAGGGGCTCAGAATGGCCTCCCTAAACCCATGTCCACGTGATCTCTGGGGTTTGTGAACTCACAGACTGACTCCATCTCAGCAGGGCTGCCAGGTATGGTTGGGCAGGTTGGGCCCTGCACAAGGCATCATGCCAAGGTGCTGAAGAGTGGCTGAAATCCAGTGTAATTCTCTCACTAACATTTCATTGGCCAAAGAAAGCCATATGAATAAATTTCAAAGATGACAGAAGTATGTGTTCCTACCATGTTCTAGGAGGGAAAACCAGGGGATTTGGGAATAGCCCTAAAGTTTATCACATGGTAAGAGTGACTTTAACTGTATAAAATGGTGCTCAGTGGGAATAATTTCCCATATCAGCACATTCCTTTAAACGACTGCATAATAGTCCATCTCACTCCTTTTAACTAGTGTACTGTACATATCATTCCTATTATGATATGCTGTATAATAGTCCATTGTATGGCTGTATCATGGCTAATTTATGTTCTCTTTCTAAGTGACATTTGGGTTGTTTTCAGTCTTTCTTTTTGGTACAAATAATAAGGCAATAATTTTCCATATATACATATATGAAAATTTATGTGTGTGTACATACATGTATGTGTATATATACATATGGTCATGCACCCATAATGATGTTTTGGTCAATGATGGACCATATATATGACAGTGGTCCCATAGGATTATCATACCATATTTTTATTATACCTTTTCCATATGTAGCTATATATACACAAATACTTACCATTATATTACAATTGCCTACAGTATTCAATACAGCAACATGCCATACAGGTGTTTGGCCTACACCATATAGCCTAGCTATGTAGTAGGCTACACCATCTAGGTTTGTGTAAGTGCACTCTATGATGTCACAATGACAAAAATCACCTAAAGACACATTTCTCAGAATGTGTCCCCATCATTAAGGGATGCATGACTATATATATTAATTTGTTTTACATTTGAAAGTATATCTCTGGGATACGTAGAGAACCAAAAAAGATCAGCTCCCATGGTTACAATAAGATAAAAGCTGAACAGGCTTCACATTAATGACTTTCTGTGAACCCATTAACGAACTGATGTTAAAGAACTGACGTTACAGGATAAGCAGTCATCCTGAAAAGAGACAGGTGCCTGCAGGGAAATGTAGGACCTGCTTATTTGGCTATGTGGGGGCCGATGCCGGTGGATACCATAATAGAATTTTTAATTATTTGCTGGAGGCCAATTATGAGAGTGTGAAGCTCCCGGAGCTACAGTCATGGGGAGGAGATTCTCATCTTTTTTCCGATTTTCTTGCAGGAGCCCACCAGACTGTCACAGGAAGTATCCAGAGACATTGGCTGGGGGACGGGAGTGGCGGCTACTTCTTAAGCTCCACAGGGACCCTTCTTCCTTACAGAGCAAAGGACTTAATCTGCAGGGGGAAGTACATTGCCAGAGGCCAGTCCTCCCAGTCCCAGCCTCCCTGTCTCACCTGAGGGGAAAAAACCTCAAACTTTAATCTGTGAGGGGAGAGCCTCAAGGATGTAGATTGAAAATACAGTACTGGGCTTGGCGCAGTGGCTCACACTTCTAATCCTAGCACTCTGGGAGGCTGAGGCAGGAGGATGGCTTGAGCCCAGGAGTTTGAGGTTGCAGTGAGCTATGATGATGCCACAGCATGCTAGCCTGGGCAACAGAGGGAGACTCTGTCTGGAAAAAAAAAAAAGAAAGAAAGAAAAAAATAAAATACAGCATTGGAGGCTATTCATTGCTGCAAGGGAAAGGAATAGAAGTAGAGGGATAAAACTCTACCTCTAGAGAGGGACAGAAACACTTGTGAAAGCCACACCCAAAGACTCAGGTCCATTTCCTAGTCCCCAAAACTGAGACTTAATCAGAAAAATCACAGAATTCTCCCTATCCCCATATCCTGCCACGAAGTTAACAGGCCTCCAGTCAGAATGATAGCAAGTAAATCACAGTAAGGTTACAAATGGGAGACTTCAAGAGACAGAACACCAGAAACAAAGAGAAAATCTTGAAATCAGCTGCAGGGAGAAAAAATAAACAAACAACAGCCATCCTTACCTGCAGAGGAACAAGAACAAAATTATGGCAGAGGTCTCATCAGAAGCCATGCAAGCAAGAAGGCAGTGGAGTAAAAACTTTAAGGTGTTGAAAGAAAAAAAAATCTGTTAACTCAGAATTCTATATCCAGTGACAATATCCTGCAAGAGGGACGGACAAATGAGGATTTCCTCAAAGAAAAACGGAGGCTTTCATTACTAGGAGAACATAATATAAAATACATTAAGAGAGATTCTTCAGGCAGAAGGAATATTATTAAGGTAAGAAACTTAGATCTATACAAAGAAATGAAGAGCTTTGTAAACGCTATAAATAAAAATAAAATATAATATTTTTAAATTTTGAGTTGCAATAAAAATGACTGACTGTATAAAGCAGTGACAGTAATGATGCATTGGTGTTTCTATCATATGTAAATGTGAAATGTATGACAAGTAACACGAGAAATGGAAGGAAGGAACTGGGAGTCAGTATTTTGTTATAAGGTCCTTTCACTGCACATGAAGTAATATAATATGATAAAATGCAGTTACGATCAAAGAGAGACTTAGCTCATTTAAAAATGTATCTTGTAAACCCTAGGGAAATCACCAGAAAGGTTAAAAAATAGGTTAATAAATTGTAAGTTAATTGAAAAAATAAAACAGAATCATAAAAATGCTCAATTAAAACGAAAAAAAGGAAAAAAATGGGGAAACAAGAAACAAAGAACAAATACAACAAAGAGAAAAGAGCTAGCCAAAGCAGTAAATTTTAGTACAAATATATAAATAATCACTTTAAATGTGAATGTTATAAATATACTAGTTAAAAGATAGATAATATCAGGTTGGATTTATTAAAAAAAATCAAGCCTCAATTATATTCTGTCTACAATGCACCCACTTTAAATATATTGCAAAGATGTGGATAAATTAAAAGAAAAGGGATGAATAAAAATATACTATGAAAACATTAACCAAAAGAAAGCAGAAGTTATATTAATTTTGGAAAAATCACTATCAACCAATTTTAGACAAAATATTATCAACCACCTTGACCTGACATTTATAGAACACTTTATTCAACAACAACAGAATACATATTCTTCTCAAGTGCACATGGAACATTCATCCTGATAGACCATATTCTGGGCCAGAAAATAAACCCTAAAATATTTAAAAGAATAGAAATCATACAATGTGTATTATTGGACTGAATAAACATTAAACTAAAAATCAATAAGAGATATCCATGAAAGTGTAACTATTTGGAAATTGAACACTATACTTCTAAATAGCCCATGGATCAAAGAGGAGATATCTCAAAGACAAAAAGTATTTTGAAGTAAAAGAAAATGAAAATACAACATATCAAAATGTGTGGGATGCAGCAAAAGCAGTCTTTAGAGGGAAATGTATAGCACTGAATACCTATGTTAGAAAGGAAGAAAAATCACAAATAAATTGTCTACATTTTCACTTTAGGAACCTCATGAAAGAAAAGCAAATTAAACTTAAAGCAAATGGCAGGAAGAAGATGATAAAAATTAGAAAGAAGTCAATGAAATTGAAAACAGGAAGACAATAGAGAGAATCTAAGAATCAACATCTGGTTCTTTAAAAGTATATCTCTCAGATAAATTCCCAGGAGTATGTGACAGCTCACAGGACATGTGAGGTTTTTTTTTTTTTTTTTTATTTCAGCATATTGTGGGGGTACAAAACTTTAGGTTACGTATGTTGCCCTTGCCCTGCCCCGAGTCAGAGCTTCAAACGTGTCCATCCCCTAGACAGTGCGCATCACACTCATTAGGGACATGTGAATTTTATATTTGGAAAGATATCACCACATAGATCTCCACAAAGTCAGCATCAATTTGTACTCCCACCCCCATACGTGAGAATCCTGTACTTGCACGTCCTGCATATTCTTGTGTACACTGTACATGATCAGTATGTTTATTCTCTGCCAATCTGATAAGTAGAAATGGTGTCTTTTTCTTTGGAAAGTTTGCATGCCTCTTCACATATTTCTAAGTTAACTGTGTATCTTTTTCTGGGAAGTGTTTCAGATCCTTTGTTTAAGGGAACTAACCATTTTCAGATACGACTAATTTCCCCTAATTTGTCCCTGTATTTTGACTTTGTTTATTATAATTGCTGCTGTCAAATTTATTAATCTTCTCCTGTATGGCTTTTGGTTTTTGTGAGTTGCTCAGGAAAGTCTTGCCTCCTCCAAGATTCTTCTAATTCTTTTATTGTTTCATTTTTTACTCTTAAATTTTTGACCCATTTGTAATTCATTTAGGTATAAAGAGTGACATAAGTGATTGAATTTTAAGGTTATTGTCAAGCATCTGAAAAGCAGTTTGTTGCCTTTTTTCCTGAAGGTTCTATTTTTTTCCACACATGATTCATATTCATTGAGAAAAATCTGAAAATAAATAAAAAGAATTAAAAAGAATCAGCCACAACTGCATCATTTAGAGATACCTACTTTTTAAAAATTATATAACATTTCTCTATGAAAAAATATATAAATATAACTTTTAAACAAGCAATGGAATTGCAGTATACATCCTTTTTTTAAATTTCAAAATATTAAGGGGGTACAAATGTTTTTGTTTACCTGGATCACTTTTGTAATGCTTGAGTCCTGGCTATTAGTGTGCCCATCACCCAAATAGTGTTCACTGTACCCATTAGGTAGGTTTCTGCCCCTCCCCTCCCCATTCCTCCTGCTTGATTTCCACTGTGCTTTACTTCCCTCTGTGCACAGGTGTGCCCTTCAGTTAGTTCCAATTTAGCAGCGAGTACATGTGGTGTTTGTTTTTCCATTCTTTAGATACTTCACTTAGGATAATGGTCTCCAGTCCCATCCAAATTGTTGCAAAAGGCATTTTTCAATTCATAACCTATTGCAACTATCTTTCCAAGTGCATAGTTTTGAAATGTGAAGTTGAAACCGTTATTATGAGGGTTGAGGAAGGTGAGTACAGGTGTTTGGACCAACTCCTCTTCCTCAAAGCTCAGTGGGGACAGGCAGGAGAACTATGAGACAACAAGCTGAGGACCAGCGGGGCCGAGGAGTCAGATTTTAAGGATGGATGAAGTGGTCGTCCTGCGGGCCAAGGAACAGCTGGGAAAGTGAGGGGCGTGTGGGAGAGGGAGGATGAAGGCAGAGGGGAGGGATCTTCCCGCCAGGGGATGAGAGAAAAGGAGAGCAGGGTGAGGGGATGGAAACGCTGGAGCAGAAGGGGTGGGATTTAACAGTTTGCTCCATGTGCTTCCATCTCCCTGAAGCAGATGAGGTCATTGTCGGAGAGGGATTAGGACTGGAGTGAGTTTGGGGCCTCCAGGAAGCAGGAACTTTTGGAGCAGAGGCTCTGGGAAATTCATCAGGGAGCCAAGAAGAGCAGCAGCAAGAAGCCAAGTAGGGGAACAGTCAGAGCAGCCACGCAGCTCTGCCAGCACCGCTCCGGATCCAAGAGCGGGAGAGAGGAAGGAGGCTTGGGCATGGCCACGGTGGAGGGCCTGGGACTGGGGGAAGCACACCTGGGCGTTCAGAACTTAGGACAAATGCAAGGGATGCCTGGCTTCCATCAGCATCGGGCCCTACTCTCTGCTCAGGTGGTCTGACTCACACCTTCTTATTGTAGGGTTTCCATCTATGGCCTCCATGAGTTTGTGTGGCCCCACCTGGCTGCCAGCCCCATCGTCCCTTCTCCTCCCAGCTGGGGCCTCCTGATCCCCAGGTTCAGACGCCCCCCATCTCCAGATCCCAGGGAGTGGGGGACATTCAACAAGTTGCCACCCTGCAGCCTTAAACTCCTCAGCAAGGCACCAAAGTTCTCAATGTATCCTTGCCCAAGAATGTTCAGACAGCCTCCTGTCACCTGAGGTCCCACCTGTGTGACAATGTCTTGAATATCTTCTACAGGGATGGATCAAACCAAGTCACCACCTGGAGGAAGTTCAGAGCAGGTGTCTCAGTCCGTCTGGGCTGCTGCAATAATGTGCCACACACGGGGTGGCTCATAAACAACAGAAATTTCTTTCTCACCGTTCCGCAGTCTGGAAGTCCAAGATCAGGGTGCCAGCCTGGTCGGGTCCTGGTGAGGACCCTCTTCCGGGTTGCAGACTTCCACCTTCTCGCCATGTCCTCACATGGTGTGGTGGCCTCTTCCTGTAAGCTCGCTAATCCTGCCCATGGGGGCTCCACCCTCATGACCTCATTAGCTTCCAAAGGCCCCACCTTCAAACACCATCACATTGGGATTGGGGTTTCCACATATGGATTTTGGGGGGGACACAAACATTCCGTCCATTGCAGCAGACAGCACCAGGGCTAACTCATCCAGGCAAATAATTCCCACACAGCAGGGCATGCGCCCGACAGAGAGGTCTGCAAAGGACAGCCGTAGACATGAGCCCTAAAGGACGGCAGGAGGAGGAAGAAGGGAACTCCAGGCAGAAGGAACTGCAGGAGCAAAAGTTCCAGGTCAAGGAGAGCCTGCAGTGCGGGTTGTTCAGGACCAGGGTGACCAGACCCTGCGGCGGGACACAGCAGCCCCAGCCCCAGACAGAGCAGGCTCTCTCGTTTGCTCTGCGGGGGCTCCGTGCGGGTCTGGCACCCTGGCCCCGCCCTTGGGGCTGCCCAGCCACGAGCCCCTGAGCCTGCAGCCTGGGCATTTTGCCCTCTGTCCCCCGAGCTGACATCTGCCCATGGGAGGCGTCTCCCCTTTTCCCTATGCTGTGATTCCTGCCGAGCCCAGGCGAGGTTGACGCTGGTTCTCGTTCTCATCTGGAATGTCTGTTGCCTGTTCCTGTTTTCCTGTTTAACACAACAAATTCTCAAGCCCAGTCACTGCCCCCTCCCTGGGTCTCAGTTTCTTCCTCCACGCCTGGAGGGGGAGCCCCCAAGGAAGGCCCAGGGAAGGTGCCTGCACCCACGGCGTGGCCGCTCCTGCCTTTGCTTTCTGTCCTTTGTGCTGCGGTTAGCTCTCCAGCCTGGCGGAAGCGGCAGTGGCTGCTGACGCTCCCCGGCAGGACACATTGTGCGCTGCGGCTCATCATATGCTAATAGCATAATTATGCGGTTATAAGACCAGGTCAGCAGAACCTCGGCCTGGATGGGAAATAAATCCAAGCCAGGCGCTGCGAGGACAAGATCCAAATGTCTCTTTAGCACAAGGCCTCTCCGGGCTCCCAGCCCAGGGCGGGAGGCCCGCCCGGGGGAGGGGCGTGGGGCAGCTGCCAGGCTGTGAGATCGAGGGAGAGGTCCGTCCTCCCAGACCAGGCCCGCTTGGACAAAGGGGGTCAGCCTCGAAATGGAACGTAACAGGTTTCTGGTACTTTCTCCTGTCCAAAGGGGGCCCTTGTCCGAAGGGGACCCTGGAGTTAGCCTGGTGTGATCCTCATAACCATACTGAAGACAGCAGAGGAGCACCGAGGAGCACATTAACTTGCTAGTTAGGCACAGGAACAAGCTCCTTCGTGCTTGGCGAGACTAGATAGAACCGTCCTCTGACCCCAGAGTGGAGTTATGTTCACTGCGCTCGCTGTGTCCTCAAACACTTGTCCGTCCATTACTGTGGCTCCTTCATTGCTGAGCAGGGAGGGGAGACGAAGGTGGTCGGGCTGGGAGAGTTGTGGGTGACTCACTCACCTGAGCAGGCATGGGCGCCTTTGTATACAGCGAGGCATTCACTTCTCACAGGGCTTGTAAGTAGACAGCAATCTCCAGTCTTACTCATGAGGACACTGAAACTTACAGAGGCTGAGTGAGTCGTGACGGCCGTGAGCTCCGGCCACCCACACTGAGGATGCAGCTTGCACTCTGGCCTGTGAGGGGCCATTTGCCACCCTTCCCTAGCATCTGTCCCTCGCCAGGGGTGGGGAGCGAAGGCTTTGGCAGACCTGGCTTCGTGGTTATCGGAGG